>NC_022028.1:5604223-5627472 GCF_000317375.1 Microtus ochrogaster | reverse complement strand
CTATCTATCTATCTATCTATCTATCTATCTATCTATCTATCTATCTATCTATCTATCTATCATTACCAACATCATCATTATCTCATTATCATTTATATACCTACCTATCTAATATTGGTTAACATAAAGTGCTAAGGGAACATTAAGAAGGAATTATTTGGCCCATAAGGCACTAAGAAGGTTTTACAGAGGAACAATGAGATTTTTCCTGGCCCAGGTACATAGAGAACAGCAGTATGCATAATGCCTCCACAAGAGTGTAAGCACATTGTATTTCTGGAACATTCAGAATGCCTGGAATCTGCAATGAGATTGGGACAGAGAGTGAGAAGGGTAGTTCCCCCCCTTTCATTGATTGCTCTGTAATAACTGAACTGCTAGAGAACATCAGTGATGGAACTGTGTACTGGAGAGCAGAGATGACACACATCCTATATATATATGTATATGTACATATGCATATTTGTCTTCCTCACAGCTTCCTCTAAAGCATCTTACCTAACATTGTGTGAGCCTTAGAAAGATATTTTTAAACATCTTCTGAAATACACACCATTCTGAAAATAAATGTCTCCACACCTGTGTTTTTTTCTCCAAGAACTACCTCGTGTGGAGTGTTAAAGGCATTTTAACAAAATTTTGCCTCTTTGAGGTGTAGGAGTTGTTGGGAATTATACAGATTTCCCATCATTCCAACACCTTAAAATATCTGTATTAAGTGTCCGGGGAGGTAGATTGCTGGGTATGAAAAACAACATAAAGACAAATAAAAGGGAAACGCATTTTGTCCCTTAGAAGAGTTTATGCTTTTGTTACAGGAATAAAGCACATAAATACAATGACAAAAGGATAAATCATGAGGAACATTGCAGGACTGAAGATGGCTCAAAAGTCCGTGTAAGTGCTGGTGCACAAACCTGCACTTAGCACAAGCATGTAGTATGACTCATAGAAGGTACACACACACACACACACACACACACACACACACACACACACACACACACACCATTACAAAAAAAGCCCTGGTTTGTACTTGGTACAGATTCCAGGTCATTTTTGATTTTATCTGTAGGGTATTTTATATTATAAACCAACCCCTCTTGAATCATCTACAATAGTAATAGAGAAACAGAACAGAGGTAGTCTGGGATGAGAGGAATAAATTAGGTGTGACACCTCATCAAGTTTTACATTGAAAAGAATGGTGGTGGAGGAGGTAAGAGGACCAAGAACCAGCATTCCCTCAGTCCTTGATGTGGGAATGTCATATATCAATCTGTTGATTTCATTGGTTAAGCAATAAAGAAACTGCTTGGCCCTGATAGGTTAAAACATAGGTGGTAGGAGTAAACAGAACAGAATGCTGGGAGGAAGAGGAAGTGAGCTCAGAGACGCCATGCTCCCCTCTCCCGGGCACACGCGATGAATCTCCGACCCAGGATGGACATAGGCTAGAATCTTCCCGGTAAGCGCACCTCGGTGCTACACATTATTAGAAATGGGTTAGTCCAGGTGCGAGAGTTAGCCAAGAGGAGGCTAGATATAATGGGTCAAGCAGTGTTTAAAAGAATACAGTCTCCGTGTAATTATTTCTGGGCATAAGCTAGCAGGTGGCTGGGGTGCTGGGGATGCAGCCCCGCCGCTCATTATTACTACAAATCCTAGGATTAAGTTCTAAGCAATGAGCTTATCAGGACATTTCAGCCTTCTTTAGGATGGACTGTAGTTTTGCCCATTGAGGTACAATGAGTGAAGCATTCTATTTAAAGTTACAGGTAAGTGTCAGTAGATTCCCACTATTAAGGGTAAAATCCTAACATGCTTAGTCTCTGAGCTGTTCTGACCTTGCACTTGGCTAAATAGCATTTTCTCAACAAAGAAAATCTCACAAATTTGGTGTCAATGTCACCTCTTTATTGACTGAGTTTGCAATACATCTTCATATGACTCTGTTCCCCTTTCTTTTTTCTCATTTGGTCCAATGATAGTTATCTTTCTGAGCAGTTACTATGCATAATTGCATACTATGCATTCTTGAAAAATAAATATGACTTATATAGTTTTGAACTCTTTAATTGTTATAATAATAAGGATCTAGAATTATGAAATTAAAGAAAGCTATTAGGAAATATGACATTGGTTCATGTAATCTTGATATAATGTTAGAAATTTAAAAATGCAGTTTTATAATTTTTGTTTTTACTTTGTTTTCAAATGTATTGAATTAAATGTGCATTCAAAGAGACCTCTTTGGATAGTTAATATATATCTCCACTAAACTTCTGATTTTAATGGAGATAGGGAATATGGATTGTACCTTTCATTAGTTCAAAAAAAATAGAGATTGTGTGAGTGAATGTGAAGTCAAGAATACAGCCTTTATCTGCAGTGGTGGTTGAGTTTAGTTGTGCCTTATTCTTCTGATAAAACAAGGGTTCCAGTCTAGGGTCTTTACCAAGTCAATTCAGACTTCAAAGTTTAATTGTCTTCCCATCATGCACTTCTCATCTCTTTCTTGGTTCATCACTTATTTCTCCTTCCCCGTCTCTCTTTGTCTTCTCTTTAACTATCTCAGAATCTTCCTCCACATGTTCTGACATTTTCCCCTTTGAATCTGTCCTTCTGCTCTCTGAAAGTCAACTACCTTAAACACACAAGGAGGTATCATTATTGAACTCAGTCAGCAAAATGCTAGCTAAAGGATGCAACACTTGATTAAGTTCAATTTATCACCACTGAATTGCTTCTTCTTTGTAATCCCCCAGAGGACAGGCAGGCTTTGAAATTATGGTCTGCGATATACATCCTAATGAGATCCCTACAGTTGATCCTTACTATGACCAAGATATTCTGCCGCAATTATGAAAATAATTGAATGCTATTTGATAAGGCAAGGAGGTAAGTATTCTCTTATCATGCAGCTCCACGTGGGAGCTAAATATTATTTTTCTCAACATGGGGAAAGAGAGTGTGATAGATTAGCTTTGCCACTGTATTAACCTTTCCTTGGCTGGTGAGGTATATTTTAGAAAGCAGTCTTAAATATTATCTGGAAGAGAAATACTTCAATGCCTCAGAAAAGTAAACATTACAAAGAAAACATGTAGATATTTGAATTAAAAAAAAAAACACCCTAAAACAAAGCACATATGTTTTTCTTTTTAAAAATGATATTTTGCTTCATTGCAAAAGAATAACCAAAACTTACTAAAGATTTAAGAAATAAATTACTCTTTTTTATTTCTTTAGAGATAAAACAAATCTCTTTATGATTGTTTATATTTAAGGTCTGGTGTGGGAAGTCTTTCTGTATATGTGTTGTTGCTTTTATTGGTTAATGAATAAAGAAACTTCCTTGGCCTGTGATAGGGCAGACTAGAGCTAGGTGGGAAAACTAAACTGAATGCTGGGAGAAAAAAGGCAGAGTCAAGAGACTTGACCAGAGGTGAAAGACGCAAGCTTTCAGCTGGAACCTTGTCAGTATGCCACGATCCTTATGGTAAAATATAGAATATTAAAAATGGATTAACCAAAGATGTAAGAGCTAGCTAGCAATAGGCTTAAGTGATTGAACAAGCAGTGATTTAAATAATATAGTTTCTGTGTAATTATTTCGTAGTCAGGGCAGCTGGGAATGAAAAAGTAGTCACCCACTGCAAAGGTTAACACTAAAAATAGTTTTTATTCCACCTATAGTCACTTGTCTGATATAGCAGAGAAGTGGCTACATCAAACTAAGTGTGTTGTAAGCTGGGCACTAGGTCAGAAACATTAAATTATGTATAATAACAGTTTATTAACTTTAGTGAAGAAGAGAAAATTTCATGTTGTATTGTTTAAATGAGAATAGTTCACAGAAAAATTCCCTAGTCTTTTTTAAATTTTGTATTTTTGTGAGGCTTTTCAGTTAATAATCTTCACAAATTACATCTTCTTTTTGGTCATGCATCCACATATTTACTTAGAAAATATGGTAGCCTTAAAAATTCAAGTGGTGGTAACCGATGGATAACGCCAAACAGTGGTGGATAACACCAAAGTTTTAATACTGGATGTATTTAGATTTATAAGCAGTAGGAGGAAATATTAACCTAGACAGTTACATCAGATTGAAAACAATTCTTATGGAAGTAATAATCAGAATGAAGCCAAGTTTTAGCAGACTGATCTACACTGTGGCCGAGGGTTTATCACCTTTACTACGTACACTTGCACTGCTTTCCTTTCGAGTAACACAAAAACACCCCTCCTCCCTGTGTTGTCCAGATGAAACCCCATCCCAGCGCCTCTTTCCATTTGCTTTTAGTTTTAGGAGTTTAATTTCTCATAATCCGACGATCAATACTTCTTTTCAGTAATCACTGCTGTTCTCTTTAAAGCATAAAACTTCAGCATAAAGAATTCTCCCGAATCCTCTTTTATAAAATTCTAGGAAACGCAGCAGCTCGCTTCCCTATCTTCAGAAGGAAGATCCACTGTACACGGTAGAGCTCCCAGGACCTGGTTCCCGTGGGGAAGGTGGCCACTTTGCCCAACAAACAATGTGACTGGAAATAGTGGCTTGGTTTTAAATTCAAGAAGTTTGGGCTGCAATGCTCATTTGGTTGTGTGTTACTACTTGGGCTTTTCTAATTTCGTTCACACGCTCTGGTCCTTCTTCAGTTAGCAACTGGAATTGAAGGGCTCATATGCTTCATGATCAGAGTCAAGTTTGATATTGAAGGGGGCTGGCATCCTGGGTGTGTGTATTTTGTGAAACCTTATCAACAGTTGCTACCTAATTAGCTAAGGGTAGCTGAGTGATTTACTGATCTTAATAAAAATAAATTTAAACAGACCATGGCGCTTGACAACAACTCCGCCCCCATCATCCCCAGCTTGCAATATAAAGAAGGTTTCCAGGGTTCTTTATGTGGGGTATTTTCAGCTAAAGTGAGGAGAGAAAGATCCAAACCAGGCCTGATGCAGGCCTGGAGATTCGCTCTCAGTGCCACCTAGAGCTTGTTTCTAGGTCAGTGAAAGTTTCCAGGACAAGTTTTAAGGGGAACGTGAAGAAGACAGCTCAAATGCCTCCGCAAGTCACTCTGGGTGACCACCAGGCCTTGGGTCTGCACAAATATGGAAGACAACTGATTATCAGAGCAAACCCAGCAATACTGATACGACTGAGCTCAGAGAGTTAGGCCGTTTCCCTGGTCCATGGCAGGGATCCCAGGATCCCTTGGGATTTAGCATCAGAGCTACCTGTCAGCACCGCCATCTGCTTTATTCCAGGTGCTGAACAGATGGGCCTTCAAGGTGTGACAGGTTCCATAAAGAGGAAGTGTCTGCAGTCTGTGCAGTGCTCCGGAAGCCAGAAAGCAAGATGGAAAACACAGAAATGACTCTACAGTTGTAAGAGGAGGGAGGGGAAACTGCGTTCGGGATGTAAAATTAAATGAATAAACTTAATAAAAAGATATATTTTAAAAAATATATTTAATAAAAAATTATTAAAGAAAGTTTTCCCACTGGAAGTCCTGTAACTAAAAGCATTATTAGCTGCCTCTCACGGTTTCCTTAAAAAATACCTATTTTGTCAGGTGTGGTGGTGCACACCTTTAATCCCAGCAGTGGGCGGGACTGTGTAGTGGAAGCATGTCTCAAAAAGATAAAATACCTATCTTAGTTTCATATATAAGATGGAGTATGCTAAAATCAGAGGGACTTATCAGTTTCGCCTTGTGTGTAGAGCTCTGTGATTTGAACACTATACTGGATTATTGAGAGAAATGAATTTTATAAGAATAATTTCCAGCAAACTTTGATTTTAATATATTTGTTTCCACAAGATATTTCATTGCTGTGTGTCTTTTATATATGTTACATATAATACATATGTTGTATATAGTATATATATGTTATACATGCTGCATATATTATAAAGGGATTCTTACAAAGTCCAATGGAAAGAATATGGTGACTAATTGAATGTGTGAAATGCGAGATGGAAGAGCAAAACAGGAATGAAAATGTTGCTCGGTAATGAAGCCCTAGCTGCAATCCCCAGAACATAACAGAAAAGGAAAAAGTTGGAAAGGTCCCTTTTTTATTGCTCAGGAAGTTAGTCACTACTCAGTGAATGAAAATTTGATATATTCCGATATCATTTTATTACCTATAATTTCAGTTATTATTCCAAACATTGCATACCACATAAAAATAAAAAAAAAGTCTTATTCATATGATCTTTATTCTCAATCATTTGACTCTAACTTCTCAGAGATAGTGTTTTGTTGTTGTTGTTGTTTTCTTTTCTGGGTACCCTGGTAAGAACTCTTGATTTTAAAGAAATTCTTGGAAAATACCCCACCATGTAATCTGAAAAACAAGCCGCTCACAATGTTGAAAACAAGAGGACTAGTGAGGATTTCCAGAGTTACGAGAATAGAGAATACTGGCAGGTTCATGAAATGTAAGCCGAGATTCAGGTCAAACGGTCAATCCTGTGGAATTTTTATAATTGCTCGGTATTGAAGCCAGGTCCTCACATACGTCCTTTCAGTACATCCCAAGCTCAACATTTTCTTTTTAAATCCCTGAGACAGGTCTCATTATGCAGCCCAGATGGCCTCAAACTTATGCTCCTCTTTCTTCAGCCTCCCGAGTCCTGGGATTACCAGAATGCATCATTATACCTGACTTCAGGTTATGAAGAATTTAAGATATATCAGCATCTGAGGAATTCTTCCCCAGGGATAAAGAGAAGACTCTAACTCCTAGAAGTAAGAAGCATAACACTGAGAAATTTCATAACCAAATAAGTTTTCAAATTAGCATTGTCTCATAGAGAGTCCTTGTTAGTGAACTATTCCGTGCCATAAACAAAGAGGCAATGGAGATGGGTACCAGCCCGTTGGCTGACATGGGCTGAACTGTCTCAGGATAATTTTTTCTTGGCTCTGGGCTGGAAATGTGCTCGCATTTTCTAATTCATTAAAATAAAAGTAACTTGGACTCTCCATTGTCCCTAATTGGAACATTTTTCCAGGGCTCTTAACAGGGAATTCTCACCAATCAAGATTAAGTAGTATCCGTACAGCCTTCTGAGAAAAAAGGATTTGCCTTTTAATGAGAAATTTGCATCTTATTATAAGGATGTTCCTCTGTCCTTGACGGGGCTCCTCTTCACAGAAGGAAGGTCTCCGCAGGATCCTGTGCTTAGTGTATAGTATGACACATTCTAAAAAAAAGTTATCTTAAATATTCTTTAAAAGTTAAAAGAAAATGAATATTCAGAAAAAAGAACATGTATTCTTTTTGGTGCAATATAAAGCATATTGTTAGAAGTGACTGCTCGGAATTCCTATTTCATGGCCAGGTATCTGGAAAGATGGGGCTATTGATGAATGAAATGGTGTGGGATGAAGTGTGGATTATGTGAGAGTTCCTTGTAAATGGGCGGCCTGCTTATTCAGGTCACTTGAATCTATGGTGGCTCATAAGCAGGAAAGGCAGTGTCTCTGTCTGTCTCTGTCTCTGTGCATACATGTGTGCATGTTTGTTTGGGTTGGGAGAAAATACTTCCAAAATCCAAACTTCATTGGACATGAGAAGAATTTGAATAGAAAGAAGTAAAATTAAGCTATGAGAAATTAACAAAAAAAATGAGCTCCTGTTTATGAAACAATAGCATATTGTGTGGAGAACAATTTGACAACTTAATACATTTGCTGGTGAAAATAAAACAGATTTTCAAGTTGGATCAATATGAGCATGAGAGTTCCAGCATTTCTTCCAGAGAATTTCTTGTATGCGACAGTAAGAAAAGTTAGAAATAAGCAACCTTTTTAATAAATTTAAGCTGACAGAAACCTATTTCCTCTGGTACTAGGCTATTTTCTGTTTCATTCCTATGACATTTCTAATTATTACATGATATTTTAAAGTTTTCCTTTCTGTCTTTGCTGGAAACTCCCTAAAGGCAGAATAAAGGAGTGGTGGTTTTGTTTTATAATTGTCTATTGTAACGAATCTTCTCAAGAGTTATTAAACAAAAAGACATATATGTCTCATTAGCTAAAAGTATTTTCTTTGCATGGTATATGCTGTTCTGAACAGAAAAGACAGTCTCTGAGAACATAAAGAAACCAATTGGCTTTCCAATTAGCATATGTAATTTCAAAGTGTGAAATCTGCCGACATCATGGCTGCAAAGCATCTCTCAGAAGGTGCTTTGCAGAACCTCCTTCCATCATTATAGAAATACCGTCGACCTAAACTCGTGCGCCTGAAATACTGTCATTCAGAGAATTTGTTGCCTTTAGTTTGGGGAGCTTTCAGAAAGCTGGGGCAACACTAGAGCCTATGGAAAAAAAACTGTGATGTTTGTCTTCTTTCCATCCCATGTGTTCATCTTTGCAGCCCAGTGCTGTCTTCTACCCCTGATTTTTAAGATCAGCTATGTGTGTGTCTGCCTCCATTCAACAGCAGCAACAAATGGCTTCACAAACCCTGCGCTGGCCGTGCCTCTTCATCGAGTGCCACAGGCCTCCATCTTTTTCTTTGGACTTACAGCGGGTTTTATGGATTCCCATTACAAACCACGCTCTAGCTTCCAGACCTGAACTTCTTCACAGAGTGTGTCAGTGACGGTAGGCATTGAGATGTGAGAACTTATTGAAAAGTCTACACATTAACATGCGGAAATGCCACATCACACTAACATATAACAGAAAAGCATGAAAGTTCCCAGCAGATGGGTGGGGCCCAGGTAATTAAAATTAGTATATAAAATAGATAATTGGAATGATGTCAGTCATATTTGCATGGATTCTGCCTTTTTTGCAAAAATCCCTTTGCACTGATTTCCATTACTTTGCACTCACCTCTTATTTGCCCCTGAAACTTTTACAATTAGGTGCTATTCTCCCTTAGGAAGACAAAACAGACAATAACATTCCCCGAGAGACCACTGTTAAGAATATCACTGAACAGGAATGACTGGCGTGGAAGCTGCATCTTTCCCATGAGCGGGATTACTCACAGGAGAGTCTACTACTTTGGAAATGGCTACCCACAAAATAGATTTTGAAAAGTCAAACATGATATATGAAGCATCATGGTCACTGAACTTTTAAGGAAACTCCAAAAGCCAAAGGAACCTTGAGTATATTTTAGAGTTCTGACTAAAATTTGCCATGATATTTGCCATTTTAATTATGTGATGTGTATCATATATATATACATATATATTTACTGTATATATATTACTTATTTCAAATAAACTGGTATATCTACCTTACCATGGAAGACTATAAATATATAGGTTAATAACTCAATTATATCATGTAAATAAAGAGAGATGTCTGAGGACAGACATTACCAGGTAACTACATGTGGTTGCCAAAGCTGGTAGATGGGACATCATCATGAGAGATCAGAATAAGAAAATAAATGTAAGGATTAATGATTGACTACTATTGCGTACTTCTCCTTTGTTTGGAAAACCAAAGGTTATATCAGTACAGTTTGGCTAATACTTTTATGAAACAAAGCTGACTGGTGGGAAAAATATTAAAAATAATGTTTGTATTTTAGGATCTTGTAGATTTAGAGTGCTAATATTTAAACAGAGTTTGGAAGTCTTACACAGAACCATTTCAGATACAGGGCCGAGGGAGTGCTGAGGTGGGAGGAATGGTATTCTCGGGGTTACTGCCTTTCTGTTCCAGTGCAGTTTTGCTCATTGCCACCTGAACCACACCAGAGCTTTTCCACATCTGTTAGCAGCTCCATTCCTCCAGACATGATTGCCACAGGCACCATCCCTTATCAGAACAAATTCTCTTTGCCATCAATGAAAAGGTTACACTTACTTCTTAACCACCCCACTCTTCAAGTGATGATTAAGAGATGAAATGTCTTGACCAGTGGAAACTAGTAAAGTTCTGGTTGATGGGCTATGAGAGTGAGCTTCCTTAGCAGGGATCACAGAGTACTGCTCTCTCCAGAACCCTTCGGCCTTACAAGGAATCTACATTCATATATCACAGAAAAAGGGAATAAATTTCTCAAGAAATTCTAGCTCCATCACCTCAATGTTCTATGATTCATACATACTACAGTGTATTTCAAGTACAAAATGTAAATTATTTTACCTTTCTCCCTTATTTCATAATCTTTGCCTACATTATCTCTGTTGTTGATAAGAAAGAATTTCGTCATATTGCAGAAAAATGCATTCAGACACCATACCTCAACCATATAATACACTACAGAAATTTCAGCCTTAATGACGGTAGGACACAAATCCACACCAACAGTGCAAACTCTATTATTTCTAATAGAAAATTATGAGGATGAGGTTGGTCACTGTGAAATGGAAATTAATATGCCACAGTGTGTAGATATTTCTAATATAGTGGTCTTCAGAAGGTGCCTGTAAGGACAGAGTGCAGCTCAGTGTAGAAGGCTTGCCTAGCATGACCAAACCCTGCTTTTTATCCACTGTATAACAAAGTTCTCTGGACCAACAGCCTTACTATTAACTGGGAACCTAATATGATATGAAATTTACTGACTTTTGATTCTCTGAATCAGAAATTCAGGGGATGAGATCCCGTGAGACCTGGTGTATTGAGCTGTCAGTTGAGTTTGAGGTGACAAAGATCCTGTCCTTGACAAAACTGTATGTATCCTAGCTTCTGTTCTGAACAATTTTTGAAAGCTGACCCATTTTCTATGTTAATGCATACAGTTGTAGGATTTTTCACAAATGTCCTGCATGCTGTTTTTGAAGAATTCTCCAAAGTTAGTTGATCCAGAATGTCCTATCCTCAAACATCTTAGATGTCTGGCTGGGTTCCTCACGCTCCACCATCTCTCAAGAATCTTACCTGGTCAGTTCAATTAGCCCTCCTGACATTTACTGTCATCTGATTTTTACCCAGAAATCCTTTCTCTTGTTTCTTGATTTGTAAACCCTCATTTTCCTGTGCGATATTTAGGATTGATGTCAGTCCATTTTCTCTTCCTATTTACCACTATGTGGCTGTCCCTCTACCTGTTCACGACACTGCTGAAACTGTCTGTCTCTCCATCCTTCAACAGTGTCTTTAGCCGATGTATCAAGGTTGAGGATCACAGCTCTTGGATAATTTTCTCCAGTCCTTGCAATATCAGCTTAATGTTAATGAGTCAAAGTTGATATGAGAAACATGACAAAGTAATGGGCTTTGGTTCCGGAGACATTGAAAATGCACATGTGAGTGGAGAGATGGCAAGAGAAGCTAACGAAACAAACACAACGAACAGGAGGAAGAGATTTCACAAAGAAGTTAGTTATACTGAAGATTGCGGCAGTGTGATCGTTTTGATTGTAAACTTGACACAATGTGGAATTGTCAACTTGATGCCTAGAAAGAGCATTTTACAGAGAGAGAGGGCCAAGAACAGTTGGCCTGTGGGCATGTCTGGAAGGGATTGTCTTGGTTACATTAATTGAAGGCAGAAGATCCAGTCGGTTATAGATAATATGTGGGATTAAGTCCGGGAGTAGAGGAGAGTAGGGAAAATGAAGTGATCAATAGGTGTGAATGGGTTAATTTCTTTCTCTGCTCTTGGCTATGAATGTGACTAGCTGGCTCAAGCTCCTGCCTTGTCTTCCCTGAAGTTAGAATGTAACCTGGAATTGTGAACCAGAACAATCCCCTATGTCTCTAAGCTACTTTTCTCAGGGCATTTTGACGGTGCCACAAGAAGAGAAAATAGGGCAGGCAGGCACATGAAAATCTGTAGTCAACAAAGCTGGGGACCAGCTGAATATTAGTAAGACTCCAGAAGCCAGGGGTCCTTTTCTTCATGAAGGACATGTACACAGACGCCTGTCGTCACCTCTTTTTAAAAAATCTCATTTCGATCAAGCTTGGGCTTAGTCAGACATGGCATTGTGACCTTTCAGAATAGGAAATTTAGGAAGTTTAAAAAGAAAATGTTGTCATGAAACTGTATAACAGAAAATGGAAGGCCAAAGGTTGGTGAAGTCTTGAAAACATTGTTCACGTTGTGCAAACACAGGCAGTTCCACCAAGGGAGAGAAAGTAGGACAACCTCTAGAACCTTTGACCCACATCTCCGGTGAACTTAACTCTTAACGGGGAGTCCAGAGACATACTGAAACACATTTCAAGAACACTGTGAGTCTATACGAATAGTGTTCAAGGGTTATACTTAGAACAAGCTAAAAGTATGGAAAATTACTCTTTGTTTCCCAAGTTTATTTTGTGCTTTTTCCCCTTGGTTAGAGATGACATAATCTCAGGGATTTGACTAAGAATATTGCTCATCGTGCCTAGGCAAAGGCAAAACTAACGGTGAAAACAGTGTTTTAGGTTTTTTTATTCCTTCCTCTTCCAATCACACAAGATGTGAGGCTGGAAAGTATTTCAGTTGGTAGGCTTCTTACCATTCAAGCACGAGGACCTGCATTCAACTCCAAGAACAAATGTTAAAAGATGTGTATGATGGTACATCCTTATAATTCCAGACCTGAGAAAGTGCAGACAAGCAGATCCCTGGGGTTCACAGCCCAGCCACCCCAGCCTACTTGGCAAACTCTAGGATACTAAGAGACCCTGTCTCAAAAAATCAAAATGAATAGTTCCTTAGTAATGATGCCTGAGGTTGACCTCTGACCTCCACATGCATGCTCACTCAAAGCACATTCATGCACCCCATGCACATATGCACACATACAAAATGTGAGCGGTGAAAAACGCAGAACTGAAGCTGAGAATATATCAGAAGGTGGTACCAGCATTGGTAAAAGATGTTATAGACATCTTTCCTGGGTTAATTGTCCACACACTTGACTAGGAGACCTGTGGAGATACTGAGTTATCCACAGTGGTATTAACGAAGCCACAGGTGCTTAGAGATAATCAGGTATAATTTTGGTGTTATAAAATGAATTTCTTTCATCTGCCTGTAAAGACCAATTTTGTTTGACTTTGAAATATCAGGGAAGGCTTGGTTGACAACTTAAACTGAGAAGTAAGCATAAATGAAAATATTACTTGAGCTATAATTTTTTCTTTGATGTCCTTTGAAATAGGATCACCCAGCATATCTTCTTTAAGCCACATTTGAAAAGGGCTCTTAGGGACATTGACAGTTCTGTCATTCTTCACATGAGAATATAACCTGGTTGACCGACTGTCTTAGTTGGTTTTTATTATCAATTTGATATATGCTGGAGTCACCTGGGAAGAAGGAACGTCGATTTAAGAAATGTCCTGATCAGATTTTCCTACAGGCATGCTGGGGGCATAGTATTTATTGATTGCTAACTGATGAAGAATAGCCAAGGTTACTGTCAGTAACACCATGCTCAGACAAGTAGTCCTGGGTTGTATAATATAAGAAAATTAGCTAGAAGAGATAGAGACAGAGGCACAGACAGACAGAGAGACAGACATGCAGGCATACACACCATACACACACAAATACATACACGTGTGTGTGTCATAAAGGCTCACAAACATGAGAAAAAATCAGGTTTTGGAATTATAACTTGATGAAAATGCAGCACAACAAAGCAGAAGGATCAGTTATAGCTAAGCAAATCAATATGGATAAATAAGACATAGCTGAGCTGGTGACATATCATAGGATCCCATTCATGCAATTGATCAAGAATGCATGAGTGCAATCATACTATTTAGCCATATATTAGTAGAGAAAAACCATAGAGGGAAGCAAGAAAAAGGTTATCATGAAAGGTATAGTCTGTCATGTGACTAGAGAGGAGGAGAGGGGGGATGGCAGGACAAACGCAGGATGGATGCTGAGCTCCTAGTAGGGGCTTGGTGTTTGCACGCATGTTTTTTGTTTTTCCTTTTCGTCTTCAAATTATTTAGAAAAGGAATTTTACAATTATATTTCCCACTCTAGGGAGCAAAGATGGTCTCTGGGACATTTTATCTCCCCCCACTTCTACCCATTTGTCATTTACCACATCCTTAGTGCTCACTCCCCTCCCCAACATGTAAAGCTGTCTCCCATCATGCTCCTTTCTCCCTACACATCACTTGTGTTTCACTATCCCCTCCCCTTAACATGTTTCTTCTTCAAGGGTTCCTTTCCAGTTCCCTACATTTTACAAGCATTCCATGTTTAACACACAAGTCTAAAGATTTGGCACTAAGATCCATATATGAATGAGAAGATGTGACAGTTGTCTTTCTAGGTCTGGGTTTCCTCAGTTAGTATAATGTTTTCCAGTTCCATCCATTTACCTGCAAATTCCACATTTGATTTTCCTTTTCAGTTGAATAACTGTGCACAGTTACTGTATTTTCATTATCTGTCCACCAGTTCATGGAGTTCTAGGCTATTTGTATGGTCTAGCTACTGTGAACAGACTAGTTAGGAACATCGATAAACCTGTGTCTTTGTTGTAGGAAGAAGAGTCCTTAGGGATATGTAGAGGAGTGGTACAGTGGAGTCATAGAGTAGATCTTTCTCTAGTATTTGAGGAAGCTTCACATTGATTTCCATAGTGTCTGCCCTAGTTAGCACTCCTACCAACAATGCACCAGGGTACTCCATCAGCATTTATTGTCTTTATTTCCTTAATCTTATCCATGTTGACTGGGGTAAGATGAAATATCATGGTTGTTTTACTTTGCATTTTTTGATGGCTAAGGATGATAATCTCCTTTTTAAAAATATTCATTAGCCATTTGCATTTCTTTTTCTTCTGAGAATCTTCAGTCCAGTTGCTTAGCCCAGTTTTTAATTGGGGTGTTTGTTTTCTTGATATGTAGATTTTGAAGCCTTTGCAAACTGTAGTCACCAATCCTCTGTCAGATGTAGAGTTTTTCCCATTCTGTAGCCTGCCTCTTCCATCATTTAACAATTTCTTCTGTAGAACAGAAGCTTTGTAATTTCATGAAGTTCAACTTGATCATACATTTTCTGGGCGACTTGGAGTCCTCTTTAGAAAGCCCTCACTCAGCCTATGTCCTCAAGTGTATACTTTCCTCTATCAGACTAGGGGCTCAGATCTGACACTGAGGTCTTTGATCCATTTTGAGTTGATTTGTCTGGAGAGTTAGAGTGAAGAATCAAGTTTCATTTTCATATATGTAGCTATCTAGGCTATCTGGAGTCTTTTGTGTTTCCATATGAGTTTTCAAATAGTTCTTGTTTTTTTCAGTTTAGTGAAGAATTGCATTGGAATTTTGATGAGGATTGCACTGACTCTGCCGATTGCATTTTGCAATGCTAACCTACTAGTTCACATGCAAGTTAGCTCTCTCCATCTTCTGGTGTCTTATTTAGTTACTTTCTTCAGCGTTTTTACAGTTTTTATTGTATAGCTCTTTAATTTCTGTGGTTGGGTTTATTGCAAGGTATTTTATTTATTTGGACGCTAACGTGTATGGGATTGTTTCCCATTTTCCCTCTCATTGTCATTGTCATACAGATAGGGCACTGATTTGGATATATTAATTCTGTAATAAATTTTGCTAAAGTGTTTATTAGCTCTAGGAGTATCTTTGTAGAATCTTTAGCTTCTCTCATGTAGTGAATTGTAACATCTGCAAATGTGGACACTTTGATTTCTTCATTTTCTGTCTGAATATGTTTTATTTACTTTAGTTATTGCTCTAGCTATTATCCCAGTATGATACTGGGGAAGGAATGATGAGTTAACCCTGTTTTGTCCTCAGTCATAGGGGGAATGCTACAAGTTTCTCCATTTAACAAGATGATGACTATTGGTTTGTCGCAGCCAGTTAACTATCCTTTAAGCCACACGTCTCTCTTTTATACATTCTTATGAATGTATGATACATTACACAATTAAAATGTAAGAGTGAATATCTCATGATATGAAGAAAAACATTGGGAATGAAAAACTTGTGTTCCTCTATAATACGCTGGTTTAAGCCATAACATGAGATTAGGCATGATTTTTTTCAGAGGGATTTTGGACAGCTCTCTCCTCAAACTTGAGTGATTCAATGAATGCTTCATCATTTTTATCTGGTGAAAATATGACATACACATCAAATTTGAAACTAGCATGTAAGTGTAATGGGAATGGCCTTGGCTGGACCCGAGTCTGTCTTTAAACTCACTACTTAATTGAGGGTAGATTTAAATTCCTGGTTCTCTTCTTCTGTACTCTATACATTCCAAGTGCTAGGATTCACAGATGTAAACCTTCACATTTTGCCTACTTCTGAACCTTGTGCATGCAGAAGGATAATCAGCAAGTCCTGTAGGACTGCAGGCTCTGCTTTAGTGAATTTTAGATATGGCTCAATTTTGTGTTTCTAATATACTACAGGTGATTCTGAGGCTATGGGTATCACCTCTCTCTCTCTCTCTCTCTCTCTCTCTCTCTCTCTCTCTGTGTGTGTGTGCATGTATGTATGCATATGCTGCACATCAGGTGTTCTATTCTGTAAGTTTCTACCTTATTCCCCAGACAGGAAATAAGCTAACAATTCTCCATGATCCCCCGTCTCCACTCCCTATATTGTGATATTACAGGAATGTTCACAGCCATGCCTAGCTTCTGTTTTCCATGGGTTCTGGGATCCAAACTCGAATTCTCATGCTTGCACAGCACTTACCCAAAACATCTCATTAGACTGAGTACATATCATTTTGAGTAATATAGTATGAACAATAGTAAAGGACCTACATGACCTAAAAAGTTCATCTGGGGATGGATGGAGATAGAGACAGAGACCCACACTGGAGCACTGGACTGAGCTCCCAAGGTCCCAATGAGGAGCAGAAGGAGGGAGAAGATGAGCAAGGAAGTCGGGACCACGAGGGGTGCACCCACCCACTGAGACAGTGGGGCTGATCTATTGGGAGCTCACCAAGGCCAGCTGGACTATGACTGAAAAAGCATGGGATAAAACCGGACTCTGAATATGTCAGACAATGAGGGCTGATGAGAAGCCAAGGACAATGGCACGGGGTTTTGATCCTACTTCATGTTCTGGCTTTGTGGGAGCCTAGCCAGTTTGGATGTTCACCTTCCTAGACATGGACGGAGGGGGGAGGACCTTGGACTTTCCACAGGGCAGGGAACCCTGACTGCTTTTTGTACTGGAGAGGGAGGAGGAGAGGAGTGGGGGGAGGGGAAGAAGGATGGGAGGAGGGGGAGGGAAATAGGAGGCTGGAAGGAGGGGAAACTTTTTTTTTCCTTTTCTCAAAAAAAAAAAAAAGTTAATGATATGATTCCAATTCTTGTTTCAGGGATATAAGTGTCCCATCTTATAATTCTGATGCCATGCTGCTCTTCCACACAGATTTATACGAAACATTTGTCAATCCTCTTCATTTGCATTCATGTTTACATCTTTACTTACATTCCTTCATCTTTAACTACAGTGGATGTAGTTCTTCCATCATGAAATTTGATAACTGGTCCTATTAACTAACCACCTAGAATTCTTTTCTTTTATAAAGTAGCAAAACACATATTCTGGCATTCCACTTTTGTTAAGGCAGTTTTCTCTTGCCTTCAGTGATGCCCAGCTTCAAGGATGATATGTCTCAGTGGTTACATTTTCTTTGGTTATCTGTATAATTAGTGAATTATAAAGACCTACAGATAAAAGTTACATTTTTTTTTCGAGACAGGGTTTCTCCTTAGCTTTTTGGTTCCTGTCCTGGAACTAGCTCTACTAGACCAGGTTTGCCTTGAACTCACAGAGATCCCCCTGCCTCTGCCTCCCGAGTGCTGGGATTAAAGGCATGCACCACCACCACCCGACTAAAAGTTACATTTTTGAGGAGCAGCTAGTTATGAAGGAGTATTTTATCAATAACATTATAAAATGGTAAGAATGACAAAAATAAAACCAATTTATTAAATGTCTTTTGTATGCCAGTTATTTTGGTAGATGTTCTGAAATGCTTTAATTGTCTTGGTATTTCTGAAATATAGGTATTATTCTTATTCATATTTCCAGGGTGATATGAAGAGGATTTTATAATGCAATACATCTCATAACAGAAGCAGTCAAGCTTAGAATTCAGCCTTCTCCAGTTTTATCCCAGGCTTTTCCAGACCCAGGCCAGCTGGCCTTGGTGAGTTCCCAGTAGAACATCCCCATTGTCTCAGTGTGTGGGTGCACCCCTCGCGGTCCTGAGTTCCTTGCTCGTGCTCTCTCTCCTTCTGCTCCTGATTTGGACCTTGAGATTTCTGTCCGGTGCTCCAATGTGAGTCTCTGTCTCTGTCTCCTTTCATCGCCTGATGAAGGTTAATATTCAGGAGGATGCCCATATGTTTTTCTTTGGGTTCTCCTTATTTAGCTTCTCTAGGACCAGCTTTTCGGGCTGAGGAGGGGGGGGACTTAATTGGGGGAGTGGGAGGGAAATGGGAGGCGGTGGCGGGGAAGAGACAGAAATCTTTAATAAATAAATAAATTAAAAAAAAGAATTCAGCCTTCTCACTTGTAAACCTGATGTTGGGCTTGGTTCACCATCCTGCCACTTTGCACAACATATAAAAAAAGAAAGGTCTCATTTTGGTGACACATGAGTGAAGATAACAGGTACTTTAAGGGAATTCAGAAATGTCTTTAAAACCTTGCTTTAGGGATTAGTTATGGCTGAGTGCAGGAGTGTTTATCGAGCACGCACCAGACCTGAGTTCACTCCCTATTACCACCACATAATATCAAAATTACTTCCTTGTTATATATAAGTATGTATGATATTGATTGTAAATATCAGCTTTAACTAGAATTAATAAACACAGCATTCATGTGCTGGCTAGTTTTATGCCAACTTGGTATAAGTTAGAGTCATTTAGAAAGAGGGACAATCTCAATTGAGAAAATTTCCCTCTTAGATCAACCTATGAAGCTTTTTTTTTTTTTTTTGGACTAATGATTGGTGTGGGAGGGCTGAACTGGTAGTCCTGCATATTATAAGACAGTAGTTTGAGTAAGCCATGAGGAACAAGTTATGAGTAGCATGCTAATGAGAGATCCTCCATGGCCTCTGCATCAGTTCCTGCCTCCCGGTTCTTGCCTTCAATTTCTGCCCTGACTTTTCTGAATGACGGACCATGAGACTGAGTAAGCTCTTCCCTGACAAGTTGGTTTGGGTTGGTGTTGGGTTTTACTTTTTTTCATAGCAACAGAAACCCTAACAAAGACAACTTCTTTACTTATGAATCACCAGCTTCTATGGATTATGGTGAGATATGTTTTATTTTAAAACCAATTCCTATGAAACTGCAGCAACAGTTCAACTTAGTGAAAAACGAATTCATAGGATTGAATATATAGAGGAGGCGGTATCTACCCAGGAAGTACATAAATAAGCTCAAAGTCTAATTTTTCACAATGGTATATCGATTTTATTACTGCCTGCTTTGTTTTTACTTCCCCCACACTTAACCTCCCATGGTGTGGGGGTTAATTTTCGTGTCAATTGGGTAGAATTAAAATCACCATGGCAACAAACTTTTGAGTGTGTCTATGAGGGTGTTTCCAGAAAACTTTAACAGAGCAGAGAGGTGAGCAACACCATTCCATGGGCGAGGTCCCAGACTGAGTCAAACAGAGAAGGCAATCTGAGTACCACCTTACATCTCTCCCTGCTACCCGACTGTAGATGCAGCTGCCTCAACTCCCATTGCCATGCTCTATTTGCTGTGATGGAGTGTGCCCTCTAACTGTGAGTGACAGGAAGCCACCCCTTCTCCCGAGGTGGCTGTGTGTCAGATGTCACAACAGCAAGAACATAGACTGATACATCCACTCAGCAACAGAGGATAGTAGTTCTTAGGCCAAACCAGAAAATTAACTTCCAGCATCTAGAAATCTGCCTCTTACCAGTGTCAGCTAAATAAGGTAACTGTGGCAAGGCTATCAAAGCACTTGCTGTACACTCACCCTATGGGAGATGCTAAAACCTCTCTAGCATCAATTTAAACACAAGAGATCTCCACACATATCCATACCAGTTTAGCCCTCTCAGAGCACACCCTGGTGTCATCTCTGGCTTTATCATCGATTACTGACTGCATATAATTTACCTCTGTGTTTCCAGAAATGTCCCTAGCTGTTTTCAATCACCATACCAAACGTCTATGATTCAATAGTGTGTGTGTGTGTGGGGGGGGGGGACTCATTTGTAATGAGAAGGTTGTACTTGTTCTTTCTCTTAGTCTTATAAAGTACCTAGAAAAGATATCTGAATTTGAAGTTGGGATCCACATCCTGACCTCCAAATTGTGGATTTCTACATGGCAGGAAAGATGTCTCTGTTACACCTCCATGATGCAGGGTGCATAATGGCGATGTCCATAAACACGGAGTAGGTTTTGTGTTTTTGCCTCTCCTTTGTTCCATTCAAGACACAACTCCTAACATCATTGTTATTCAATCAGTAAAGTGGTACTACTGCAATTATAATGCAGTGTGACAGAACAAGGAATAGTACAGCATACCTCCATGCAAAATGAACATAAATGTAAAATTCACCCCTGGTTGGAGAAAGATAGCCCTGCCCTGCAACTCTCTGTTAAGGTTAGTCCATTAGACACACTGAGAGGTGCTGCAGAAATTCAGCTCAGCACTCTGGACAGAGAAAGGGACTGGAATGTTCACCGCTGCTGCCCTTTCTGACCAATTCTCTGACCCAATTTGTTTTTCTAGAGGTTATGTGCTGGGCTGATCTTGAAGACATCCTGTCCTGACACTGCCCTGCAGATTCCTCCTTCTACCCTGCAAATATATTCTGTGTTTTCCAGGTCTTGCTTAATTCAAAGCATCCAGGGAACATAGTAAATATATCAGTCAGCAAAGTGCTTAATTAGAAGCAACTGACAAGAAAACGCAGCACTTCAATCAGATGCCTGACTTTTCTCATTGGCTTGCTTGTTACCATAAAACAGTAGCTAGAAATAAATAGAGGCACACAGAAGACTATAATGATGCATACCAGTGGTCATGGGTCTAGCTCCTTATCAGACATGCCAAACACATATGCTGATTTTCTACCATGTATGAGACAGAAAGTAATAGTAGCTGTGCTGGCTAGTTTTATGTCAACCTGACACAAGCTAGAGCCACTGCAGAGATGGAAGTTTGACTGAGAAAATGCCTATGCCAGCTTGGTAAGCCTGTTGTAGATTTTCTTAATTGGTAATTTAAATGGGAGATCCAAGATCACTGTGTGGTTAGATGGTGCCACCCCTGGGCTAGTTGATCTGGTGCTGTAAGAAAGGATGCTGAGCAATCCATGAAGGAACAAGGCAGTAAGCAGCATCCCTTCCTGGCTTCTGCTCTAATTTCTGCATCCAGGTTTCTGTCTTGGGTTCCTATGTTCACATCCCTAGATGATGGACTGAAAGCTATAAGATAAAGCAAACCCTCCATTCTCCAGGTCATTTGTTTTTATCATAGCTGTATAAACCCTAAGGCAGTGGTTTAGTTAATATTACAGGGAAACAAACTCAAAAGTGTGGTTAGAGAAGCACAGTCTTACTAGAAAAGATCCAGAGAGATAAGCATATTAAAGACATTCACTGTTAGGAAGGTATGGAATGATGCTTTAACACAGTTGAACACACAAAGGCCCTTCAAAACTTTTCCTATAGTCATTTTATGAGTTTTCATAGTACTTATGCCCCAAATCTAATTTCCTGTGTGATCTGTTCTTTTTTACAGCCACAGTATTAGCAGTGTCTTAATGCCAACTGAGAGGCAAACTCATTTGATAAACATCGCTCATCCTTCATAAAAGTATTTAATTATTCATTTTTATAATGAGAAATGGCATTTTTACTTCATAATAGAAAGAACCTGACTCAGAACATTAAGACTCTACTTTCCTACTCATTTCATTTCATTCTCAAGTGTCCCTCATGCACACATTCCCCGACTGTATTTCTTTGGTCTTAGTTTATGTCATTAGTGGAGGAGCATACACTACAGTTTTACTACAAGGTGTTCATCTGAACACTAAGACATTGATCGGATCTCAAACCTAAAAATGTCATCACTCTCAACTCAAATGCTTGTGATTGCTGGTCTATGCACAGTGACTCTACAAAATGTCACCCCAAAATAGGTGCTAAGCTCATAACAATATTCATAAATGAAAACGTGTTTCCAGATGCCAACTATTTATAAAGTTGAGGCTGTCTGTCTTCTGGTAGCGGGTGGGTGGAAATGAAGCTTATGTGGACTGTGGCTGTTACATACATAGGGTTCCAGAAGATCTAAGGAAGATGTGCCACTTAAACCAGAGGTACAAACACCTTTGATCCAAAATCTACAGTAAAATTGGATCCAACATATGAGATGCCCGATGTAAAGGTGCTGAGATTTGTGGAGGGGAGTTTAAAAGAAAGGAGTAGAGTAGGATCCTTGTTTTTACTGGCTTTGTCTTACAGGGTCCAGCAAAAGTCTTATTGTAGTGACCATTCCTCTTGGTAGCTGAATGCTGATATTTTATGTAGTTTTATTAATATTTTAGTATCTGTGCTTGTATCTCTAGGCAAGGATGAGGGATTTCCCTCTGTATGCTGTTATTACCTTTAGTGAATAAAGAAACTGCCTTGGCCTGTTGATAGGGCAGAACTTAGGTAGGTGGGGAAAACTAAATGGCATGCTGGAAGAAAGGAGGCAGAGTCAGAAAGAGGCCATGGAGCCACCGAAGGAGACAGATGTGCTGAAACTTTTCTAGTAGGCCACAATTTCATGGTGATGCACAGATTAATGGAGATGCGTTAAATTAAGATGTAAGAGTTAGCAAATCAGAAGTTAGAGCGAATGGGCCAAGCAGTGATTTAAATAATATGGTTTCTGTGTGATTATTTCAGGTCTGAGCTAATCAGCTGCCAGAAACCAACAAGTGGCCTCCTTCCAAAATGGCAATTTCAAGATAGGAGTATTTTTTTATATAAATAAGAAAAAAATGATATTTTTTTTGCCCCAAAATTTTAACACAACGCATCAACATGAAGGTATTTTCATGTCATTCTGTAATGTTTCTCTTCATACTCATCCTTTTGCAGTTCACAAATAACTTCTCAACTGGACACAAGAATTTGGAATAATAGCCTGCATTTGTCAAATATTTTCTATAGATAGGACATTTCTTTTAAAACTAATTTTCTTTACATGTTAAAATAAGATATAATTACATTACCTTCCTAATTTTCTTTTCCTTTTTTTATTTTGTAAAAATATTCTTAAATCGGTCTGTTTTGA
>NC_022028.1:5577837-5597102 GCF_000317375.1 Microtus ochrogaster | reverse complement strand
AAGGGGTTTTGATTCTACTTGATGTGCTGGCTTTGTGGGAGCCTAGTCAGTTTGGATGTTCACCTTCCTAGATATGGACAGAGGGGGGAGGACCTCGGACTTACCACAGGGCAGGGAACCCTGACTGCTCTTTGGACTGGAGAGGGAGGGAGAGAGGAGTGGGGGAGGGGTAGAAGGGTGGGAGGTGGGGGAGGAAAATATGAGGCTGGGAGGAGGGGGAAACTTTTTTCCTTTTCTCAATAAAAAAAATAAAATATAAAAAAATATAAAACAAGTTGGACAAATTACAGCCAAAAATAAAATCAGCCCCTGCCCCCATTAAAAAACTAAAGTCTTAATGGGAGACAGCCTTTTGCTTTGATTCTTTTTCCTTTTCATTAATTTGCTTTGATTCTTTTGCCTTTTTTGAAGAGTCTACTGATAGCTGATGAATAGTATGCAAAAGTGACACCCATGTGCCTCAGTTTTATCAACCCCTATTTCCATTGTGCTTAAAAATGTCCTCTACTGAAATGAATGGCATATATAATACTCAGGTTCAAGTCTCCAAATGTACTTTGCGATGCCTTCCAAAAGGGAAGTACAAAATCCTCGCAAATCATGTCTTGTTAGCTAAAGTGTCATTGGCAGTCAACGCAACAGTGTTGTAAGAATAAGAAGCTGTGGTTTTAAGCACAGCTTATGGAAAAATGTCATCTCCATGTTCCCACGTTAAACCTTTAAAAAGCTACCCAACTCCCCACATTACAGGATACTCAGCATCCCTTAAAGACATGCAGCCGAGTTTCCCTTGACCTGTTGTTACACCCTTCCCATCCTTTATTATGAGTTGTCAACTCTGCGTTCCATCCCTGCATCCATTATGTGAGAAGAGGAGGATTCTAAAGATTTCACCCCCTGGCTTGCGTCAGCTCTACATCCAAATCATACAGAGGAGACAGCTGCATGCCATATCTCTAAAAATATATTTTTTTGGAAGATAAATTTTACTAACAACCTCTGGCGTTAGAATATTTTCCTTAGGCCTGATTCCTCACCACAGTACAAGTCCACTCACTCCCTCCTCTAGTTCAGAAGAAATGACCACATCTAAAATGTTTAAGCTGTAATAGTTCAAAAATATCATCAGGTTTGCATTACTAGGTCACTGGAGATATACCCTTAAAGGATGTATTTAGTTTCTAGGTCTTGTATCCACCACCACAAGGTAAGAATGCAATCCTTTGGTCTGTGTGATTCCATAGATGAGATTTTACCCATTAACTAGTTAAGCTTAAAGAGTAGTGTTGGATCAAATGCATCTTCATTTTTTCTATGGTTTGTGGTTAGAGTTTTGTTAATACGAGTTAGAGTCACCTGGAAAGAGGATTCCTAGCTGAAGAGAATATACTCAGCAGATTGCTTCCAGGAAGTACAATGGGGAATTAATTTGATTAATAATGATATAGGAGGGCCCAGCACACTATGAGTAGGGCTTGTGTTGCTGGCTTTATAGGAAAATAGGTTGAGCAAGTCATAGAGTTTAAGTCAGTAAGCAGCATTCTTTCATGGTCTTTGCTCTGGCTCCTGACTCCAGGTTTCTCATTGAGTTTCTTACTGCCCTGACTTCCCTTCATGACAGACTCTACAAACTTATAAATCCTTTGGTTCCTAAGTCAATTTTGGCCCTGACATTTATCACAGCAATTGAAACCTCATTGAGAAAGGGTCTGTAATAGGTTATGGTCAAAAGGAGATTATCACTGCAGCATATGTCGAATGAATATCTAAATGTGTTAAGATGTCTAAAGTTTATATCATGATGTTTGCTATGGAGTTGGACACAGTGGCGAATGAATCCCAGTAAATCCAGGAATACATAGTAGAACTTTGTTTTTTTTTTTTTCAAAAAGCAAAAAGCTATATCCTTGATGGTTTATATGTTCTTATAAAGTCACAATTTGTTTAAGTAGACATTTAAAAAAATAATTGAAAATGAAAACATGAAGACTTAAATTGGTGTGGGAGGTCCTTCTGTCTCTGTGTTGCTTTTGCTGGTTAATGAATAATGAAACTGCTTTGGCTTGTTGATAGGGCAGAACTTAGGTAGGTGGGGAAAACTGGACTGAATGCTGGGAGAAGGAAGGCTGAGGGAGAGACGCCATGGAGCTGCCGCCAGAGTAAGACATGCCGAAATTTGGCCGGTAAGCCATCGCCACTTGGTAATACACAGATTAATGGAGATGGATTAAATGAATATGTAAGAGTTAGCCAATAAAAAAGCTAGAGCTAATTGGCCAAGCAGTGTTTTTAATTAATACAGCTTCTGTGTGTTTATTTCTGGGCTAAGCTAGATGAGTGGCTGGGAACCAACAAAGCAGGCCCTCCTCCAACACTTAAGTAATCAATTTCCCAAATAAAATAGTTTTAGGAAGCAAATACGTATTCAGAAAGCATAAATCAAAACAAAACTCTAAAACTGACCTTCTTTGAATGAGCTTAGTTGTTTTAATATATCTTTGCTTTCAAATGAGGCACTTCTCAGTTTGTATTCTTGACTCACTGACTTCCAGACATTACCTGGCTTTACATTCTAATTCCCCATTCATTTCTCTGGGAGCTGATTCTTTACAGAATAGCTTTTAATTATTTTTAAATTTTATGTCATGTGTGAGATTGTTTCACCTCCATGTATGCATGTCTGTGTACCCTGTATATGCGGTGCTCATGAAGGCCGGAAGAGGGTATTGGACTCCCTGTAACTGGAGATATAGACAGTTGTGAGCATCCCTGTGGGATCTGGGAATTGAAGGAGGGTCTTCTGCAAAAAGAGTCAGTGCTCTAAATCTCTGAGCCATTTCTCCAGCTCTTTACAGAATAAATTAACTGAAGGTAAGAAGAGCCTTGCTTGGAAGCCTCTTTTCTACAAAACTGGGACTATGCTTCTAGTCTCCTTTGAATGGGATTCTGACAGTTATTAAACTGCTAACTATGTTCCCAGCTCTTGATTTCACTTTAAATCAATCAAACATGTAATTAATAGGATGTGTTGATTCTTTTAACTTTTTCTTATTAGCTATAATGCTAAGTATTTCCATGTTTTACTGTACAGACTACATTTTCTCTACAGGCATTTATTTCGGCCTTCTCCAGAAATTTCTAATTTAATTTCATCGTGTATTTCTAAATTTATCTTTATCATATATTTTTCAATTGTTTTGTCATTTGAAGGCCCCTATAACTTTTTTGTTACTTGTAATATATGCAAGACAATATCTGGTTTATGATACAGCCTGGCAACTTTTCAAATGAAATAAAATTCAAATCTGTTTGCAGAGGAAGCACAATAAAATGGAAAGTCATTTGGATTAAATGTTCTACTGTTTAAGACTTTGCACTTTCTCATGTCATCACTACCATCGAGAGGAGAGAATCATGTGTATGTTCATAAAGCCCCTGAACACCACTACCATAAGCTGGATATTGCTTGCGGTGCCGGGGATTCATTACCAGAGCCTTCATTTCGAGCTGCAGGGCTCATGGGTCCCATAACCAGGATGCTTTCCCTTCTTATTCTTCTAATGGAAGAAGGAGTTTAACAATTGAACTGAAATGGAAGATTTTGTTTGCGAGAATATTCCCTCTTCCTTCTGACCTACTCTAACGACTACAGCGTGTGTTTGGATATTCATTTATTATTCTGATAGACTATAGTTGTACAAACAGTTTTCAGTTGAGAATTTAAGTTTTTGTAGATGTGTCCATATAGATGATCTGGGGGTCAGGGAATCTCCCTAGATATAAAGTTAATTATCACTGAAAAGCTTGAAAGACCTCCATAGCAGATTGCCTTGCCTGTGTGTAGAATTCTTTTACTTTTCTCTACATTTACTCTCAGGAGAGCTAAACAGACATTGAAAAGCCTGGCCAATGGAAATGTTTGCTTTGATTTTGTATTATATGACATCGCCTGTTAAAATAGGCTAGGTCACAAAACATGCATGTTACCTAAGTTTACATATAAAAACATTTTCATTCGCAACACACAGCCAATGGCCCTTGCTTAGACAACAGACAGCAGGCTGAAAGTTTTGCTCACCCCTGAAGAGTATGCTGAAATTCTAATATTCATTTATGTTTGTAGAGATGGGTCCTTGAGAGTTGATTAGGTCACAAGGTGGGTGGTGTGCCCTCACCCCGTCCACTGTGTGAGGACATGCACAGAGAAAGAGTAGTCCACAAAGAAGTGGATGCTCATGGGATGGGAAACTACACTGACCTTGGAGTTGTCAATGTCCAGAACTATGAGATATAAATGCTGCTTGTTTAAATCACTACTGATGACCTTCTCACAGCATCCTAAAGAGACTAAGAGAGGGCATACATATATGTTAATGCGCAGACAGACCCTGTCATTTGTAGCCATATCTCATTATTATGGAAAATGGGAATTTTGGTAAGAGCAGAAGAACCTCTTCTCAAAGGGTAAAACAGACATCCTACAATTACGAGTTAACTAAAAGCCTGATAATGAACGTCCAAGACAGGCTGTCAGAGAAGCCGAGGAGATTCCAGAATAGCTTGAAACCCAGGATAAACATAAAACAGATAGAAAGATAATCTGAATTAAAATAAATTATACAATAAAAAGCCAAATGTGAATACAGAAACTCCAAGAAAAATGTACCTACGCCAAGCAGCCAATCAAATGCCGTGTTTCCTACAGACTGCACTGGGACAGATGGCTCCGGATCCCAGGCTCACCTTTTGGTTCCCGAGGAAAAGCATTTTTTAGAGAAGTCAAAATATTTCATTTGAAAAATGAACTATATACATGAGCGACACAGTTCTGACATCTAAAATGTGTATAAAGGATCACTTCTGTTTAGCTGGGTTTTAGGAGACTAGCCCAGGATAACCTAACTTGCCCGTTACTAAATAGCGGAAAATCAAATTAGTAAATAGCATTTTTTATTTAGGGCTTCCAAGTCTGAGGAGCAAGGCCTCTGTGATTTATTAGTATGCCTTTTCCTCCTTACTGCGGTGCTGGTGACTAGGTTTGCAATGTTACTCTGAGGATTTAGCACCCCAACTAGCCCTTTCTGACTCTCTGACTCTCAGAGGTAAGGAGGATGAATCATTTACCATCCAGGAAGCGCCAGCTGTGCTGGCTTCCCAGTGCCGAGCTTCCCCCACCAGCAGGATTTACAATTGAAATTGCTTTTCAATCTAAACAGGAGTACAATTTTGACAAGTGAACAAGCCTAGGGAGTTTTTTTCTCCAGGGGGAAAAGGTTATTTGTGAGTATTTCTCAGTGGCTTTCACTGGGCATCCTAGAAATTCTGCAGAGATTGGTGTCCGGCCTCCTGCCAAGTAGACTAAATCATTTTGACATGGCAGGCATATACCCTCTGAGATGACACAGGCAAAATGCGAGAATTGGGTTAGGGACCAGAAATTCTTTCCTGATGGTCTGTATGACGGAAGGACGGAGATCTGAGGGAATGGATTCCCTGAGGGTTCACGGGATGAGAATAGAGGGGCTCGGCAGGGGGTGATTTCATACCTCAGAGAACACTGACAACATCTTCAGGTTTGTTTTTGCCTGTCCTCAATCAGGGCAGGAAGGAAACACTACCAGAGTCAGATGGGCAGAGGCAGGGACCCTGCTGGATCTCCTTCAAAGAAAGACTTTCCAGTTCCAAGGATCAATAAAGGTTAAGAAACCCTGGCCTGAATAAAGAGCTCACACAATTTAGAGTTCACTTAAATCAAGGCATGCTTGAGGATCTTAACACAAACAACTAGTTGAAGGCTTTCTGCGGTTCCTTCATTCACCTAACATAACTTCACAAGAGTAAAACCAACCTCCTCTGTTTGTCTACTGAAGATAAAAGAGCTGTTTTACCATCCAAGTAAGAATGCTATAAAGATTGCTCCCCCCATACCACCACCACAAATGCTTTCCTTGTATTTTTCTGTCTTGATTCCAAAGTCTGGTTTTGGAACCAGCTCCAATCCCTTCATCCTAAAAGTCTTAATTGTCAGTAAAATGATTCCTTGCCCTCTAACCTCTCTGGAGTAGGAGATAACATAGGTAGGACAGCAGTGTCTACATCCCTTATCGGGCATCTCTTGCCTTGTAGACTCACTGTATCTGTGTGACAGTTAACTTGTAAAGTCCTTGCTGGCTGGGTTACTACTTCATATTGGTTTGGAAACACACAAGTCATTATTGCCTTGCACAAAAGAAGGGCTCCATAAATGTGTAATTACCATGTTTTCAAATATGATTGACACCTGCACATTAGAGGACTTTAGATACCCATTTCAATGAGTGTCAGAAAGATGTGTCTGCACAGCTACAAATATGTTCTTGTTTACAATGGTTTATATGATACAAAGCCACAGTAGACTCTCTGGCCTTCATAAAATGAGAAGTTAGCATGACTTATTAGAAGAAGAAGAATTATTTAAGGTCATTCTATATCATTCATGGAAAAAAGGAACAATAAAACATCATAATAAAGAGAAATGGCTTTATAATAGTGAAGGGCCATGGTATTAGTCAGCTTTATGAGTTCTGTAGATGAGTATTCCAAGCAAAGTGGCAGAAATCCGATCAATTAAATGGGGTGCACATAAATTTCACTTAATAAAGCTGACTAAATTACTTTTGAAAAAAAGGCTGTAGGGAACATAGTTTTATTAGTTCTTGGGGTGGGAAAATTTGATGATCTGGTGAATACTTTTCAACTTCTAATGTGAACTTCCTACGAAAGCCATTAGCAATAGCTAGAAACAGTATGAGTGGTCCAAGGTAAAACCGAGAGACCCATGGGCAGTAATGAGAAAAGTAAGTAAGATTGCTGGCTCCATCCACTTTGGATGGGCTTTGATAAATTACGTAACTCTCTGTGCCTCAGTTCCCATTGTTAAAAGCGAGGCTATCTGTGGTGCTGAGAGACAACTAAGTTGGTTCATGTGTGCTTATCTAGAGCCGAGCCTGATACAACTGACAGAGAGTACTTCTTGGTTCATATGAGCACACACTGCTATTGCATGGTCAAGCTAATTCCATGGGTCTACATCACACATGACATGATGAATATTTCTACCTTTAAAATATTTAATGAAAGAGATTTCACTGGCCATAGTTTTACTGTGTTGGCCTTAAAGGAAACAAGTAAATACTAGTACTCAGAGAATTAAATTACTAAGACATGTAAAAAAAAAAAAAAGAATTGAATCGTGTGACAGTCAAGTAAGAATGTTTCCCACCTGTGATGATCAACTATTTAATGTTGTACTCGCAACGTTGCATCAAAGAATCCATCTGAAAATCTGCACTTGTCTACGGTTTATTTCTTAACTCAGTGGCTCAGAGACTTAAGATTTGTAAGCATGAATTCACTGAAAAATACAAAACAAAACCTTGCAGATGATAAAATGTAGGGTTTTTTTTTTGGAAATTTTTTACTCATTCTGTTTTAAAAAATTCAGTGTGACCTTTTATTAAAAGTGTAAAAACGATTCATTTGTTGAGTGGGGATAAAGTGATGATTTGCCAGTCAAGTGGACACTAAGAAATGTTTTTGAAACCAGATATTACATAAAACAAGCTGAAATTAATTTTTTACGCTCTCTCCTTTTTTTAGAATGCACAGCCTTGAGGCTTCATAGCTTCTCTGTTTTCACCATGAACACATCACAATTTATAGAAGACATCTTACATACATGCTTCAGTTTCTCTATTTAAATGACGTCATGGCAATTTCAGCAGTCATCACATACTATGGGGAGAGCCAGAGGATGGATGATTTTGGGGGGAATCATGGAATGTTCCACTCTGAAACAATCTTCTCGCCAGGGCCTGTGGATGATTAATAGCCTTTGGATTTTTCATCTTGATGTTTCTTGGTCCGTACCCATAATAAATTTCTGTTTGGTATTCATTTTTCTATCTATAAAATTATTGGGATTTTTATGCTGACTTCATAACCTTCAGAGAAACTGATCACAGCCAAATATTCCCCTGCTTATACAGAATAGTTTTCCACTGACCTCAATTTTAATTAATACATTTTGAAAGGAAAACATTCATTACCAATGGAAATAAGCATCTCAGGAAGACATTTTCTACCCTTTTACAAAAACCAATTTGATTATAAAGCTCTTGAGGAAGCTGAAACTGAAACTGCATCAGCTCTGTGTTCTTCAGTGTTCTGGATCATTCTGGATTGACCTCTAACACTGGAGGACATGGTTTCCTTTCTGACTAGATGGGGTATTTCTGGCAAAAGCCTATAACTTTTGACTATAACCAGACACTAGCCCCTAATGCAGAATGTCTAATGGTGTAAGTATAGAATATGTAGCTCATTAGAAAAGCTATTCATTGAAGTAAATGTACTGACAAGAAAGGCCAGAGTAGGGAAAATGCCCCGATCTCTGTAATGACAACATACTACAGGTGGCTAAGTCTTAGCATCACCAGTGGCTAAGTCTTAGCATCACTGTGCCCCACTTAAGTCTTTCTACATGAAGTGCTGGAAGCAGGTGTAAGATATTAACACTGAGTCCTCGTGGAATAGACTACCTAGGCAGTGAAGGGAATGATGAGGAAATATAATTACATTTTCAACATCCCTAGTAGAGGATGGTTCAAGAAAGAACCGCACTGTTTACAGGAAATAGATTGCTCCAGCAACTGTTGTCTCATGATGGACGCCAAACTCCCAAAGACAAGCATCACATGTTTTCTCTCATATGTAGAGTTTAGAAAAAAGATACCGAAATAAAATGTGCTTATTAATGATATGGAAGTGGGACAATGTGGGGAGGGGTTGTAGGATGAGAAAGGGCAGTATGGGGATGAATATCACCAAACCATGTAACATGCAAGGGAAAAAAATGTCGTTATGACCAGGGTTTTTTTTTTTCTACCAGTGTAAGAATGACTAGAAATACCTTGCTTTAAATAAATATGAGAAATAACATCCTTCAAGAAAGATATCACATGGACAGTGGGGGACTTTTACATATTTCAAAGTTTCCTCGATAAAGCATCGTGGATCTATATTTAAATGCAAGGATGCAGACGTTGTTTCTTCAATGCAATCACAACTACTTAACATTTTGAAATTAGTTCACAGAAGAGGAGATAATTCCACTTTTTATGTGGTTCTGGGAAATATAATTTGGCATTGGATTCAGGTTCATTAAGTGATTTTGCCAAAAATAAAGTACTTAACATGAAGTCAACAACTTGTGGTGAACACTACATCGCTCATCTTGGCCAACTAACCGTCCCTTCACCCCTTGCTTTAAGTGATTTAGAACTTTCTTTTACAAATAATAAGAGAGCAAGTGTGTGGCTTGTGAGCCCACCGGTAAAAGAATGGACAGGCCTTTCTTGTGACCCAAGGTAAACGCCTAGATGGTATGCTCCTATGTAGCTGAACTACCTTAAATATTCGTTGCGGTCTAATGAGCTTGCATTTTCTTTAATTCGACATCCTATAAAAGATGTTGTAAGATGGGCTGATGTGCAGCCATCAGCTCCTGATGAAGCCAGGGCACCTGTATGTATTAGCTACACATTTAAAGTAGTGAATGCACCGGGTAAAGATTGCATGATGATTTTCACGGGTGAAGCGGGAAAGGAAAAAGTGCAACTTGGGTGAATATTTTTTCCTCAATCCTGTTTAAATAGAAGTTGGTAGCACTTCATTCTCTCTTTTTCTTCTTTTGAAACAGGATCTCATATAGTCCCTGCTAGCCTGGACCTTGAACTTCTGCTCCTCCTCACCTCCCAAGTGCTATGGTTACAGGTATACATCTACTTGCTCATGTGGTACTCAGTCAGGATGGGATTGTATCCAGGACTTAGTGCATACTAGGCAAGAGTGGTACCAACTGAGCTCCCCCCTGGTCCCATTTAAAATCTTATTATTAAAATGAAGTGTCCCATACTCAAGGTGGCAATTAAAAACGCCAAGAGTTAGTCCAGTCGAGCTTTCACGAGAGAAAAATTTCTTTATCTCCTATCACGTGGCTAGTTAAAGCATAGGTTAGCAATGAGTAGTATTCACGAATTCATTTCCAAGTGACAGACACTAGACACTTAATGCTTGTGTGATTTAGACTATCTTAGGATGAGCTGGGGAGCTAATGTCAATTAAATAAAAACTCACAGGTCTGCTTCATGTGAACTCTCATGAATTATCACATGTGTGCATACGACCAAGACGGTAAATATTTGCCAACAGTTACAGGTCTGAAAAATAATCTCCCTACACAAATCCACTAAGCAGCAAGCATGCCTTTCAATGTGCAGATGATATGTTTTCCCAGGGATGAGCAATTTAGGGCATCTTTGCTGCATAACGCATTGATTAAAATGTTCTATTTTCTTCAGTCAATTTCAGATTAGGTGAGTACAGAAGAGGACAGAGTCACTGCCATTAGCCACACAGATGCTGTGAGGCAGCTTACCCAAGAAGGAAGTGGGACCACTAAGTTCAGGGCATTCATCCCCCTATGGCTATCTAAGGTTCCTCCTGGGAAAACGCTACCCAGAAGTCTACTGATCTCTATTTATATTTTATGTGCACAAATAGTTACACTTACAAAAGCAGCTTTTCAAATCATATAAAGATGTTCTCCATCTAAATCTCCTATTAATGACCCAGAAGATTTTGCTTTCTTCATTATGCCTATTAAAGAAAAAAAATAATCTCCAGATTTCAGTAGCACTGCCAACTGAACTTTTCGTACAATTGATAATGATTTTATGAATACACTTACAGAACTATGGAAATAAGAAGGATTAAACAGGTTATCTCCCCTATAATGACAACTGTGTATTTTATTGTTAGAAGTGGAATTTTAAAAATTGGCTTGGTGAGTGGGGATGGTAAATGATTTTTTCTTTGATTCCCTCATAATCCTGTGACATTGATCTTACAAGTTTATATTAATAAAAATGTTAAAGCTGACAAAGAAACTAAGTGCTAGAAATTAGATGCAGGGTGGGCATTAATAAAGAATTAATTTTTTTATACAGAAAAGTTGAAGGATAAAGAAGCAATGCTTTCAAAAATCACAAAAGTTAAAAAATGGAGTTGAACATAAATATGTTTGATTCTTATTTGCTTCCTTTATTACTTTAAAAACTAATCTGGGAGTCTTGGTGTGGAGGTGCATACCCACAGTTTCTGCATACATATGGAGACAGGAGGATCAGAAACTCAAGTTCATTCTCCATTCTGTTATGAGTTTAAGGCTGGACTATTAAGACCCCCAACTCAACCAAACAAGCAAACAAAAAGAAATTAGGAGAATTCAATCATTAATTGTTGTTATTATAATAATTATGATTAGCTATTATTACTATTTGAATCTCCAAGACAAAGGATTCATGTTAATAAAGCAGTGGCTACTTTGAGGTACACTGTCAGATTGCTAAGGAATTCTAACAACTTTTACTGACTTCAGTAAATAGTTAGGGTACTGAACCCAGGGAAAGTTTGGAAGTGAATAGCACTTAACATTGTAGCTTATAATTCCTAAAATATTCTACCAGGGAATTGTTGGTGAGTAAGATAACTTCACTGTATAAGACAAACAAACAAGGTTTAAGTATAAAGGTTAAACATCATTTAGGAAAAGATACTCTGACATTTTTTTAAGGCATGTGTCTAGTTTCACAGCCTAGAAGAAATTCACTTCCTTAGAAAGAATCCCTAAGAATAAATTGAAAACAAGTACCAAGTTGCTAATATTGGCTTTATGTGCTATTCCCTGAGAGAGGGTGTACTATCTATGAAAGGGGGTCATTAAACTAGTTCAGACCCTGAGCTTCTGTCGGGTCCTCAGGGAGCTCTAGCAGGGCGTCTATCCCCATGGGCATCTCCTCTGTCCTACCTAGTGCCCTGTACTTGTGGCCTGTTATATAGTCTATGCCTCATTTATCCAACTCTGAGTGCTACGATCATTCTACACATCTAGTGGTACGGGAAGGTGAGTCATGGGAAGGGAGAAATGACAAGCTGGACTTTTGCCAGGTGGAATGGGTACCACAAGAGAGCTGCACATGGAATGTTAGGATGGTGTTAGAAGAGAATGATAAAGACTATCGGGCAACCCAAATAAGCTTGCAATGAGAATCCTCTTTTTTAAAAAAAGCACATTTACATTTACTTCATTTTATGAAATATTTCTTATATATGCAAGACTGGCCTTTACCAGATATGGCTTCTACCCTTAAGACACTTACAGTCCTGAGGAAAAGAAGACACATTTTAAAGAGACATGATGCATTACTATTGTTGCAAAGATGTTCAGAGCATGTAACATCTTTGATTTTAGTAAAAGGTTGTGTTCATAGAATCGGTACCCTATCTCTTCTAGAATTGTGGAGCTTAGTTAGTGAGTATTTCCCATCTACAAATTTTATTTATATATACACCCATCACATGTTTTCCATTAATCAACCTTTCTTTTAAATCATTTTCATCTTTTCATATTTCTATTAAACAAAAAGAGGTGTTTGGGCTAAGTGGAATCTTTACTCAATAGAATCTCTCAGAATAAGTAGAAAAATAAATGGAAGAGGCTTCCTGAGGCCAAAATATGTAAATGAATCATATTATGAGTGGCTTAAATTTCACTTGCTCACTTCCCCGCCTGAGTAAGAGTGTGGTCCTTTCGGAAGTTTTTAGAATATCTTTTACTCATTTCCAGTAGACATCATGCTTTCTTTTCTAGCACTGGACGGTTACTGATTAGCAAGCATTAGAACTGGGTTGGGAAAATTTCAGTTCCTTGGCTTAGACTCAGCTCTTCCATAAGAACGAATGGAAAGCTCCAGACACTTCTACTCCCTTGCAATGCAAGAGATAAAACAAAGCAAGGCCTGTTCCTGTTTTCATAGCAGGGCCTTCAAACCTTTACATGGCGAAGAAAGAGTTGGTCCTGGCAGCTGGGTGCCTAGTCTCCAATGTACTTCTGTAAATTCGGAAGATACAGTATTTATCCTGTCTGCCTACTATCTTTTTGTATAAAATTTAATCCATTGTCCTATATTTTTGTTTGCTAATTTTGGCAATTCCCTCTAGGGTTCTATACATGTAATTCTCTCTACCGTCTCTCCTGAGCTGAAGCCACATAGATGAATGGCAAAGTAACTCTCTCTCTTTCTAGCACTCCTTCCTTTACCAAATATTAAACTATATTGTTTGTTCTTTGTGTATCTTGCAATCCATCATGAAGGTCATTTTCAGTGAGTTTCAGATAGTACCTCTCTTCAGAGCTTACCCATAGCTGCAGGATATTAGCTTGACCTGAATGAGTTTTTTTTTTCCCTATTTTATTACAACCTTCCCCGAGGGCTTACCTTAGGAACTTCCATTTTGTTGTCTAGATCCTTCCAGGCAAATTAATTTATCTAAAGAGGTCTCCTAACCCTATTAGTTCACTAGGCACATACAGACTCACTTTAAACCAAAAATGCAAATTAGACAGAGATGACAATTCCCTAAAGCACATAAAAGTGCTTTATGTAGCTAAATATCTTAGTGATGTTCCATGGGGGCAGGGGAGAATGGCTTGGGGCTTGTCATTTCAGAGCCGTGTAATTTTGACACTATGAAAGATAGTCCAAACAAAAGAAATCCTCAGAGTGAAGTAAGAAAGCAGAAACATTAGCTGACTTTGCTTTTATGCTGCCGATGCGTCAATGTGGTCGATACTACAAGTAAGGTTGAAGGTTTCAGTACAAGTTCTTGGTAGTCATGGCTGAGAGGCAGTAGTTTCTTTAATAACATAAGTTCCTGTGTGGGTTGCTTAAAGGAAAACGCATTTGGGAGAGACATATAACCATGGTTTGCAGGCTAGTTTGTCTGAGAAGTTATTGATGCAAAAGCAGAGACAGAAATACAGTAGGCAAAAGGGAATGAAGGCCAATGGTGGAGACCATGATTATGAAGAGCAGGACAGAGAAGATGTCATTGGTCCCCAACCTTGTTACTCTATTATAGATACTAGAGATTTTCAAGATCACAATGCCCTGGCTGCTCATTATCTTAAGAGATGAAGCCCATACAGAGTATTTTAAAAGTGTTTTAAATGTCCTCTGTACTTAGACAATACTTCAATCTCTAGATCCATGGTTCAGGCACTTTTAGGACTCATTGAGGTCTAGGGCCAGAGTTTCACCAAAATCAGAATGAGGTCTGCAGATCTGGATTTGTAGCAGATTCCCGAGTGATGTTAATGTTGCTGGCTCATGGCATGTGCTTTGCAACCAGATCATTAGTTATTGATGCATATATAAATAAATAGGTGTGAGTAGGCAGCCAGAAGAGTTAATCATACAAGATGGGTCCCTGAGTTTGGGTTCATGGTTGAATGGAGTCACATGTACGGTAAGAGTCACACATATGGTAAGAGTCACACGTATGGTAAGAGTTACATGCTGAGGGTCACATATACAGTAAGTGTCCTATGTATGGTAAGAGTCACACGTATGAATAAATACAGCAGCTCTTTGGATGGATTGAAAAGAGAGAGAATAAAAAAACTTGTTTACTGAACAAAAATCATATATATATATAAACACACACATATATATGTATACCCATATACATATATATATATATATATATATATATATATATATATATATGAAAGTAAGCCTGTGGTGCAGAAGCCATAATTTTGGAGGAGACAGGAATAGGCAGGGTAGTTAAGGCTAGCTTCGTTGAGACAGTTATGAAAATCAAAACCTCAAGGTACTTTCAGACCTAGGTGCACAGAGTCTTAAGTATGACGGTATCCTTTTTTTATCTTTCTTACCCTCAGGCAACGGTCACATTCGGAATGATGGGCTTGTGGGGAGCTCCAGACAGGCAGTATGAAAGGCTCAAGAGCTCTATCCCACTTCTCTTCGTAGGGCAATGGTGAAGACTACAGCTAGGAAGTGGTGCTGTAAATGTCTAGAGATGGACTCAGAGGGGCTGTTTCTTTCGGTGATTGCTTCTCAAGAAAGCCACTGAGCAAGTTCTACAGGACTTCAGGATAAGATGACACTTGTTAGGAATTTGTGCTGGACCCAGGACGTTCCTCAGGAAGGAGCCTCTGCCCTTTCTTCTCAGAGCGTGCTTCTTAGAAGAGAAACATCTTTTGTGAGCTTGCTAAACATGTGATCTTAGCTCATGCTGGATTTCTGAAGCTGAAGAGGAATCTTTAACAATATCCTCAGGTGAGAGCTATACTTTATGAAGCGCGCATAAAGTTATACCAACTTCATCTTATTTTCTCAATACCAAAAGGGATAGGTTCTTGTGAGGAAACTGGAATATAAATAAACTAAAAATGGGCTCCAAGTCATAGAGTTAATGAAGGCAGAGAGAGGACAGATTATATAATATTTGATAATCTGTGTCCACAAACCTTGATCTCAAGAATTTACTAATATTTCTCTGACACCTTCATGGCTATTACTCTAAAGCTTCCACCCATGGTGGCCTTTTTTTAGTGCTTCTAAAGCACCAGGATCTAATCAAATGTTTATCTCTGCCATCTAAGTCACCCTGTCCATATAAACTCCGTCTCACTATTCATAGTTCAGCTCCCAGTCATTTCTTCAGAAAGTAGTTTTTAACACCACAAGACTTGATACCTACCCTTACAATATCATGTGTTTTTCACCTGTGGTAATCTATAATTATGAATTATATGTGTAATGTTTGGCTCTCTCAGGCAGCCAGCATCACATCTGACTTACTTCCCGCTGAACTCACAGTGGGCAACACACTGCCCGGACACTGAGCCGGCACAATGTTTACCTGAGTGAATGTGTATTCGAATGGCTTTGAATTTTACCTGAATAATGTAATAGCTACCTTACCACATTATTATGGTCAATACTGACAGCCAGAATTGAGCAACCTTAGTCTCTAAGTCACTAAAAGATCCTGCCCCTCACAGGGCGGTATAAACTTTGATGCTAAATTCTAAACATTCAGTGAGACCTGCGTCTGCTGCAAACACCCTGCACCAAGGGCTTCTGAAGCTGTGAGAATGATTGAAATACATTTCTGGCTTTCCAGGACCCAGAGTCTACAGTCTTCCCTCAGAATCTATGGAAGATAAATTCAGGATCCCTGGCCAGCATCAAAATCCACAATTCTCATTTCCTTGTGTAAAATGGAACTCTGCATTTACAGAACGTAAATGCATCTTCCTGCATATATTCTTATTCTTGCTTTTTATTGTTGTGCTTTAAATCATCTCTAGAATGCTTACAATAGCGAACACACTGTAAGTGCCACATAAATAGCTAATGCATATTGTTTAGGGAATAATGAAAATAAAAAAGTCTATGTATGTATGATGTGGGACTCCCCTCTGTATGCTGTGAAGATGTTTTATTACCATTGAATAAGAAGCTGCTTTGGGTCTATGGCAGCATAGAATAGAGCAGGGTGGGAATTCCAAGCAGAGATAGAGGAGAAAAGGAGGCAAAGTGAGAGACGCCATGTAACGGCCAAAGGAGAAAGACGCCCACCCCAGAATCTTACCTGTAAACTGCAAGCTTCGTGGTAAAATACAAAAATAACAGGAATGGGTTAATTTAATATATAAGAGCTAGTTAATAAGAAGCCTGAGCTAATAGGACAAACAGTGTTTTAATTAATATAGTTCCTGTGTGATTATTTTGAGTCTGGGTGGCCTGGAAGCAAAGGAGCAGCCTCTGCCTACATGTGTATGTAGTAGAGTTACAATCTAACATTTTCCAGCAGTAGTTGGTTAAATCTCCAGCTTCTGAGCTTAGAGACCTCACTCTGCTTGCAGTTTTTGGGACAGCGGGGGAGACTTACATGGTCATAGGTGGGTCCTCTCACTTTGCAGGGTAGCTTTTGAGAGAGAACACTGTCTGTTCTATTCCCAATCCGAAAGCATAAACAGAGACTTATTTTTTTTAAGTGCAGCTCGTTAGGTACCTTTCAGAGGCCTGGATTGCTCAGCACAACAAAGAATGAGTCTTGATTTCACTGAGGAACTCTGAAACCTCACAGATTACCATTTCTTATTAAAAGGCACATTCCCTTTTGATTTTATGTTTCACCTCTCTCAGATATTCTTGCCCCATGTGTGGTTCCTGTGTGTTGTTTTCTCTTATGCTGTTAGTGTACATAGGAGACAAGAGTTCAGCGCTGAGGCCGCTACTCAGCACCTGTAAAAGAGCACGAAAAACTGCTACTTTTTAAAAGGGGTAAATCTCATTTTCATATTTTCAGGATTTGCTGAATGACTTTAAGCTTCACCAAGTGACTGGCCCAACCTTACATGATGGAGGCGAGGGCTTTTCAATGCACAATAGTTACCTGGTAAGCTGCCACACATTTCGTGGCTGTCTCCCTCCACTGATCTATCTTCTGTTAATAGTTCTGATTTGAAACAAATACATTATAGCCTAAATTCAAGTCATGGATCAAAAACATTGAGGCCCACCTTAGAACTAAGACAGAGACATCTTAATATGGAAGAGCTTATAGAGAAGAGACTGAAGTATAATTCATAATTTTGGAAGGGGGATAATCTAGAAGTTTGCGATTTTCAGATGTCATCTTCAACATTATTTATATTGAGCACACCCCTCAATGTCTGAACATAACTGAAATCAATCTGAACATATACTGATCAATTCTAAAACCAAATTAAAAGTAATGTGGCCCAAATATGCTGCAAAGGCCGGTGGGTGAACAATCCCAGATGTTACCCAATGTATTGTAAAGAAGAGCTGCATTAGAAACGATGAAAGAAAACTCATTATGGCGAACTACGCCTGGAAGTAGCAGACAAGTCCAAGGAGTGTTTTCTAGGGGGTGTGGGGAGGCAACAGACCCTGCATGCCCATCTGTCACACCGTTCTGACTTCTATCCCCCCTTCTAGTCCACTTGCTGGTATCGAGAAGCCACAAGGAACAACTCACAGCAGCTAAGAGTAAGGAAATAAGAAGAATAATGTTGGAAATTGATCCTCCGTCCCTCCCTCCCTTCTCTTTCATCTAGCTTTTCATTTCTTTATTAAGAGCTTCCTCTAAAATATTGTACCAAGCAAGATGGCCTGGACTTAGAAAGACAAGAATTTCAATCTCTCTCATACATAGATTTCTAACGATGGTGTGAGTATGCTATAGGCTAGAAAACCAATTAGAAGGCTGTGACAGGGAAAAGGGCTGTGGGCAGGGAGCAGACACATGTGACAGAGGAAAAAGGGATCTACCAGAGGGAAGAGCACCAGAGAGTAGATGTGGTGCAGGGGAGCAAACGCAAGAGAAGAATCAACATCAACAGACTTTTCTTGAAGTGCAATATTGAAATCTAATACTTTGCATGTGGATTAAAAATATCTGTGAAAAAGCACAGTGTACTAAAAACAGTAATGTGTATAAGTACACAAAAATCTAATAATTTAATTTGACTTAAAGTAGGTATTTGCTGCATCGAGTGAGCAGGAGGTAAGCTCCAATACTGAGAAGATTTGAGCACAGTCTGTGTACTCACAGATTAATGAATTAAATAAATTCTTGATATGGTAGCTAGGACGCATATACAGTAATTTAGTTAGGAACCCTGATCAGTGTTTTTCAATAGTATCACTCAAATCTAATGTATATCCATTATGATAACACATATTATGTGTAGGAACAGTTGCCTAACACTAATAAGAGAACTTTGCTGGGTGACAAGAATTCCTATGATCTCTTGGCTTAGCTCTGTCAATTTCCCACAAAAAAAAAAAAAGCTGACACCTAAATTGATGGTGAAATCAGTCAGTCACTAACCTGTCTTCAAAGAATTAACACTGGAACCAGGGTCTCCTGAATAGGTCTCAATTTAAAGGGCATCAAATTCACTCTTGCCATCTCAGCAATTCTTTTTTCTTCCCCTTGGTGCCAGAGTCAGCCAGAAAAGCCCAAGTTTCCTTGACACAGAAACCCCTGGCTCAACACCTTGGGTCACTTTCAGATTTCTCACCTTTAGCTGGTCCTAAAGCCAAACTCCAGTTTGTTCTTAGCTGAGGGGAAATGATATCAAAGATGAAGTCATCGGCCAAGGAGTAATTTGCTAAATTTGTAGCAGCTGCCATGTTAGGTAGATAGCAGGAGCTTTCCCGGACTAAAGAGTCATCCTGCCTTCTTATGAGCCAGTTACTCCCAGAAAGCAAGGGGAGTGATGCAAAAATGGCTGGGGAAGGATGACTCCACTGCTT
>NC_022028.1:5556563-5577687 GCF_000317375.1 Microtus ochrogaster | reverse complement strand
CCTTCCTTCCTTCCGTTCTTTCTTTATGAAAAAGGATACTATTAATTGTTACCGAGAGCAGTACAGAAAATCAGACCAATAGCGTGTCGTAATGAGGCTTTGGAGCTAGACAGATCTGGGCTTACGTCTGGGCCTGAATATATGCACTAGCTTGAGGATCACAAAGAAATCACTGAAGCTCCTTGGCTTTTCCCTATAAAATGGGAATGCAATTTATAAATTTATATATACTAAGTGACACACGGTGGAGATAACATTTGGAAACCTTTAGGATACAAAGAGAATATTCAATATGGTTGCAATTTTTCTCGATAATTGAAAGGCAGAATCAGAAAGATAAGCTTAAATTACAATATCTGAAAATGTATTTGTATGTGTATATATGATTTTAGAATTAATTAAGAGTGAAAGTGAAAAATGCTTACCATAGCTTTTCAGGTTGGCTCAAGTACCCCTTCAATTGAGATTGGAACTATATAAATGAACTGCAATATTTTCCAAAAATAGATAATGTACTTATGAATGTACCTAAGAAGCACTGCCTTCTATTGATGATCAAGACTGTGTATCTTTGCTTCTGTCTATATCTATCATGTGGTATACTGAGATATATGTTAATTTTAAAATGTGTCCATATGTATGGAAGTGAGTGTAATTTAATGGGAAGGATAGGTTGCAGAGAAATCCAATCTGAGTTACTCCTTTCTAGTAGTAGGGAAGTTGCTCAAATCTCAGACCTCTTTGACTACATCAACTTTTACTGTAAGTAATTGGGACCATATGGGAATTGCCACTTCCACAGGTAGAGAGGTGGGATTACGATGACTTGTCTAAGAAGCAGGGAAACACTATCTCTAACCACTCAAGCTTCCTGAATGATAACGAAAGTATTTATTACAATCTGGAACAGCTCATAAATACAGATCTTTAAAAAACAGAATTGTTTTACAATATGCAAGAAGTTTGCTTAAAAATTCAGTCTGGCCACATCATAACTACTTTACCTAGTGTGTATACTTAATTGTTGTATATGCATAGCCACATTGTACTACTTTATCTAATGTGCATATTTGTCACAAATGCACATTTAAATGTGTATATTAAAGGTAAGAGTCTTTCAATTATGAGGTTAAAACACTTTAGAGACATCCATAAAATATAAATAACATCTTTAAGATGGAAGCATGTCACAAAGGTTGATGATAATTTTGTGACATTGAATTAATGGATTACTAAACCAATCAGTAAGCATTAACTGTGAATATTTTGTCGTTAGAGATGGCATGGCCCTTGTGCTCATTTGTGGCTACACCATACAGATCAATACAAAGTAAAGATTACAGAATTCATATTTTCTAGTGTGTTTCTGATTTTACAGCTTTTTCTGTATTTACAAAGCCTGTATCAATTTGATTACCTCTCGAGTATTCTAGGCCAAGTGTTACTTTTTTCACATTGGGTATATTTAATCTCTCAGGAGGATTCTTCCATGTTGGCCAATTTATGCGACCCCGTTTGTCTGAATCACATTCTCAGGATTGTTATGTTCACCAGATCTAAACCTTCCTGAGTTCAGGGCAAGTCAGCTGTTTTAATACTTTGATCACCACAACTCAGGTTTTTGACAACTTCTCTCTGTCAGTCAGTGCTTACCTATATTCAATTCATCTCCAGCCCTCACCTACTGCCCCTTTGAAGCCAAGTGATTGACAGTTCCTCTTCACACTGTTCACCTGCTACGATTTATCTTGCCATTTCGCTAAGCTTGAGATTCTTTCCTATTGTTGGAATTTACCAAGACAGAAGTTTTTAATATTGGACAGAGGTAGGATTAGTGGTAAAGTAGAACGGAACAAAAATGAAATAAAGAGCTAAAGTGTCCATGTGAAATTTCCCCTCTTGTCTTTAAAGGCAGCAGTGATCAAACTTTTGAGTACCAGCATCATGGAGATACACCTTGAGATGCATTGCCACACATGAATTAAAACCGTCCATAAACAACATAAAATCAAAACAGAGGGTCATCTCATTTTGCTCTCTGCTAGAGAGTTCTGCTCCTGAGGTCCCTAGAAGTCTCTGTGGCAGAATTCTAGGTTTCTGTGGTACTTATGGAACTGTGCTATACTGCCTGAGGACTGTGAGATTATGTCTAGCCTTGAGAGGGTTTGCTGTTCTCAGAAAACCTCAAAGGCTCATTTATTCCAAGACATCTTAAGAACAACCCCTCCACTCATTGAATCCATGAACACAGACTCAAACCAGCACATTTGAGGAAAGTTGAGTGATGAACCACAGCTAAATAAGAACACCAGTCCACACGTGACAGTTCTGTCCCTTCTATGGTTATCAGACCAATTCTGTTACTCTTGTAATAGGCTTGTAATGAGTCACATCTTTTCTTTATGATTTCTCATAGAGTCCTGCCTATATGTCCATCAGTCACCCAGACGCTCATAACGTATAGGTAGAATATGTATCATAGGCCAGCATGTTTTGGCTCAAGGGTACACACAATTGCAGAGTCTGTGCTAGCAAGTTGCTCTTGTCTTGGAGAATGAAAATGCTGACGTCTACTATCGTGAAACTCACTGGAAGTAAGAACAGTTATCTTGCCATCATTTGAGCTCATGTGCCTAAGAGACCATAGAGCACAACTAATAACCATTAGGTGAATTAAAAAGAATACCACAGAGACTGGTATTGCAAATGTCACGATGACATCGCCACCACAACAAAATGTCCACAGCTGCTGATTGGATGAAGCTCTTTTACTTGGAGAGTACTGCGAAATAAAGGCAATTGAGACCCAACTAATTAACTGCACATATTAGTCACCTGCAAGCTTGTTTAGATAGGGAAAACCATACTGAAGGGTAACTATGATACAGCCCAGATCTTTCTTTACACGATTGACACCAAAAAGCTGTTAGGACCGTAGGTGAGAAAGACTACCTCTCCACCGCATCCTTTCCTGAGCAAGCAGTGATGGTGATGACAAAGGTGTGGGGAAATGAAAAAGCATGCTGCCCAAACACAGGTCTCCACCATGCTCCATCATTAGCACAAAGCAGGCAAGCCCTTCACCTAATGTAACCTAATGACTCATCTTCCACTTTCCTTTGACCTCAGTGGGGGCTGCTCAGTTTGGTAAAGCCGAGATGGGCTCAGCCTCTGGATCCCTGCGAGCAGCGTGCCATGCTCAAAGGAGGCAAGGCAAGGTTTTCATTAGTTTCCAACTGCACAAAATTGTTGCTTGACTCAGGAAACAAGCAATATCTCTTAAAAGTCCTGAGGAAGTTATTTGCGTTTTATATTCTGGTGACTCTGTTAAATAAATAAATGGGCATTGCGATGTTTTGTAGGGGTCTTTCCAGGTCCACTATCTCCACAGAAGAGCACATACACAGCCCCGCATACATCGTTTTCTTCTTGGGAAACACCTGTCTTGGGAGTTCTTGGAGGCATAGCTTCTGAGCGCAAACAGGGTCAAGCACACAAATGGTGCAGCGAGTCTTTTGGAAGTCACATTTGTCCCTGAGACTTCAGTCACCTGCAGACTGCATGCCTCATTGGTTGCAGCATATCAGTCCTGACAGAGTAGGATGAGTTTAGGAATCTCAGTGAGTATCAAAATTTTATTTGAGAGTCCAAACGGCATAATAATTTAATGCTGAAATGCCTTGTATTTTCTGCCGATTGAGAACTTTTTTCTTTACTTTTGTTATTTGGCAGCTATAATCAATCTTCTTTGGGTCCAAAATACTTTATGGGATAGGAAGGGCATACTAAGCAAACTATTGCATCAGTTAAGCACACATCCCTGTTCTGATTCGTAGAAAAATCCCTACTTCTTTTGCTCTGCAAGCTCTCTCTCTCACACACGATTCCTAGAATCACTGCCACACTCATAGCCCACAGACATAACCACAGGCAGCAAAATTCCATGACCACCTTTGTGAAAAATCAAGCCAAGCTGAAGATGCGAAAAGGTGGATATGATACCAGGTGAATGTGTAATCAGTAATAAGAAACACATTGAGCCCCATTATGGAAAGAAATCCCCCAATTGTTCAGGACACCCCCTCCCCCTTCCATCCACTGATTTATTAACCCTGAACAAAGATGTAACTGCAGGGTCTCAGAAACTTTTTTTCTTTTCTTTTTTTCTTTGTTTTTTTTTTGTTTTGTTTTTTGGTATTTGATTTGGCTTTGAATTTCTTATCTAGTTGTACCATTCATTGCATATTTTCTTTGCTCAGTTGCCCATCATTTCCCCTCCACCCCTCCAGAAATGAAAGAAGCCATAGCTTCTGAGCCTTAAGGATGAGACCTCTGCATTTTCTTTGCTTGTTTAGGGCAAGAAATGAAGTGCCGCCTCTTTAAGTGGCAGAAGCATGCAGGAGGAGCATACCTTTAATTTAGTGTTGGGATACCTTACTTGCACCCTGGCTGTTGTCTTATTGGAGACGGCAGCCTGCCTGAGATCCTCTAGCACTGAAATAATATCATCCAGCACGCATTTCTTATCCTGATTTCTCAATACACACAGATGGGAAAAAGTATAATTATAGCCCTTGTGGTTCACCTTCATTTCCAGCACGGCTCGGTGGGTCTGCAGGATCCCCTCAGCCTGGAGCAAAATATTGTCCCCGAGTGAGGAGAGGAGGATCACCCTGCCATACCTCCCAGGGGTGTGTAAGTCCGAATAGAGCTGGCTTTTGGACTGGTCCAGGGGAAATAGGCTGCTGGCTAGGCTGCGCTCGATCTTAGCCAGGCTGTGGCTGGGAGCAACCAGGCGCTCCAGGTCGCCCTCGGTCTGGAAGCGGTTGAGCGCGCTGATGCCGAAGGTGATGGTCAGGACTGCCGGCACGGTGAGGAAAAAGACCGGGTGCCGGCTCACGCACAAGCCCAGCCTGTGGCAGAATGACTGGAGCCCTCTGCGAAGCACCTGCCGCAGCATCCTCCACCAGATCCAGCTCGCAGGCGCTCCCGGCCGTCTTAAAAAGCACATGTGACATGTGTAAGCGTTGGGGCTACCCCTTTCTTCCCCATCCCATTTCCCCCAGGGATCAGCCCCCCCTCCCCACCTCTGCCACCGCCTCCTCCCCGCCCCCTCCCCGCGCACACCCCGCAACCGCTCCGCCCGGTCTTCCCCCGGCCCCACCTCCATGCGCTCTTACTACTCTTTCAAACACTGCAGCAAGTTGCAGCAAGGCCGGCAAGTCTTAAGTCTCGGGAGCGCGCGTGGGGGGCCGGACCGCGGGCGCTGCGGGGGGTGGCAGGGCCCACCCGGTGTCCCCGGCCTCCCCGCGCCCTGGCCGGCGCGCGCGCGCTGCCTCTCACCGCATGAGCCGCGTCCCCTTGCTCTAGCCCTTCTTCATGTCGCTGCTGCAGTCCCCCGGCCTTCCTTGCTGGAGGTGGCGGTTCTGTGCGGAGCGTCCCACAGATGTGGATTTTCTCTCTGTCCCGAAGGGGTTCGGTGTCTAACTGGGACCATGTGCCTCGCGGTGTTGTAAGAAGCAGACATGTGCCCCGTGGCGCGGAGGGAGGGCGGGAGTAGAAGAGGGGGGTGGTGGTGGCAGCGAAGCTTTTCTCTTTTTAAGATGCTGACAGTTATTTTTAGAGTTTTGTTTTCCTTCTCTTCCTGGCTGGAGTGAATGGACAAGGTAAAGGGTGGAGGCGCTGCTGGCCCGTGGGAGCAGGGACCATCAGAACCTGGAGGGAGGGGCTCCACGCCTCCTCCAGAGGGCAGATTTCAAGCTCTTCATAGAGCCCTGTGCCCTCGAATTCTGTCTTTTGGCTAAAGAAAAGAGAGCAAAGAGGATGATGCTGCATTTTTAACATTCCGCAAAGGGTTTTCCTTGTGCATGCAAGGGTTTTCCTTGCAACACTTTCCAGGCCGTCTTACTATGAGCCCTAAGCTGAGGCCTGCAAGAGACCCCATCTATACCAGTACTGGGGCTCTCTAGATCTCATCATCTCTATGGAGGTTCGGGAAGAGGCATTTACCAATAGGAGTGTGTGTGTGTGTGTGTGTGTGTGCGCGCGCGCGCGCCCGCGCGTTTGTGTGTATGACACTGGCAGCATATTATACCCACTTTCTGTAAGCTTGGGGGTTCAGGACCAGAAGTTTTTAGTACTGGCTTCTCCCACCACCTTTTCCCCCTCCTTGTTCTTTATCACAGCTGCTTAAGGACTTTTAGTTTAGGATACTTTTTTTTCCTGTCAGCCCAATTTCAAAACAAAACTTTCAGAGCACAGCTGGCAGTTTCGCTTGAGGAAAGAGAGCTAGGTGGCATGGGACAACTTACTGCAGAACTCGCGGAAAACACGAAGTCTCCATCATAGAAAAAGAAAGCTCCCACAATGCTGTCCTTGGTGTTCCTTAGTGTGAAGGCCAAGAGCTGCCACCAGAAGACCCCATCAATTTCAAACGTGTGTGCATGTGTAATTTTAAACCTGCTGGAGCATCTTAAAGTTCTTGTTGTGTGTGTGTGGGGGGGCAAAACAAACAAGATGAAGAAATCCTGAGAAGTTGTGCAATTTGATTGTGAACTGATTTTCCCAGTATGGAATGTCTTCCATAGAGAAGAGAGACTCTCAAGGGATCCTTTTGCTCACTTTCTTAGGCAACACCCAGGGACCCCTTTTCCATTAGATGCTTAGAGGGGCACACATCTCAGCACGCAAACAAGCTAATTATCTTCTCAATAGATACTTTATATATTTATTTTTCTTTGTTAGATATGATGCCTTAGCTAAGGCAGAGAATGAAACAGGCTAGTCTAGGAGAAAAGATAACATTTAAGGACCCGAATTTATAGGACTGTGAATGTAAGAGAGCAGAAGACCCCCGGCCTTATAAAGCTGGACACAGTCCTGGTGACTGTGCTGGGGAGTATTGTCTGCAGTATTCTTTGTGTTTCACTGGCCAGTCCAAGCTACAAACTTCTTCCTATCTAAGGCCTTTCCCATTTTCCTGGACGATCACTGCACTGTTACTGACACTCCTTGTGTTCAGTTGAACTCATTGTCTTTGAAATACTCCTCATGAAGAGCACACATCATTGCAGAGGACCTGGGTTCGGTTCCCAGCACTCACCTGGTGGCTCAGAACCATCAGTAACTCCAGCTATAGGGAAGCATTATCCTCTTCTGACCACACGTATGAGGCACGCATGTGATATACATACATGCATGCAGGAAAAACACTCATATATACACAAAATAAATGAATCTTAAATACTGATTATAAGAATACCATCAATGATTCCCTTTATTATATCAAAGATACTTGGTCATATTCTTCGCATACATTTTTCTAAGAAACTGTCATTAGAAAAACAGCAGTAAGGAACAAAAAAAGCAAGATCTCCTCGGTAAATTGAGAGCTTGGGGGTAGGGGAAAGGTAGAAGAGGAGAGGGCAGGAAGGAAGGAGATTGGGGGAAAATGTATAGCTCTATTAAAAACAATAAGGTGGCCGGGCGGTGGTGGCGCACGCCTTTAATCCCAGCACTCAGGAGGCAGAGGCAGGCGGATCTCTGTGAGTTCGAGACCAGCCTGGTCTACAAGAGCTAGTTCCAGGACAGGCTCCAAAGCCACAGAGAAACCCTGTCTCGAAAAACCAAAAAAAAAAAAATAATAAGGTGTATATAATAAAAAAGTAAGATTTGGGAATGGGCTCTACTGAGTAAGTTATCTGTTCCATTTTATAAACAAGAACCCTAGACTGTGGAGATATTAGGGGATTTCCAGGCTACATCCAGAGTCATTACTGAAAATGGAACTGATACTGGGCATTTTCTTTCTTAGTGTACCATGTTTCCCCTGTTTCCTACAGTAGACACCCACCCTGCTCACTTCTCATAATATACACGTATGTCATCAGTGTTCTCTCCTGGCTTTCTCTTTCTACTTCCTTCATTTCCTTGACTAATAGATTTATCATATTTTTTTGGGGAAAAGAGTTCAGTACATAATTGACTAAAAATGAAATATAATAGCTTGCTAAAATGAATGACTCATATTTACACACCTTGTAAACTTATAATACACGGAATAAGTCACTGTTAAGTGAAAACTATACACAATATGAAGTCACCTGGAAAGATAAAGGCATGCATGCAGAATTGAAAGATAAAGGTGACAATAAAAAGTTTCCATTTATAATGATGATAAGACTGATGATGACAAATAAAAATGGCTTAATTTTAGATACTTCAGATTGTAGAAAATTTTAGAAAGTATAGGAAGTCAACTTAGAACCATCATTCAATGTCTACCATTATTATTATGTTGGTGCAGTATATTCAATATAGTGATTTCTTCAGATTCTAACTCGTCCTTTTTCTGCCCCAGGATCCCATAGACAAATCCACATTATATTTAGTGGTCGTGCTTCCTTTTCTGTCTTTTCACTGGGACAGTGTCTCAGACAGTCCTTGCTTTTGATTGATCTACTTGAAACATTTGAGGAGAATTCATGGGGTCAATTTAAAAATTTTCCCTAATGGGAGCTATGGGATATTTCCCTCATGATTAGACACAATTTGATAAAGGACCAACACAGTCATAAAGCCTTGTTTTTGTATCACATCAAGGATGTGTTCTATAAACGCCACTTCTAATGTCAACCCAACTGCTTGCCTGGAGATATGTTTACCAGCTTTCTTCACTGTGACATTAGCCATATTTCACACTATATTTCGAGAGTGATATTGCTACCTGTAGCTACTCCAGAGGTGCAGAGAGCTAGCACTCCCTCGAAGTTGGGTCTGTAAATCATTTGACATTCTTCTATTCAGGATACCAGTCTGTTTCACACTATTATTCTATTTAGCTTTTATCTACTTTGTTACAAACCGCATTATATTTCTTTATGCTTTGCTTTATAATTATAGACTGTTTGATGGCTCAAATGATTCTGAATTTAGCCCTCGATCACACTTTCATTTGGCTTCTTGACTCCTGTGTCCTTTTGACATACCCTATTGTTATAGGATGCTCCTTTTCTCTTTGAAAAAAAAAATCCATTACTTTATCATTTTACAAGATGTTCCAGGGTCACCTTGTATCTTTCCATGTCTAGTTCTAGAGTTAGCCACTTTTTCTAGAAGTCTTGAATGTTTTTATTTTGATTGTGTTGCTTTGAGAAATATATCATAAACAAATGTCTGGCTGTTTGCTTGCTGATTACCATTTTTAGCCTCTCCGGTAGACAGAGATGGATGTATGTATGTACTTAGTCTACACATATGTCCTTTGTTACTATGTTAAACTAATATAGTTTATATTGACACAAAGGTGTTTACATTGATGCATCTTGCCATAATATAGTGCTACACACAGATCATTGCAATCCATCTTTCTTGCTAACCTGTAACTTGAATTTCACAGTGAAAAACCTGGTTTTTAAGGTGACTTTCAAATTGCTCTTCTCTCTATGATAAAAAGTATCAATTCTTATTTTAAAAAGTGCTTAAATGAAGGAGGAATAGCCTAGTTTTGATACTTTTGAAAGCCTAATGTTAAATACACCAGAGATTCATTAGAAAGCCGAATTATATGTTGAGAAGAAGGGAAATCAGAAATGATCAACCTATAGATTGCTCGTCTTCAGCAGACACCAGTGGATATCAATCACATGATAATTTTGCAAACATGTCTTAAAATAAAGCTTAACAGAAAACCAAGAGCAGCTGTATTCAGGGATGTATATGTAACAACACAATAATCAATGATGTTTAGCCTTTATTTATTTAGTGTATTGGTCAATATCAGTTTTCAAGACTTCGAGCTAAATGGAATTGTTTTGGTGTTTTGTTTTGTTTTGTTTTGTTTTGTTTTGTTATTGAAAGGGCATATGGAGGAGGGTGCAGATACAGAGTGTTTCCACAATTCACTTCTGGAATGTTCTGGGTGAGATGCTCGATTCTCAGACCCTCACTTTCCTTATTTATAACCTAAATTGCATTAGTCGACCTATTCAGGATTGACACTCAACTCAAGATCCACAAGTCTGCTGAGTTGATCTTGTAACAGTAACAATTATAACAAGCCTCCAAATCTCGCCAGTTATAAAACAAAAATTTGTATGATGCTCAAATTTAATATTTATTGTGGATATTTCTGGTTGGCAGGGGAAAAGAGAACACAGAGTCGTGCTGCTGGGTTCACTAACTTTCAACTAGTGATATTCAAGGTCATTCCTGAGGTCATTTTCTAGCCAAGCAAATAAAATGGAAGCAAGCATGGAGGGCCACATCAAGTCAAGCATCTTTTCTGGTACCTCACTTAGATTAGAACCTAATCTTTGGTGGGAAGCTTTAGATGCAGTATAACTATGGGCCCAAAAGATATCGATAATAATGCAAAGACCAGGCAACAAATTATCCCACCATCTTCCTACATTCTCTGGCCTTGTCCAGCCCAACTCTCTGCTGTATACTCATTCTAATACGTGACTCATTTAGGACATTTCACCCAGGACTTGTCTGGCAGGTGCCTTGTGAGCAAGACTAACCGTGAGCTTCCTGTTACCATTTTTTTCTTTTAACCTTCAGTGGTGGTTTCAAGGAGTGTTCGCTCCTAAGATTACTACCTATTATTAGGACTTGTTATATCCCAGAGATCTAGACTTGAGATATATGTATTTTAGAGACAATTCTGATCTTCAATATTTTGGATGCTTCCAGCAGCAGTTGGCTCAATTAATAAAGACATTTCTTATCTCACGTGCATAATAAGATAGTACAAAGAACGACAGTTACAGAACTAGTTGGTTTAGAGATTCAAAGGCATTATTAGGAATTCAGGTCCTCTCCCTCATCTGAGTTGGCATTTTGCACTGGTGTTACTCATAGGCAAGACATGCAGAAAGACGAAACAAGATTCAGAGGAAGAAGAAACTGCTTCAGCCTATATGTGTTTTCAAAAAGTTAAGACGTCTTTCCCAGAAGACTCCCTGTGGAGTTCTTAGTAAGTCTTATTTCCCATGCCTATGTTTAAATGAATCACGAGTGCTAGAAATGATAACACTATAATTGACTTAGGCCAACCCGGAGTCTTACTGGGCTGGGAATGGGGCCAGCTCCATCCCTGAGCTGGCTTTCACGTATGAAGTTTATCTTGGGTGTGTTTTGTTTTAGAGCAACATTTCTCTAGGAAGAGGCATGTTATGGTGTGAATGTTTCGATACTTGGCAACTAACAGTAACCTCTGAGCAGATTTTTCTAGATCAAGCAGATTTGTTTTAAGAATTCCTGTTTCCTGAGTTGAAAATATATTTAAAAAATAGGAATAATTGATTTCTTACTTTAATTTTCTTTGTGTCATTCTTGCAAAGTTTTATAATAGGATAGAAAGAAAATTTATTTATTTAATGTTGAATGTATTATTCTCTTGGAAAACCTAGCTCTCATAATCACATGAGCTAGAACTTACTGATACATGAAGTCTCTGCAAAATATCTTGTGATTGTCAGAGGTTTGGATAGGTTTGGAGCTGGAGAGAAGGCTCAGTGGGTAAGTGCACTAGCTATAGACTTGAGTTCAAACTTACACTACCCACATAAAATGTAGACATGGTAGCACACGATTTTAACTCCCGAACTGAGGGGACTGGAGATTGACAGATTCAGGGAACTCATGCTGTGTGCTTCAAACCTAAACTAATCACCATTTGCATTTGAATGACAAGTATTCAACTAGATATTTTTAAAGGGGGAAGACCATAGTGACCCATGAGTTGTAAGCACAGACATTTTCACTGGACTGATGTGCACTGGACTGTTGTGTGTGTGTGTGTGTGTGTGTGTGTGTGTGTGTGTGTGTGTGATGGTAACTGGTACTTATGTTCAGGCCATCACACATGCCAAAACAAGCTCTTTATATCATGACCTATATTCTCATCTCCCCAAACTAGTAGAAAATGGACAGTGTTATGGAAAAATAACAGTTAATCAAGATGTAGTTTTACTTTACTGATCAGCATCCAGTCCTGCGTTACCACTGTATCACCACAGCCAAACCAATTCATGTGCATTAAATTTCAGCTTTATATCTGTAAGCGAGTGTAAAGCAGTGGACTTTAACTAGATGCTTACTAAGGTTCCTCCAGCTTTGACTTCAGACAATCTGGAGTTTGAGTTCTTACAGAGTTTGCTGGATTTTCCACACAAGAACAAACAGTAACTGTTGTTCTTGAATCTTGGTCTACCTTTTTTTAATTTCTTGGTGACTTGCACATTTGTCTGATAGCAAAGGATTGAGAGTAGCCCAGAAAGTAAGAACACAAACTTTGGTATTGTTCTGAAAGTAATAAAGACAGGACAATTACATGAAATAAAAGTCACAAGAAGAGTAGCTAGGATGCAGATTAAATTCTTCTGCCAAATAATATTGCAGTGTGGAGTCTTCCTGGATCAACCCATAAAGACTACCTGTGCCTTGTCCACAGTAAGTTTTCAACTACTTAAGTAGACAGCTTCTTATTTGGGACTAAGGTGGTCACATATTGACATGGGTCTTGAACTTATTTTTATTTTTTACTTCTTAAATCCAAGTGAAATGCAAGTCAATCAGTTTTGGACTCAAAATGACATATTTTATATATATTTCTCTTTTCTCCTTCTTTATGATAGGAAATCACCTTTCTTCCCTGGAAACCTGCTTAACACAACCTTATTCAAATCGCTCTAAAATATATTTTATTCTTCTGAGTGAATTCATGTGTATATTTCTGACATATCATCACTAAATTTTTTATTTTTTCTTCATAAACTTAAGCTAATATTCAGTCTGGGTTATACTGAATGCCAGATGAGACTTTCAGTGGTGCTCACCGTGCCCAGAGAGATGCTCCTTCAAGATGAGTTGCCTATGAATGTGTCATCTAAACCATGAAAAATAACATTGTACCAGTTGAAAAGGCTGGTCTCCATTTGAAGTCTGAAAAGCAAAGTTGACAAAGCTATGGCTTGAATCGAAGTAGACATCAGACTCCAGTTGAACAGGCATTCTGTGTTACTATAGACATACTGCTTTTTAACAAAGTTCCATGTCACTGCTGCCTTATCAAATATCAGCACTCATCCTCATATCACTGTAAGGAGAGAACTTTAGTAGGAGAATTTTGAGTATATATGCCCTTGTTTAGGAGAGAAGGAAGGGCTATATAAACAAAAGAGTAATTTCAAGAGAGAAGGTGGCATAGACAGAGGGGTCTAACCCAGTGGGGAAGAACATTTGAACACTGATATTGTTTGAAATAAAAGCATGGGATTATTATGAAAATAGCCCCCTTTTCGCCATTTCATTATTTATTTTATTTTATTTTGTACAACTTACGCTTGTGGGGAGTGTTTCTGCTGTTCAACTCTCCCCATACATGGGCTATTCCTGTTCTTAAAACTTGTGACTGATTTCTGAGTACCTTTCCATTTGACACTGCTACATATTATTAAGAAGGTGAAATTCACTGTTAATCTTGAAATGTCAGATCAAAGAACCATTTACCCCATTATGATTTTCCAATGATTTTAAAAATTATATATACATTTAATAGTAAGATATATATTTTCATAATCTCTCTCTTTTTCCCTTCCAATCTCTAAAATTGTTCTTAATTTAATGAATTAAAAATGTTTGTGGTATGTATGTGTGAATGTGTATGTGTATGCATGCCTGTGTGCAGATGTCTGTGATTCCAAGAAAAGGGCATCAGATCCCCTGGAGCTGGAGTTACCGTGGTTATGAGCCATCTTACATGAGTTCTGGGAGTCAAATTTGGGTCCTCTAGGAAGAGCAGCAAGCACTCCTAAATGCAGGCATCTCTCCAGCCTCTTATCTGTAATTTTTACCTTGCCTTTTCTAATGATTTTGTCCCTCATGGAATGTAGAAATAGAGAAGAAACGAAAGAGCTGATTCCTGGTTCAATCGAACCTGTGTAAAATCTGTGGATTTGCTTCAAATAGAGTTTTCTTGCTGGAAAAAAACATTTCTTCAGAAATAGTAGACATTCCTTGACATTAGATAACAAACTCAGACTAATTTTGACATTCAAACACTTGGCTTTCAGCCTGTCAACCAACGGAAGAATTCTAAAATGACCTTTGGGAGATATCTAGCCTTGTACTCAGGAAAAGCAATGCAAGCCGCATCAGCTCATAGTCAAGTGGGAACATATTTGTAAATAAACTTCACATAGCTGTTTGTATGTAAATATACATCACTTCTCCAGAAAACATTTAGGTTAAGACTCTGGATATTCCATTGTCTTGATGACATGAGTAAAATCAATAGTGGAATTTCTTTCTGTCCTGTGTCCTGCTCATCTTTTTGTTGTTGTTGTTGTTGTTGTTTGTTTGTTTTGTTTTTCAAGACAGGGTTTCTTTTTGTCTTTGGAGCCTGTCCTGGAACTAGCTCTTGTATACCAGGCTGGCTTTGAATTCACAGAGATCCACTTGCCTTTGTCTCCCAAGTGCTGGGATGAAAGGCATGCGCCACTGCAGCCCAGCCGTCCTGCTCATCTGTAGGAAGTGATCTTTCCTTTGCTGAGCTGATTTAAAATTGATTGTTGTCTTTATTGCACTAAAGTTCTCTATGCTTACCTTCCACATGGACAGGAGAAGGACGGGACTGTGCCTTATAAAACACGTTTGCACTCTAGTTTGTGAACGGGGATCTGCACATACTTCGACACACACATATGTTATATGTTATTCCTTACCATACGCATTGTTAATAGTTTACTTGTTCTGCGTTAACTGCCAGGTTCCCTTGGAGTAGTACAAGGCTGGCACTGGAAGAAAGTCAATAGTCCCAATACTTCAAGAAGTACATGAGCTCGCACATCCACTGAATGATGGATTAGTGCACAGGCAATCATAAGAGAGACACAGACACCACCGCGTTCAGAAATACAGAAGATCACATGACCAGAAGAGCAGGACTAAGTTTCAGAGTGATTGGTTGCCATTGTTTCCTCCTTTTTCTCTGTATACAATTGACCGGATGAGATGGAAGATTATGTTAAGGTGCTACTTTTGCTGTCTTCTCAGATTGCTGTCTCTCTGCATGTAAAGTGGCACTTAAAGACTCAGTTCCTGGCTCTGCTCATAGACTCCGTGGTGTTAGGCAGCAAGAGACTAAGTAACAGTGGCTTGGGCGTGATGAAGTCTAGTCAGTCAGCCTAAGCCTTCAGTTTTCAGGTAATTTTGGGATAATAATAATATGTAATAAAACAATATCTACACAAGTCATTCAGAAGTGCTCTCCTTAAAGAAGACACATTTAGGCAACTCTAAGAAAGATGTTAGAAGCACAAATGTCCTGACAAGTTACCTCTGACTTTGAAGCTTAGACCTTGTGGCCCATGATACATTTATGATCCAATTTACGTTCATTTTCTGTATTCTCCACCATCTTTGCTTGGACTTTGCTGCTCCTCTGCCACCAGCTGTAGCCCTTCTGGTGATAACAGGTTATCTTGGTCTTTATGCTTTCAATCTTGTTTTGAGCCACCATGTGCTCCCAGTAACCGGTTCCTTTCTTGATAGTTTTTGAGATCTGAAAAAAATTTATTGTAGCCAGCATTTAAATTCAAGGGAAGGATTTAAAAAAAAAAAAGAAGATTCTGAAGTAATGAGCAGATGTGAGATTATGAAGACGTTAAAAGCCAAGCTCATTTAGCACACACTCATCAAAGAATTTATGAACAACTAGAATCTTCCTGAGCAATGAAGAACTTGCTACTTTCGAGGGGTATATACTGAGTAGGCGAGGCAAAGTTAAGGAATGGAAACTTCATTTGTGTTTAAAGAGTGCTTCACATTTCTGAACAATGCTTCTGGAGCTCTGTTTATGGATGTACCACATTGTTCCCATATTTTTTATTGTTTCTTTACTGTCCCTACAAAATGCAATCAATTTTATAGAACTAATTTAATTATATTTCTCTTCTCAATATATGTGCATTGTGAAATCATCAAAGTCCATATAACCATAACCAATAATGCTAAAAATAGTTATCACTTAACATTTTTATGCGGAATAGATTTTTTTCCTTCATTCAACCATGCCCTAATTATGTACGTTTGACTTCATTCCAAATTTCTACTGCCTTTAATGTTACAGAATAGATAAACACCATTACTAAGTATAAGCATACGTATAGATTCCTAGAGGGGAAGAACAGTATATTTGGGCACATTTTCAGGCTTTGTTTATTTTTGCTTTTCAGTTTTTAGAACATGTTATTAAGTTTGTTTCAGAATATTTTCATGAAGATATTTTTCTTGCTGAAAAAAGTTGTTTTTTGGTGTTAAAGCACAGGTAGTACATGCATTGGGCAAATCTGAGGATATTATATGTTTCTATGTAACAGGACAAAACAAAAATTTCCATGCACTGCTTTATCATGTAAAATAATGGATTTCATTATGTCATTTTAATAGCACAATGAAGCTCTATCTTTTTAATGTCAAAGAGGGCTCTTCTTGGCCCTTTCCCCCACTCCTCTACTGTATCCCCCTTCTCTCTAACTATTCCCCTTACTCCTCCCAATAGCCTCCCTTCTGCTTTGATGCCACATGGATCATGTTATTTTCCCCCATGGACTCTTGTTTCATTTCATCGTCTTCATTCATCTTTCATAAACTCTTAATATTAAACTTTGACATATATATTTAGATGGCCTCACACAATCTCTTTAAAGACGATCAATAACACTGTGAAATAATTACGTTTGTGGTAATTCATTATAGTGGTGCTTAAAACACATTTCAGGGTTCAGATTTAGTGTTCTGTTTTACCAAGTTGATAGCTAATGTTCATCACTTGTTAGGGATCTTGAATTAGGTTTTGTCTAATTTAGGAAATACCCTTTTATACATTGTTTAAACCCAGTGTGTAAAGCCTGAGTTCAGCACATTGGTATCTCAGGAGGTATTGCTTTATTCTATTTGATACCTGTTCTGGTATTTGACTTGTAAGATGAGTTAACATACAGATTAGTCACTTCCAATTGGAGGTTATGTCAAAGTTTTTCAGCTGTATGGCTAACTGGATTATGAAGCCCAACAATCCCTAGATACTTTTATCATAGCCAGGAAATTCCTGCTGAAGTTGTATTTTAACTCAGAGCTATTTCTTAAACGATTGTCAACTTGTGTAAGGAAGAAGGTTAGATAACTGTCTTAACTTTCGATAGAACAAGGCATGTACAGCATTTGCCACTATATGACTCAAAAACAAATCTTTTTTTGTGGGAGTATCACTAACATGTATTTCTAAGTAAGTATTAGTCTTTCTTTGTGTTCATTAAGGAGCATTGCTGAGTCCACAGGAAAATGACGCAAACCTAGCATCAAGCTTTTTTTAGTGTTGGATAACAGTGGTTGAGAATAATTGTTCAGAGAAGATTTAGTCTGTGATCTGAGCTCAACTCATCCAATGGCTGAGCTCTTAGGACTCTCGCTCCTGATGTTACTGACCCAATAAAAGCATACATTCATATATTTTTCTGCCAAGTAACTTCTGATGACTAATAAGGTCATCAGAATAATTCAGGTGTTAAGCACTTTAAAGTTCTGTAAACTTTGTAAACCTCTAAGTAGCAAAGCCTTGGCATTCCACATACATTCTCCCCTCACATCTTATTAGATTCCTCTTCAGGCAAAATTGAGTTAATGTTTTCTCAGCTTCATTTGAAAATATCCTCACTTTTGTGTTACAGAGTTGTTGGTAAGAGTCGATGGTTCAGTCACGTCAGGCTCTCCACTGACTTCCAACAGTAAATAATTGATGTATGTGGGTAAAATCTTACTTCATGAGAGCCGAGGAATACCAGTATTATCATTCACCCTATTCTTAAACTGACTACTGAGACCATTTCCAATCTTTTCAACTCTTTGAGAAATTGATCTTGCTGAGAAGTTGAGAATAAATGGTATGCTCTTCCCTGGAGCAAACTTTTTCTCTTACTTTCAAGAATTCTAAATTACCTATAGATCTTCATGTAGTGTTGAGGCTTCATGGTCTTTTTCCCTGTTTCCTTATCGATTGCTGCTGTCCTTCTTCGGCTCATGTGTAGGTGCTCACGCTGGTGAGACTACATATATAGTATCAGCCATTTCTAGGGGACAAAAATCTCACAGCAAACTCCTGATCTTTTGGGTCTTTAAATTGGTGTTCCAGTACTAAATGGTCAGGGCTGAAAATATGCATAAAATTTATATTATATAGACTGAACATGTTGTATTTAGGAATACATCTATATATCTATATATGAATACTTTTTATTTAGGAATATATATGTCTGTGTGTGTGTGTGTCTATAAACAACAATTAATGAAAAAAGAGGCAATGAATTTGAATGAGAAAAGGTGATGAATATGGTGTGATTTGGAGGAAGGAAAGACAAATGGGAAATGATGCAATTATAATCTCAAAAATAAAAGAAATACTTTTAAAAGTTGATCATCTTAATTTTCCCCTATGTTTGTATTTTTCAGCTGCCACCATCATAATGGTTTACTAGTCGACACCAGGAAATAAATTACCTCAGTGACTGCAGAGTGAACTGAGAAATTTAGCTGTGTCCTTATTTCTGCCTTTTATTTTATGAAGACTCTGGTGAGAAGAGATAATCCACTCAAAATTCCTTCCTGTCCTGATCGTTGTTTTTTCAGAGATGTGGTGAGAGCTTAGATTGGAATTGTCCACATTTGATTCTTTCGACTTCACTTCTGTACCACTGATTAAAAAAGTTATTTTGCTTTCTGAGCTGACAGTGAATTAGCTCACATTTTGTTGCGCCATAACACTACAATATGTAGAGTCTGCTTTGTTCTCTTTCTGTTTATCATGACCTAAAACAATAAAAAAAAATACGATGAAGTGTTACTCATGGCAACAGGGATGCTGTGGAGTAGCAGCTGTGTTTAGGTCATAGTAATTTAGCTGTCATAGAAGTAGCAGTGACAAGGACCTAGAGTGCCGAGTATGGACTGTGTCACACGGCTCAGCTCTGTGCTTGTGGCAGCAAGCAGCTAGGGGTAATGTGCAAAATCCTAGTATGGCTGCACTCCAATGAATCCTAATTATGGGTGCTTACATCTGAATTTCATGCCGGTTTTCATGTGGCATACTTTAGAACTGTTTTCTTCATCAATTTACCATAGGAGATTTTGGTTTTCAGCTCATAATTTATATAAAACTGCGAGGCCGAATGAAATCTGCAGGCTCAGTGCCAAAGGCTTGCTTCTAAATCAGGTAAACATGAACCTACTCTTTTGTTGTTGCTGTTGTAGGTTGCAATTTAGTGTTTTTCCCTTATTTTTTTTTTCCCTGTGGGCAATAGCATGGTGAAACGGGTATTTGAATCTGAAAAGGAAAGAGAATTCAGGTATTTTTCAGACCAATATAAGTGAACTAAGAATTCTGCATCTGCCATGAGCAGGGAATAGCAAAATTATATAAGTGAAAAGTGGCATCCATATTTTCCCATTATCTTTTCCTATTTTAATCTTGAGTGAGCTTCAGATTAATAAGGTGAAAGAATATCTGTGGAGAAAAATATAACACCTATAAAAGAAATGAATCGTTTTCACCACGCATTCTTTTTTTCTAAGGCCCCAAACAGTTTTAAATTTATTAGCATCTTCATATCTTTTCCATCACAATTCATAGCTCAATATTTGGCTTTTATAGCAAATTCTATATAAAAATTATTTTAAATTATTGATCATGAATCACTATACAATTGAGGAAAATGACAAAATCTATTTTAATTAAATTTATTTATTTATTTTAAATCTGGACCACAGATTCCCCTCCCTACTCTCCTCCCATCCCTTTCCCACCTCCCCTCTGCAGTCCCAATCCGCTCCTCCTCTGTTTCTGTTCAGAAAAGGACAGGCCTCCCATGGATATCAACAAAACATGGCATATCAAATTGTACTAAGACTAAACACCTCCCCTGGTATTAAGGTTGGGAAAGGCAGCTGAGTATGAGAAATAGGGTCCCAAAAGCTGGTGAAAGAGTAAGAGACAGCTCCTATTTCCACTGTTAGGAGTCCTAGAAAAGGACCAAACTACACAACTGTCATAACACGTAGAGAGCCTCTGTCAGTTCTGTGTAGGCTCCCTCGTCGTCAATTCAGACTCTGTGAATTCCCATGAGCCCAGGTTAGTTGTTTCTGCGGATTTTCTTATGATGTCTTTGAGCCCTCTGGCTACTACAATCCTTCCTGTCTCTTAAGAAGGATTCCCCAAGCTCAGTCTAATGTCTGGCTGTGGGTCTCTGCATCTGTTTCCATCAGTTACTGGATGAGAGCTCTTTGGTGACTATTACTTTGATGTCTATCTCCCAAACCAACTGGGGGCAGGAGGGGATGTGAACACTATACAACCTTTATTGCTGTTTTGTAAATTTAGTATTTTTTTGTTTTATTGGTGGATATTCATTGTATTAGGCTTCATAGGGTTATTTTTGTATTAATATAATAAATAATATACTTTGAACAGACTCCATCCATGTATTCTTTTCTTCTTTCCCATCCTCATTAGCCTTCTTTGATTGGCCTGGACAGTTTTTTACAACTAGTTTTATGTCACATATACATATTCATGTGTGTGTGTGTGTGTGTGTGTGTGTGTGTGTGTGTGATTTTAGGTGTCTTTATGGAATCTAGAAGTTCTTGTTGCCTCATGAATGCTAAAATTTGACTTATGATTTTGTTGTTCTGGTATTGCTTTGTCCATTATTTTGTTTTTCTTTGATGCTTAGCCTCCCTCTTTTTCCTATGCTGGCCTTGACCTTCTGGACTCATAGCATCCTCCAGTTGGAGACTTCCAACTAACTGAGACAAGTACATGCCACTACAACTAGTTTAAATGTTCTTTTCTAAAAGACAAAAATACAAAATTCTCCCTTTGCATTATAAATCTTTAGCTACTATGTTGTTGAAATTATATTGCTGAAATTAAATATTATAGCACCATTTGTTCAAAGAGCACTTAAAACTGAGGTAGCACAATGTACCTTTTAAAACACTGAAATGGCAGACATGAAGGATCTTCCAATTCTCCCATTAAACACCCGCTACTCCTCTCCCCTCTATG
>NC_022028.1:5554760-5556443 GCF_000317375.1 Microtus ochrogaster | reverse complement strand
CTAAATGTCGAATAGCAAGTGAGGAGGTATCAGTAGAACTTTCAGACAGAGAGAGTAAGTAGGAGGAGGAACTTAGGTTGAGGGAGGGAGAAAAAGGAAGAAAGAAAAAGAGATGTCAGGGGCCAGACAGACAAACTCACAGGAAACAGAAAAGGAGGACATACAGAATGAATGAAAGTTATAAAACATTGAGAGAAAACATAGATGCATAGAAACAGGTTAAATTATGTTTAAGGAGCTAGTGGGAAAAGCCAAAGCTAAAGTCAAACTTTCATAATTAATAATAAGCCTCCATGTCTTTATTTGGGAGCTAATTGGCAACTTATTTCAACTTCACCTGTTTCTGTATGTCATGATGCCATACAATATTGGTTTAGAATAGGGTAATCTGAGACTAGAATAATATAAAATGGAATTTAATGTAAGGATCTTGTGACATTCTCTCATTATTTATTCTTTGGATCTATTCAATACCTATAGCAATCCAAACACCAAGAATCCTCTATTTTGTGTTTCCTACTTCTCAACCCTATGACATTTTCAAACTAGTAACTGTATTTCTCAGTAATTAAAAAAAAACAAACAAAAACACTTGATGAGCCAAGTTGTCTATTAACAAAACAATGTTAATGATGTTGGTCACAATGATAACTGTTTATGGGAACATTCTTAAGAGTTAAGAACATTACATATGCCATATTATTTAATTTAATTGTTACGTAAAAACAGAAATCCTAGACACCAATATTATTAACTCTTACTAAGGTGAATGATTTGAGGCTTCAAGAAGATAAATGACTTTCCTAAGCTCTTAAGCCACTAGGTGGCAGAGCCTGGATCCAAAATTCCAAACCCACAAAACTGATGGGACAAATGAAAATCCATAACTATGCAAAATAACTAGCTTGCTATGATAAGAACTACAGTTTATTTTATAACCCAGGTATAATGAGCTAGTCAATCAAGACAAGATGCCCAAAATGGAAGTACAAATAAAAGATCCTGGGTCAATCGAGAGAAGACCTGCCCAGTCCAGGGGAAGTGAGCTGTGGTCTGTGTTTTGTCATTGCTGTGGTGGATTTTTGTTTCCGCCTATTGGGAAGTCTTACATTTAATTAAGGGATAATTTATATACAACAAGCTACATCCATTTTAAGGTGAAAAAATGTGGTCAATTATAACACATATGTATCGACATTCTCAATGGAATGGTTATATAGTGAACCTTGGGCAGTTAAATTTCAGATAAGGGATACAATACATACATAATATTGGCATATTAAACAAATACCTTCTCAGTAATACTATGAACTTTATAGTATATAACTACCTAGCTAAATTGGAAATTCAGCTAACAATTGCATTTCATTTCAGAGTTGTATTTTGGAATGGTCATTTCACATTATAAGACCATCAACAAGAGAAGTATTGGTAAATCTGCTAAACCATAAAAGAAAACTTTCAGTTTTTCAGGTCACATTTCATTTGTCCTTTTAGGAAGTTTGGCTTTCCTTCATCAGTACTAATTATTTTTTCATCTACACATTTAGTTGCTCAAAATACATGTTAATTTCAAATAAATGAACTTTTTGAAAATCCCAAATTCTGAAATAATTTTGACTTACAGTTTGTGATGCTTCCATTTTCATGAAAGGTTGACATTTTGTTATTTGTTCAGTGATG
>NC_022028.1:5534881-5554385 GCF_000317375.1 Microtus ochrogaster | reverse complement strand
GTGGATACTAAGCATGGTTGAGCTTGGCTGTGGGCTAGATGAAACAGCATCATCATATGAAATGAGCGCTCTTACGTTTGAGTGGCTCTACAAGCGCGAATGCAAAGTTATTGAAGGTGACTTGTCATTTAAAAGCGGTGCTCTGAAAAATCTGTAAAATCCAGAAAATCCTCCAAGAATACCACTTAATGTCTGAGAGACTAAAAGATTGCTTTTCAGCTCAAAGAGGATCTCCCGATGATGAAATTAACTTTCTTTCCATTCAACACAGATGCTCTGCCCGAATCTCTGGTTCAGAATAATGTGAGTGGTACACACTGGCTTGAACTCGCTGGTGCTGAGGACAGAAGGGCGACAAGGCCAGGGCACAGTGCAGTGAGTAGCAGTGAGTACTGGCAGCTCCAGAACTCCCCAACTGCGAGCAACCAGAACTCCCCAACCGCGAGCGCTAACTAAATGCCAAGGACAACAGAACCATTTGCAACAACTTGTGTCCAACACAGAAGTAGTTTTAAGGACACACTGACTATTGTTCATGTCATGATTTGCATAATTGGCTCTTGGGGTTTCAGGTAGTTTGGGCCACTTATTAAGTGATAGAGTAGACTATTGATAATTAAGGTAGAATAAAACCTGTCAGACTATCTCCATTTGCCAGAGTCATCTCTGGCTCTGCCCACATAAAACTTTTTGTTGCTGTTTTAAAAGGTTCAAATGATTAATGGATTTAATCATATGGTCATTTAAAAGCCAGCTGATGGTGTCATTCATTATAGATGTGTCGGGGAGTCCTTTGGAAACTTGTATGTAACTTGATGATTAAACTGGAGCATTCACCCACAGAAATTGTTGAATTTTTCTATCACATAGGATTTTGTTTTCTTTTGTTTTTAAGGGTCATTTTGTTCATAAACACGAATTGCTTAGTCAGCAATTTAAAGTAGATACATACAAAGTTGATAAAACTATTTTTAATTTTTTAACTTAGCATATAAAATAATGAATTATTTCATGAACTTATTTATTTCTTTGAGAATCTAGTACAAAGCATTGTGATTATAACCACACCTATTCTTGTCCTCCAACTCCTTCCATATTCTCCCCACAAATCTTACTCCCAACTTCGTGTCTATGTGTGTGTGTGTGTATGTGTGGTGTGTGTGTGTGGGTGTGTGTTTAAAATGCCATCCACTGTGTCCAGTCAGTGCTACCTGTATGTGCATGAGTGCCAGTAGTAGTTCACTGAAGCCTGAGTGACCTACTAAACCACAGCTGCAAAGCAAACTATTATTCCCTCACCCTCATCGACTGCCAACAACTCCTCAAGCAGGTGTGGGGCCATTGCCGAATCTATGCTGAGCTTCTGACTGGCTTGATCTTGTACAGGTATCCCCAGCTGCTGTGAGGTCAGGGCTTCAAGAGCCATGTCAAGTCCAGAAGACCATGTCTGGAAATAACCCTGCCCATGGTTGTCAGAGAAGGGGTGTGTATTAATGAAGACGTTCCATTTAGGACTGAACACATTATGAGATTTTCCAACATGCTTTGGTCATTTTGGGTCATTTTTCAGTCCTTCCATATTATCTCTTCTGCTTTCTTGTCATATCTGGAATACCGAAAGCTTTTTTTTTTTTTTTGACCGTAATAGCACATGTTCCAATTATCAGTAACCTTGGGAATCCTGATTCCTGGTTTCTTAAATTGGAATTTTCTATCTAAATTATGCCCCCATCTCATGTCTTCATGTTGATTCTGGCTTTACTTGCTCAAATCCTGGACTTTTATGGATTTATTTGCATTTTTCCATTTTCTATTCTGATCATTTTCTTCAGTTGTTTCCCTGGCCTTATTCTGTGGAATTCTGGGTGGCTGAGTAGGCAATTGGCTGGCTTCCTTCAGGGTCCATCACCACCTTCTTAGTTTATCAGGACGGTTTCCTTGATTTCAGTACTTGCCACATGGAGGCTATTTCGTTCATATTGCTTTTTAACATAACTATATATTATTACATATTATTATATATCAATATATTAGTTAGTTGTGAACCTACACTGATAAACACTCACTATTGCTTTCTTAAATTTGAGAATGGGTAATACTTATTTTAGGAAAAAATTAAATGTGAAAAAACAGTAAGCAAATGTATTCAGAAATGTACAAAATTTCTTTTGTTTCTGCCTGTCTACTGTCTTTTAGGTCAATATTTACAAGTCAACAATTGTTATTTCTAGGTGATTCGAGGGTTTTGATCAGGAGAAAGTTATTCCCAGGGATGCTCTAATCCACTGGGCTCCTCACTGCAGAACGTGCTCATTCTCTCTGACAGCTAGCTTCCCAGTGTATTATTTCCTTATCTTCTTTCAAGCTAGCATACAGCGCCATGTGTTTCACTATGGCATTTCCATACATACATCTAATCCCTCTCTTTCGACCACCTTCCTGGCCTTCCCTCCAACCCCTTCCTCCTGCTTTCATGTAACCCATTCCACTCTTTACTCTTTTCCCTCTGCCCGTCACTTAAGATATTGTCTCCCCTCAGAAAATATTTTTGATGCCATTTTTAAAAATAATGACCCACTCTCGTAAATAGTACCTGCACCAAAACTGAAATATATCTCTTTTAAAGCTTGTAACTGTTTTTTACAACATCAAAAACTATTTCCATAAGGGGAAAATAACTATTGCATGATAAAATAAGATTGGCAATGGATATAGAATTCTCTGTTAGCACTGTGCGCAGATTATAGGCACTCAAAAACACAAACTGTAATATTAATAGAGAATGAGCATTGGTACAAAGGTAGGTTCAAAACACATTGTCTCTAAAAGAAATCATTTGCAATATTCATCATTTTTTTTTACCTATGTCTTGAGTTGATTGCTTCTCTTGTTCCCGAAATAAAGTCACAAAAGTAGGTTCAGTCGTCCTTTAAATGACAAACCGACCACAATACCTAAGTACGACCATTGTCACAATTTTAACTTATTACAAAGTTTTCATGCTCACGCTTCCCAATCAGCTTCTACCATAACCACATTTTCTACTTCCTTTTATTTTATTTTTTTAAAATCCTGTAGTAGCAGTTTTGGGCAGAGTTTGTATGAGCAGAACTTACTGGGATTTATCTAACCCTTGCAAAATTATCATCATTGTTTAGCTTAGGTGAGAAAAACAGTAAAAAGAAGTTCATTTATTTATAATTTTGTTCATTTCATTCATGTATTTCAAACTTTCATATCTTTACAATTTTATACCCATAAACTTAAAGCAAAAGCAGCCTTATTTTCTCTTGGACATTGATGACAGTAATTAAAAACTATAGAAGGCACCATGGAGTACAGTCACAGAACTCAAAATCTGAGCATAACAACGCCTGAAGCAGACCCAGACTCACCATGGTCCTTTTATTACCAATACATAGCATGGAAGCAGGAAATCGAAGACAGTGTGGGAGTTGAGAGTGCACACTACTCTTCCAAAGGACCTGAGTTCCGCTCCCAACAGTTGTAGGGTGCTTTCTAATTGGTTTTAGAAATAAAAGCCCTGAGTCAGATGTAGGGGGTCAATGCTGAGAGATCAGAGAGCAGAGCAGCCTGCCACTACCCAATCTTCAGCCCTAAAGGGCGATCCTGTCTTTAGGTATCCTCTGACAGAATGCTGTCCCTAAGAAACCTCAGATTGAATCCTAAGCTCCTGTATCCTCCTGCCTAGTGTTGGGGTTAAAGGTGTGGGTCACCACCTCTTGGTTTTTCTTTAGACTGATTCAATCTCACGTAGCCCAGGGTGGCCTTGAACTCTCAGAGTTCTCTGTCTTCTGAGTGCTAAGATTAAAGGTGTGTGCCATCACTGACTGGCTAGCTCCACACTCTGATCTTCAAACAAGCTTTCTTTTTTAAAACATAAACAAAATACCATTAACTTTCATGCCAGCCAGGTTGCTCAGAACACCTGTAATTCCAGCTCCAGGGAATATGGTGCCCTCTTCTGGCCTCCTTGTGCACTGCATGCATACATCCATTCTCAGACAGACACTCTTAAACATAAAGTAAAAATCTTATAAAAAACAATGGTGTGTAACATAGCAGACAATGAGGACTGCTGAGAAGTCAAGAACAATGGCACTGGGTTTTGATCCTACTGCACGTACTGGCTTTGTGGGAGCCTAGGCAATTTGGATGCTCACCTTACTAGACCTGGATGGAAGTGGGTGGTCCTTGGACTTTCCACAGGGCAGGGAACCCTCACCGCTCTTTGGGCTGATGAGGGAGGGGGAGTTGATTGGGGGAGGGGGAGTTGATTGGGGGAGGGAGAGGGAAATGGGAGGCGGTGGCGGAAAGGAGGCAGAAATCTTTAATAAATAAATAAATTAATTTAAAAAAAACCAATGGTGTGGTGCAGTTCATACCTGCTCTTGTAATACTGTTGCTCAGTTTCTTATTATATATTAGGTTATGACCATCAATCAACATTTAGACTAAAACACTGAGGCCTTTTGTTAAACAGCTATATGATTCATTATACTCAGCAAATAATGAGGAACAATGATGTAAAAAATAAAATTAAAACAATAAACTGTGGCCAAAGAACCTTTGGTTATGAGTCACAGACCTGGTACTCAGTCATGGAATAATTATACATTGATTGTGATTTTTTAAATTGTCTATTAGCTGAGGCAAAATCAGAAAAAAATAGATTAATAATGTATAAGTAGTCTTGCAATAAAAATTAGTGGTTGGGCAAGCACTTTAGTTAAATAGGTAGCTATAACTGCAGCATCAAATAGGTTTGCACTGCTAAGGCTAGAAGTTATACAGAGCTGCATGGGGTTGCTGGGGACTCCTCTACCTTGAATGTGAAAGGGTTTTCATAATGCCACTGGGGCAAGTTTCCATATGCATGCTGTTGCTTTGGGGTTTGAATTTCAGGAATGCTTTTGCTGTCCACTCACTGTCATTTCTGGCCTCCTGGTGGAATTCTCCCTTGCCTTTCTGTTTTGGGAACTGTGTTGGACACAGGCAATGATGGGAAGCCACCTACAGCAGCTGTCCCTGGGCACAACAGATTTCCCTGGCATGCCTCATTTCATAAAAATAGTTTTTTTGGCACCAGCATAAAACTTTTCATCCTTGGGTCTTAAATTATTTCAAAAACATTAATTCTTGCAGAATTCCTGCGAGGCACATATTATAGAGTCACGGATTCGTGGAGGCCTGGAGAGAAAGGGAACTTCAGACATTATCTGCTTCAAACCCCTTTGTTTTTCAAATGAAAAATTGAAATCTCAGAGGAGAAGTGACTTGTCCAAGAGTGCTCTTTTTAAAGAGTGTAAGATTGTCAGTTGGATTAATCACCCCAAGACAGAGTTATGTTTTAATTACTCTTAAAATATTAAGTTTCATTTCTTGAGCGGTCATGTAATTTTTGCTTTTGTTACTTTTTTTCCTTTCTTTTCCTTTCTTTCCTCTTCTTGAAGTAAACAAATGTTTGAATGTAACATCCAGTGGTAGGCTTATAAATTGATGTGTCAATAATCTGTAATTACTAAAAGTAGAACAAGGTTGGATACTGTTATAGCTTGAATAAAAACCAGTCCCCTATTGATTCATATATTTGCAGACTTGGTGTCCAGTTAATGTCTCTGTTTGAAGATGCTATGGAAAGGGCAGGAGTTGGAGCATGGTGGGGGAAGTATGTCTTTGGGGGCTGGTTTGAGGATTTCTATCTCATCCCACTTTCTGTGTCCCGTTTCTGCTTCCTGTGTGTGGATGGAAATGTGATCAGTCAGCTTCCTATTCTGTTGCAGTGCTGTGCCTTCCCCACCATTGTGGACTCTTTCTATCTGGAAACAAAAGACCTTTCTTTCTTAAGTTGTTTTTGGTCATGGTGTGTGTCACAGCAACATAAAAATACCCAGAACAGATGCTATCAAGCTGAAGAAGCAATTGCATGGCAGTTTCGTTTCAAGGCATGGAAAAAAATAAAGCAATGAATTGTTAAATTATTAACAATTATTATTAAATAGTTGATTATTGTTAAATTGATTATTTAATTAATTATTAAATAATAATTGTTAAATTATTAACAATTATTATTGTTAAAATATTAAACCCTGTTGCACTCATCACATACCCTGTCACTTCTTTCTATCTTTCTGTTTTAAGAATGAAATAATTCTGGAGAAGATGAAAGCTGGTCATGAGGAGATGACCACTCATGGAGTCGGCAAGATGAGTACAGGATATTTCCATCCATTAGGAAGAAGAGAGAATGGCACATATGCTGATGAAATGCAACTTATTGACCATCTCCTCCGTTAGAGGCATTCTCAAAGGCTTGAGTTCTAATAAGTCACAGAAAAGAGATTTGTACCCATACCATTTCATCACAAAATTGATGGATATATTAAAATAAACATTATTACATTGTAAATGGCAAATACATTATCTTTAGTGTAAGAATGCCAATAATATATAACAATAGGGCAGACAGGGGTTGATATGAGAGCACACCAAAAATGTGCAGCTAAGGAAACCATAATACTATCACTCATACGCTGAACAAAGAAAGTATATAATGCTTCAGCTAAAACAAGTTTTATTCTGGAATGTTCTTTCCTTTTCAGTACGTTTTTGTAAACAACTATGCTACATTACACACACTAGAAAACAAGAAGTTTCTTAAAAGTAGTTACAATATTTTTTGCTTATATTGTAGAAGGTTTTAATGATTTAAAGATACATAGGATGTGGTCTCTTCCCTCAAGAAACTTGAGACAGATAGTAGGTTGATACATAGGTAGGAAATAGACAAATCAATAATAGATATCTGAGATCTCACAAGAGTGTTATGAAAAGAATAAGGTGGAGCGCGAAGAGGGGAGGAACTCATCGAAGGCCTGAAGAGAAGGCATTTCCTTTGCTTCTTGAAGAAGAAATATTTCAACAGTGACAGGAGTTTAGAGGTTGATTCTTTAAGAATTGTACAGGATACAGGCATCAAAAAGAACACAGTGTATGGGAGATGTCATGAAATTAATTGTGCCCAGTGGCAAGGGCAAGCATGGAAAATTAATATGAAGTCAGTCTTTTCCTCCTCCACATATTTTCTAGGCTCTGACAACTACTCTTTTAGTTTGTATTTTAATAAAAATTCCTGCTTTTTATAATTAAGAAAATTGAAGTATATAAATAAAAATTGATACAAAAATAGAATTAAGAGTTTTTAATTTTATTTTCTATTAAAATGATTTGTTTTCAATGTAAATCCAGGTAAATTTATGGCTTGTATTTATTTGTATATTTTACTTAATGTAGAAATTTGCTATTAGTGCATTATAATTGGTCAAAAAACTCTTTAAAAATATTGGTTAATTTGATTAACTTTAGCTTTATTTTGGGAAATAAACATATAAGGTATATGAGTGAGTCCTGGCAGAGACTCCCCAAACAGCAAAGGTTGTGACCAGTGCCCTTGGTTGTCCACCGTAACAAGACCCTGTAGCTGAAGTCACTACCCTCTTTGAATACAAGGCACAGAGAAATTAAGCTTAGAATGAGCTGGAATTTCCTTGCTAACTAACATTCTCAGCACTGGAAGGTGCAATGCAGTCTTCTCGGGGAAAATGTGGCACTATTCTACCATGCTGTGGGCCTTGTGTGCACCAATACTGACCGGAGAGATAAGATACTCCCACTGGTGCAATAGTGGTGTGACTGTTCCAGAGACAGCCAACTCCTCCCAAATGGATCTAAAGCTCATTCAATGGGAAGGAATACATGCCTGGCACCGTAACCCTTTCAAAACTCTGTGGATGAGGAGGTCTCAGACCTTAGGGAAGAGTCTGCAGCTGAGGTATGCTTAGTGCTTGTGTAAACAGTTTCTCGATACTTATATTTAGAACCATAGACTGGTACATTTCTCAGCTTTAGGCAGAGACATTTCTTTTGTCAGGGCATAATGGTAAAATCAGAAACTCATTAACCTGTCAAGTGTTGAGATTAAGGAAGTGCTGGATACTCATCATGAAAAGGTACATCAATTTTAAGCCCCCATTCATCCACCTGTAAATACTTGTCATAAGGTTTTGAGTAAGGCCTAATTAACCTTGAGTTAATTAAAGACTACTGAGATATCCAACATATCCATACAATTTTCTGAATTGGCGTTGTTCGGCATTGATTTTGGTGTTAGGATGATTTGAGTTCAGCATAAAGTTACAGGATGATACCCTTAAGTGATTTATTTGATTCTAATGATTTCTTTATTGTCAAATGGTAATACTAATATAATTCAAATTGTAATATTTTTGTGATTTTTTTATGAGACAATAATTACAAAATATACAGTGTCAGCTCTATATACAATAGACACACTAAAATCAGATATTGAGATTGTTTTTGTCTGCATGTAAAAAGATATGAAATGACCAGTGTGGAAACAGCCGCTTTATCATACTAGACACGTATAGTTCTATATTGAACAGGTTTGAGTTGAACGTTAAGCTACCTGGCTTTTACCACAACCCTGAAATTAATAAAGTGGTAACTTTATGTCTTTGATCTTTAGAATTCAAAAATAGTCCATAAATTAGAGAGAGACCTAGTATCAGAAACACAGTCCAAATATTGTGCCCAGATTATGACCCCCCCAGAGAGACCACCAGAAACCAGAGAAATCCAGACTGCAAAAAACAAGGTTTATTGTTATTGTAAGCGTAATATGAGCTAGCTAGCACGGAACTCATCACCAGCACTCAATAGTCATAGCAAGGTAGGGAGGAGTTAGTGCCCCTCTGCAGGGTTAGCTTTTTTTTTTTTTAACCTCCTTATTTAAAATATATTTTTTTCAGTTTTTTTTTGAGAAAAGGAAAAAAAAAAAACAAGTTTCCGCCTCCTCCCAGCCTCCCATTTCCCTCCCCCTCCTCCCACCCTTCTTCCCCTCCTCCCACCCTTCTCCCCCTCCCCGCACTCCTCTCCCCCTCCCTCTCCAGTCCAAAGAGCAGTCAGGGTGCCCTGCCCTGTGGTAAGTCTTAGGTCCTCCCCCCTCCGTCCATATCTTGGAAGGTGAACATCCAAACTGGCTAGGCGCCCACAAAGCCAGCGCATTAAGTCGGATCAAAACCCCGTGCCATTGTCCTTGGCTTCTCATCAGCCCTCATTGTTCGCCATGTTCAGAGAGTCCGGTTTTATCCCATGCTTTTTCAGTCACAGTCCAGCTGGCCTTGGTGAGCTCCCAGTAGATCAGATCCACTGTCTCAGTGGGTGGGTGCACCCCTCTTGGTCCCAACTTCTTTGCTCAGGTTCTCCCTCCTTCTGCTCCTCATTGGGACCTTGAGAGCTCAGTCCAGTGCTCCAGTGTGGGTCTCTGTCTCTATCTCCATCCATCACCAGGTGAAGGTTCTATGGTGATATGCAAGATATTCGTCAGTATTGCTATAGGATAGGCTCGTTACAGGTTCCCTATCCTTCAGCTGCCCAAGGAACTAACTGGGGACATTGCCTTGGGCTCCTGGGAGCCACTCTAGGTTCAAGTCTCTTGCCAACCCTAAGATGGCTCCCTTATCTAAGAATTGTGCTTCCGTGCTCCTCTATCCAACCTTACTTTATTTTTAAAGGTAAAAACTACAAGCCCTAAAGGGCCGTCGGGGGGTTGGCTCTGGTGCAAGGTCTTTGCTCTTTCCCATCTTGTTATGTCAGCTTGTTCTTTGTTTTCAGAGCAAGGTCATCCTGTCCCTGCTTCAGGACACTTTATCAGTCTCCAACAGGTGGCCAGGCATCCTTGTGCTTTGGAATTTCCCGCGTGGGGAGGGTATTACCTTCTCTGGGAACATGAAGCTAGTCTGGGGTTTTTGATTTTAAAACACTCTGCTACGAAATTCCTTCTTGTTCCTTTGAGAAGAAGGTATAAGGGTCTTACACAAGTAGTGCAAGGGAGGAGTTGTGCAAGGGAGTTGTGCAAGGGGGGAGTTGCAAGGGGAGTTCTGAGTGCTTGTGACAAAACTACAAGAAAGCAAGAGTCATGTGACCCCAGTTTCTTCAAAAACATAAAATTGCTCTTGGCATGTGTTTTTGTACCCATCCAAAGTGTAATAGACAGGAGTGAGTTTACCTTTATATTATTCATTACAACTGGCTATTGTTTATATGCCTCCATGGGAAAGCATGTTTTTGCCATGTGCAGCTTCTCCTTCTTTGAACTCGTGACAACTGTGTTCATATGACCTTTCTTAAGACTCAGGGTGAAAGCTGCCTGATGCTCTGAATAAAGATGTCTATTGCATGAGAGTTTAGTATGCCTCTTTTATAGGCTTTTTTCTCCCAGGTCTTACCTAAACTACAGCAGTCACTGTACTTAAATGTTGAAGAATCGTAGAAAATCAGGGATTTTCTTTATTGACCCTTACTGGGGGAAAGGAGAAAAGAAACTCATCCGCTCAGTTCACCTTTCAACTTGTTTCATCCAGAAATAAACTTGCGTTTGAATTCTGGATCATTCAGAAGGATTTGTCTGCTCAGAGTCCCTTGCAGCCATGCCACCATGGAAACCATCCGGTTCCACAACTGAAAGCTTCCATTTAAACTGTAGAGCACGAATACTTTTAAGAACCAGAAATTTAAGAAAATTCAAAAAAATCTACTCATGAATATGACTCGTTAATATAAAATTACATTTTATTGTTTATATGGCAGAAATTCCTGTCATATATGTCAGGTAAAATTTTTAACAGTTTTATGTGATTTTAGTGTAATTTTTGTGGATGTCTTCTTTAAAAGTCAACATTATTTTGCCTTAAAGACATGAAATTTGAAACTAAAGATATTTCATTGAAAGAAAGATAAGCGGTAGATTTGGGAAATAAAAATAAATTCAATCAAAACAAAAATATCAGGCTAATTTCTTTATAATGAAGAAATAATTTATGAAAAGATTGGTAATAGAGTAGAAGTATGCTAAGGTGCCGTTGTTGGACAAGAATTCTACTGGGGTGATTCAACACACACCTACTCACCACAGACCTGAGAACGGATACCACCAAAGTCTAACTTTGATGAACCAATAAATTTTATTGTGGTTACTTACAGGAATATGGGTGAGGGTTACTTAGATGAGCAGAAATGACTCAGAGGCAGTCACATCATTGAAGGCTCCTCCTCCCAGCATAGGTGATGGTTCTTAAAAGCTGAAACCTGTAGCATATTTCACAGCCTGTAGTCAGGTGAGTGGGTTGGAGGGTGTTCATTCCAAGGGACTGCAATGGCCTAAGCTCCTTCCACTCATTTCTGCTGGTTTCTGCTATTTCTAGGCAGTCTGTCTGGTCTTGGTGTTTTCTTTGCAGTTCATTTTAATTTAAGTACTTTTTGCATCTTGTCTTGTCTGAGAGGGACTCTCAACAGTCTATTGCTCACTTCTGGAAGGTTTGGAGTGTAGTGAATCTCGTCAGTTTCAGGGACTTCCTCAAGCTATTTTGAGCTGTTTACATTCTGATTTACTGAGCGTCCTCCCTTGAGAAAACTGCTACACACCAGGTACCAGCCAACCTGCATTTATAAAGATCTACCTTTGGATGGCCTCATTCAACAAAATCTCACTGACCTCCTCTAGCATCTTGGCAATGAATAGGAACGAAGCCCTTGTGCTCTAGATATTAGAAGCGAGCTGCTATAAACATAGGGACTTGATATAGTCCAGTTGTGATGGGGAAACAAATCAGAGGGGTTTTAAATTCTCTTCCATCTGCAAACACTAATGGTTTATCTTTCTGGGTATCCAAAAAAAAATAGTATAGACAAGCCACAAAGGAGAGAGAGGGTAAAGGTGTCCCTTATCATGTGCTTCAGATGAAGAAAGTGGAGAACAAAGAATAACTTAGTCACTGTAGTCACTGAGCTCCTGCAGAGAATCCAGCAGGTCTTATTGCATCAGTGAGGATGCTCCATGTCCTCCTTTGTGGCAGCTATGATCATTGAAGATGACATTCTTAGGTATGGAACAACTGCTGCAGATATGTTAAGTAGCACCAACTTCACATTTTCCAACACAAATTACAGCATATGATGCTGGATATACAGCTCCCAATCAAGGAATCACACTAGTTTTACTGACAACAGAAGCCAACTAAATGGATGGAGGCAAGCACTGGAGTTCCACGACTATGAAATAAATCCTTTCAGTGTAGCAATTAAGCTATGATGGCCCTATGTATTGCTAACGAGTTATTGAAGATGGTGTTTTTTTTTAACAAGATTCCTTTCTGATTCTTGTTAACTCTAGATGTTCTTGTCCTAATTGGAGTGAAAAAAGATACAAAAACAAAAACAGAACCGTTGAAATTTCTCAGTCAAAGAGGGTTTGTGCCTTGTGTTGTTTTTGAAGATTTAAATAGATGAGCAAGGTACTTAAAAGTAGCAAATTCCAAACAACAAAATTTCAAGTGCCATGTAATTTTTCTTGTTATTCCTCTTCTGGGATTGGTATGACAGAGAATCTCATTTCTCTCCCTTTTGTTTGAGAAGCTTCTTCCTTCCTGATAGTAATGAGGTTGGCATCACTAACATAAACCTGATCCAGCTTTTCAGTATGCCTTTGGAGAGGGCTGCAAGCCGCGGGGTCTCCACTAGTGGCTGCCAGCCCACAGTATACCAGTCCTTAAAGGGATCCCTGTATCCTAGGAGATTAGCTTAGGTGGACATGTGGTAAGGGACCTCTGTATGAAGCAGACCTGAACACTTCCAAAGTCTCTAATTTTCTGGAATCTGGCAAAATAACTGTATTTCCTGTATCCTAGGGAATAGCTCAAAGCCGCTTGCTTCTTCTGCAATGCATACCCCTTGGGCAGGATATCAGTACTACAGAAACATCAGGCATCCAATCTACAGGATACTATAGCATGAAGTCTGTATGAGAAGCAGACTAACTGACAACGAAAACCACTGGGTGGGCATGTGGAAAGAAAACATTAACCCAGTCCTATCTGTCTGAGAACCTCCACAGTAACTTCTGTTCAGCCATGTTTTCTGTAGTATAGTAAAACAGTGTACTTACAGGTTCATAGCAAAGGAAAATAATTTGGATGAGAGGCTTAAGACAGAGTCTCTCTAGCCAAGGCTTATTTATCACTATCACACAACACATCTGAGGCAAACCCTCTGGCCTCTCGGAGTTTCTACACCAGTGGTTCTCAATCTACCTAATGCTGTGACCCTTTAATACAGTTTCTCATGTTGTGGTGACCCCCCAAGCCATAAAATTATTTTGTTGCTACTTCATAACTCTAATTTTGCTACTGCTATCAATTATAGTGTACATCTTAGTTGTAGGATATCTGTTAGGTGACCCCCAAAGTGGTTGAGCCTCACGTTAAGAACAGTGGTTCTAGGTCATGCTGTGAGTAGCACTTTCTGAATTAGGTACTCAGATGCAGAATTTAAAATGTAGTTTATTACAGAAAAACTTAATATATCCCAGAGTACTTAGAGACACGCTTTGTAAGTAAACAAATACCTACTATAAGTAGATTTTCTACCATTAACCCCATTAAAACCTACTACAAGCAATGTCTACCCTTTGTTAATGAGGCTCAAGAGTGCGGGATGGGTAGATGCTTTTCAATACCAAGCTAAACCCAGATAACATTTCTGTTGCTGAGAATAAATGCTCCAAGAAGAACATAATAAAAATCAATACTGTTAGAAGCAATCAGAAACAAGCTGCAACTTCTACCCTGGGGTGACAGTGTGGGAGGAGGGGGAAACTAAAAGGGATGGCACTTGTGGTGGTTTGGGGATCATACACAGTGGCTTGGAGACATCTAGCTATGAGTAAAAAGATGCCCATGTGTATATAATATAAAGTACCTAATGTGTAAAGAAAACTGATCTGACCTCAAATGAATGAGGTATGGTAGCCATGTGAAGGCTTTGCTTCTTTCTCTATTAACAGAACCTTTCTTTCTAACAGTGATGATTTACCTTCCAAAAGACAATTACTGCTCCAAGGTAATCAAAGCTAGAGACATCTAAATTATTTTCTGCTACATTATCTTACCATAAAAGAGATGAAAAGATCTCTTTGGTTCACCTTAAAACTGGGAGTCAAAAAACCGTAAACCTAAATCCATCACTAAGTAAAATTTGTAACAGCCAGAAGTAATGCCACAGAGAATAAGCTAAGCTTGGTGACAGAAGGTAGAGTTCCCCTGCCATTGGTTAAGTCCTGACATTCTGCCAATACTGAAACCATGTGTGCTTCTCTCATTGTTCTGTTTCCTGGCAGCACAAGACACAAACATGTTCACATGTTTTCCTAATACTTTAAATTGTGAATATCTCACTTAAAAACAGAGAGCTCCGATTTAAAGTTCAAGAGCAGAAAGACTTTACTGTCAAGAGAAAATGACTATCTACTACCTAAAACAATTTACCATGTTATTTCATTAGATCAAAATAATTACAACAATAAAATAAATAATCAAAACAGTTTGAAAGTAATGAAAAGAAATACGAAGGCTTAAATGTTCCTCTAAGTAATAGAGAACATTGGTTTTGGGGAAAAAACAATCAAAATAGAGAAAACAAGAACAAATGCAAATAACTTGAATATTACATAAATGCTTTTTTAAAGAGGTATTTCCTAGTAAATAAATGCTAATTGTAAAATGCTGATGGGAGGCTTCAGAGTGGTTCAGTGGGTCAGCATACTTACCTCCAAGCTTCATGACTTTAGTTCAATTCACATTCATTTACATCAAGGAGGAGGGAGAGAGTGGGCTCCTGCAGTTTACTCTATGACATCCACACCCATGCCATAGCATAAATGCATTCAAATAAGTAAGTAAGTAAATAAATAAATAAATATAATTTTTAAAATGCAGGATGAAAAATGCTAGGCAAAATTTATTTTAAAAGGAAATGCTTGTTTGTGTACTTAACAGTTTGCTGACTTAAAAGGAAAATCCCTGCTGAGGTAATATTAATAAAACAGTGTTCAGTGTAAAAGTTACTTCTCTGACACAGAGGTCTCTTTTATTGTGGTACAAACACAAAGCCCAATTTACTATAGGCAGCAGGCAGAAGCCATTATGTTATTGGTGGCATCAGTTTAAAGGATTCGAAGGAAACCCTGATGAATCAAAAGGGGACAAGCAGATGAAAGCATCAGGTAGCAGCAAATGCCACTAGTCCCTCCCAGAAGCTTCCAGATGAAGTGTGTGTAGCAGCTTGCAAACAACCAGGGCTCCCGCGATGGGTTTTTCACCATCCCTTAGGACTGTTCTTGGCTCACATAAATCGGTTCACCATAAATGGATAATTCCTGTTTACATTAATTTACCAAGCACTCAATGTATCCAATACAGTGTCTGGTCTTAAGTTACTATCAAATTCCCATCTGATTTTGGGTATCATCTTTTTCTTGTTGAGGACGCTATAGGCAACCTAGTGAAGGGAGCAGATGGCTTCCTCTCAACTTTGTCTCCTAGTTTCTTAATTCCTTTGCTCCTTTTGTAGGATTGGGTCCTGCTCTATAACACTCATCATCAGAGAATAGAAATATAAATCATGGTGAAGTATAACCTCATCCTTTTTAGTTAGTTAATGAGGGGTGGGGACTCAGACAAGATAGTGGACGATATAGACCTCCTATATACTGTGGACAACATGAACTGGAACAGCCATTATTATAAACAGTATGTAGGGTTTCTCAGAAATTAAAAATATGACTATCACATTATATAATGATCTTCCTACTAGTTATATATCCAAAGGAACTTAAATTAGAATTCCAGAGATGCAACTAAAGATCCATTGCAATATGATTTTTAGGAGTCAAGCTACAGAGTCAATGCAAATATTATCGGTAAATAGGTAAATTGTGTGTATTAGCCTTTAAGAAGACAGACTTCCTGACATTTATAATTATAAGCATTAAACTAGAAGATGCCATGCTAACCAGAATAGATGCACATTGAAAGAAAAAGTCTATATAATCCCAGTTATTTGTGAATTTTGTTTTTAAATCATACACAGAAACAGTAGAACAGTAGTCACTAGGGTGAAGGAAATGGAAATGGTCCAATGGGGAGAGGAGGGCATATTGGTAAAGAACAGAAGGTTGCAGATCTGTACAGAGGATAAATATGTGATAGAGCATGTCTGTTTAGTGTAATTAAGACATAAATGGAAGTTTCATAGGACAATAGAGATTAGACATTCTTTCCACAGGGGTGGTTGTGTCATGATGAATTTCTCCACTCACTTGACTCTAATAAAATTTGTAGTATATCTGTATCATAATGGAGACCATGAGCATCTCAAACACAGTAAAACAAATAAATGGTCTTACAGATAGTTGAAAAGAAAGGTAGATTTTTTTATAATTAGACTTAATTCACATTATTTTCTTGTATAAAAACTCTTACGTGGTAACTACTGTTAAAGCATAGGTCCCCTAAATAGAGACTCTGGTGTGGGTTTTCCCAATATAGTCAGTGAATTTCTGATACAGATACTTGGTGGATACAGTCTCTTTCCAGAAGTTAGTGGTTGGGTAGCTGTAGGTCTTAGAGATGGCATCAAAGGTGACCATAGCACACATGAAACCACTGATGGTGGCAGTGCAGCCTCTGGCTGATGTGTAACAGTCATCAATACCAGCCATCATCAGTAGTTTCTTGGGCACAGGAAAGAGACTAAGCCAATGCCTCTGGGTGCAAGGATGAGAGGCACCAACATAGAGAAGCCACAGAAGCTGTCACTGCTCAGAATAATGTGAGGCTTGCCAATCCTTTTCCCCCAGTAGCTTTCTACCCAGAGACAATAGAAAGCTTGGCCAAGATGATGGCCCTTTGGATAGCTGTGGATAACTCCTTGGCGTGCTTTACACCAAAACCAACATGACTATTGTAGTCCTCAGTAGTGACAAAAACATTGAGCCTGGTTCACTGGCTAACCTGAGTCTGCTTCTGCACTGGCATGGACCTCATCCAATAGGGATACACTGGGAAAAAAAAAAACCCTCAGATTCCTTAATGGGTAGGAAGAACAGGTAGATCCTCCTCCAAGGTCTTGATCTTAATGTCCTTAACCAGAAGACCCAGCTTGGTGACCAAGATCCACTCCTTGTCTTTGACTTTAGTTTTTCTAGCCCCATGGTCTTGACCTAGAGCAAGGCTCCTAAGACCACTACCAAATCCTCCCTGGAAGCCTCTGTGTGCTCCTGTTGCACCTGTGTCATCGCTGTTTGGTGTTTTCCTGAAGAAGGAGGAGGAGGGAAGAAGAAGAGGACATGAAAAGTAGAAATTTTATTTGCTAATAAATGTAAATGGACCCACTCAATCTAATGGACAATATGAAAAAAAAAGGAAATTAAAACAATGAGCATCACTTCCTGCTTAAATAATTGCATAAAAATGAAACTGAGGTTAGAGTAGTTATTGTAGTTATTTGTTACTGGAGAAACTGAAACTTTCTTTGGAGAATATGGCACAATGCTAGTGAATGAAACCTCCTAAAGTCCATGCAGTTTCTTCTTTTTGACTCAGTTGTTCCATGTCTACACAGGGTTATTTCTTTGCATGAAAGATGGCCAATAATATTCATTTTGATATTGTTGGTAGCATTCAAAAGGGGACAAAATTGACTTTATTTTGGCAGGGAAATTTGAAGTTCCCATTTGAGTTCTTAATCTCATCAATAAAGAATTTAGGAATGTACTGAAAAGGAACAATGTTTTTAGAGCTTGAGAAGAAAACAACAGGGTGGATATAATAGAAATTCTGACAGCTTCCAGGATGAGGGAGATGGGGAGAAAAACATGTAGAAACCATGAGAAATCCAAGAGGGTCAAGGAAAGCTGCTTAGGCTTTTTGGCAGGTTTCAGAAAAAGACAAAGAGAAAGAAAAGGAAAAACAAACTTAGTGTAAGTCCATGGATCTACATTCAGAGAGCATAGAGTTTCAGATTTTCCTCTACAAGTGGCTGGTGACTGTAGTCTGAGCCTTTCCTCTTCCCAGAATTCTGCTAGTCTGGTGGACTCTCTTATACTTCCTACCTGGTTACCTGCCATTCAGCATTTTATTAAACAAATAAAAGTGACAAATCTTTACATGGTACAAGAGCATTATCCCATAGCTCTTCCCCTTTTTTTTCTTTTCAAAACAAGACTCTGAATCTAATCTTCTTTGTTTAGTTTTTTCCCGACCATTATCCATAACAACTTGTAACCAACACTCTAAACAAAGACAAATATTTATAATCCATTTTTTGGGAATGCGGGTATAGTTTTCTAGGCTATTTCCTGCTAATTGGGAGCACTGATAATTTCTGGGGACACAAAGAAAATATAGGTTTATGGTGAAGTCCTGACTGGAGTATTCTGCTTTGAATATATATGAGACCTCTAAGCATGCATTTACAGTGACACCTCCCTCCAAGAAGGCGACACCTAACTTCAACAAGAGCAAACCTCCTAACAGTGCCACTCTCTTTAGTGGCCATTTTCTTTCAAACCACCACACATGGCAACATCATCTGACTAGTTGCAGCTCTGTCATCAAGTATCATGTTCTATGTATAGCTCAAAACACCATGCATAAAAGTCCTTCAGGTACTATTACACACAGTCTTAAAAATTGATGATCAAAGTAGATGATATGGTCTTGAAAGTGTTAAAAGAATGCACTGCTGGTTTGTAGTCACATAGCTAAGACATCTACCATTTTCAATTATCTAGAAAGTGATATTGAAACATATGACAGAAGTATCTACAGCTATGGGCTATGAAATATTTATGGGCAAAGGGCACATTTATCTTTTAACTTTGTAACTTTATATATTATTAAGATTAATTGCTGTGACTCCACTCATATTTTTTTACTAGATGATCCAATTCAAATAAAATTTTATTTGCAAATAATAAGATTATCTGAAGTAGAATTCTGACAATTTTTGATAATCCTATAAGCTAGAAAAAAATGATAATTTTATTACATACCTAGTTCTTTGAGATTTCTCTTTTAATAAAGCCAAACAAAAAGAGGTATAAGGGTTATTACTGGGACTGCTGAATTTATAGGGTGGAAAGAAGAGCCTCCAGGTCTAAAGCAAAAGAGCCAGAAGAACCCAACCCTGGATTGTGTAGAGACCTGGACTGCTAGCATGAAACATCAGGGCAATCTATATTTGGGCTCTGGAGAGGCGGATCAGCCATCGAGAGCACTTGTTTGTCTTCAAGGGGAACTGGGTTTGGTTTCTCATACTCACAAGACTCACAGCTGCCCGTGAGTCCAGCTCCAGAGTATCGAATACCATCTTCAGCCACTGGGGACACCTGTATGCACGTGGTGCCCATAAGTTCACACACACACACACACACACACACACACACACACACACACACACACACACACAATTTCAGAAGAGAAACAATGTTTAATAAAAGCAAAAAGACAGCTGCTTAAGAGAGTCTTATGTTTATTTTCACCTTACAGACATAATTCAAAGCTCATTT
>NC_022028.1:5532480-5534781 GCF_000317375.1 Microtus ochrogaster | reverse complement strand
AGGCTCTGGTGGTTCAATTGGATCATCTAGTAAAAAAATATAAGTAGATTCACAGAAATTAATCTTAATAATGTATAAAGTTACAAAGTTAAAGGATAAATGTGCCCTTTGTCCACAAATATTTCATAGCCCATAGCTGTAGATACTGGCCTTGTGTGTTCAAGACCAACCTGGTCTACAGAGTGAGTCCCATGACAGGTACCAAAACTACAAAGAGAATAGGAAAATAGAAAATTAAAGTAACTCAAATTATCAAGGTAGCACCCAGACCCTTTATTTAAAATTCAGTTTTAAGCTAAAAGGTAACATTATAGATAGAAAGAAGTTTTGACTGTAAGATTCAGGATGGCTCAACAGGTAAAGGAGCTTGTTACCAAGACTGATGACCTGAGTTCAATCCCTGGGACAAGCAGAATCGAAGGAGAGAGCTAAATCTAGCAAATTGTCCTCTAACATCCATAAGCATGCACCAAAGTTGGAACACACCCACCTACACATACAATAAATAAATGAATGTTTATAAACTAGCAAGAGTAACCAGTATTTAGAACAGAAGTTGAAGGGAATAAATGACTCAATGTTTTAAAACAGGACATAGGTTCATAGATTCACTTTGCTTTGAATTGAATTAATAAGGGCACATAAGCGTTTGTGTGTGTCTTCATTAATATTGCCAGTATTTCTGTACTTAACGAACATTTAATTAGTAAGGCGCATGTATTAATGATTAGACTGTGTAAACTTCTTAAGTGGTATGATGATGAAGTGTAAGTTCATTTGTGTTCATTTCTGGGTCCTTTTCATGAAAGTGATTAAGTCTGTACTGAAGAGAGAATGAACGTGTGAATGAATGCTCTCTCTTATAAAATAATGTTTTTCTCACCTGTGGGAGAACTCTAACTCACTAAACAAAATCATGTGTGAATTCACAAGCTGAACAGAGGTTAGGAAAAAGAATCCTGGTCTCCCTTTCTTAGGTCCTTTCGGTTACAGAGAGTAAGAAGAAAGTCGTGAGAGGGACAGGGTAGCTGTGACAACACCCTTCACTCCTTAGTAGATTGCATTTTCCTTTCTCAGTGCCTGGTGGCAACCCCGCTCTCATCAGCCTGATTTTTCTTCAATAACTAATATTAGGAAAACAAAAGTGGCTAGCTTACTAGGCCTCAATGTTGTTTATAAGAGCCATGACAAAAATGAACAGCTTTTTGATGTCCTGAGGTACCGGTCATCGTTTGTTGGCCTCATCCTGAGAGCTTGGAAGCCTATTGAGCAGTTTCTTTGTTGTGCTTACATCTTGACCTGCTCCTCACACCCTCTTATCTAACAGTTGAGGTCATTTCTTATCTAATCTGAGTTGTAGCCTTACATTAAGGTCTTTAATACACCTCTAGTTTAAAACAACTACAAAGACTAAATTGAAGACCTCAAACAAGCTATCAGTACATGTGCTAATATATGTCTCAAAAGTCAAAACACAAGTAGCCAATGAAATAAGAAATATATGGCCAGCTTCACTAGCTACCAGTGAAATGTCAATAAAAACTACAATGAGGGTCTCTCTTCCCTATTCAGAAGGGCAGTCATTAAGAAAACAGCAGAGGATGGGTAGGGTATAAACAGTAGAGAACTCAGGTGTATTTAATATGGGTATCGATATTGAAGTTTCTAAGAAAAAAATAGATTCCAATATGACACCACTACACCACACCTGAGTATTTATGTAAATGATTGCAACTCAGCACACCACAGAGATACTTTCACATCAGTGATTAATTGATTATTAGTATTCACAACAGCCACATTGAGGAAATCACCTGGTTATTTAACAAGGGAGGAATGGATAATATCATATATGTACACAATGGAATTTTTCAGACATAAAAAAAGAACAAAATCACTTTGTTTAAAATAAAATTGAATAATCGCATTAAGATAGTTAAGCCAGTTTCAGAAAGACAAATAACTTATGCTATTACGAACTCTATATACAGAAACCTAACTCATCTCAGTAAAAAGCCCCCTACCCACAACTGTTGAGGAAACTGATTCAGGATAATTAAAATTCTGTCTGTCCTCTACCTTTATTTTTAAAATATTCTTTGAAAATTGTATACAAGGTACAATGAATCTTGATAATATCCATCCTCCCTCTGCTTCTCCCACTCCTCCTGCACACCCCCAATTCATCTCTCCTCCAAATTCTTGTCCTTCTTTAATATTGGGAACTCGCCAAGGCCAGCTGGCCTGGGTCTGAAAAGGCCTGGGATGAGGCCAGACTCATTGAACATAGCGGACAATGGA
>NC_022028.1:5527275-5532140 GCF_000317375.1 Microtus ochrogaster | reverse complement strand
CACACACACACACACACACACACACACACACACACACACACATATATAAAATCTCCTGCTGAGTCAGGTTAGTGCTGTGTGTAAGCACAGGAGGCATAGGCAGTCTATCAGTGTCCCCAACTTAAAAAAAAACTGCATCAGTATAGGTATTGACTTGAGTATGGGTGCCAACAGAGGTCCAAAGACTCATCAGATCCCCTGGAGCTAGAGTTGCAGGCCACTGTGAGCCACCTGACATGGGTGCTGGAAGTGAACTCGTGTCTTCTAGCAAAGCAGCAAGTGTTCTTCCTTGCTGTGCAAACTTCTGGGTATAAATTTATGTGCATTAGAAGCATGATATAAGTTGAATAGGAGTATCTTTTGGTTTGGTTTTCTTTTTAATTTATTGGAAATAGATTTTTTATACAATATAGTCTGATTATGATTTCCCTTCCCCCCTACTACTCCCATTTCCTTTATACCGTTCATCCAATCTTGATCCACACCCTTTCTGTTTCTTCCTAGAAAACAAACAGGCATCTAAGGAATAATGCCAAAATAAAATAAATAAAATCAAACAAATTGTAATATGACAAATTCCACTTCCCCAATAATCCAAAGAAAAAGTATAAAAATGCAGAGACACACATGTTCTCATACTCAGGAATCCCATAAAAAGCCCAAACTGGAAGTCATAAGATATCTACAAAGGGTACTCATTCCACCTCCTCTTTCATAGAGTTTCCTGAGACATGAAGGGAGAGATTTAATGAGTGTTCTAAGGTTTCTTGATCTCTATATATTGTCTGACTGTGGGTCTCTGTGTTTGTTCCCATCTGGTGCAGGAGGAAACATTTTTTTTTTTTTATTATGCTTCTTGGTCACCCAAGCGGTGTGGAGTATGGGGTCTTTCTCATGGAGTTGGCCTTAGCCAAATCAAATATTGGATGATTGCTCACATAGCTTTGTGCCATTATTGCACTACCATATTTTATAGATTGTATACCATTGTATATGAATATGTTCGTAGCTGGGTTGGTGTTTAGATTTACCTTTGGTAACGTGCAGAGTACCCTTCTGTACCATGAATACATAGTGACTGTAGAAGTTTGCACTCTCACCTGCAACAGATGAGTGTTTCTATTACTCCACATCCTTGCTAGCAAGAGTTGCTATTTGCTTTATATATCATGGTCATTCTGACTGGTCTAAGATGAAATCTCAAAGTAGTTTTGTGCTACTAAACTGATGATTAAGGATATTTGTAGATTTCTTTAATTTTCTCAGCCATTTGAGTTTCCTTTTATTTTAACAATTCTCTCCCCATTTTTTAATTGTGTTGTTTTCTTGATGTCCAGTTTTTGAGTTCTTTATATATTTTTAATACTAGCCCTCTATTAGGTGTGTAGTTGATAAAAGTCTTTTCCCATTCTGTAGGCTGGTGCTTTGCCTGAATGATGGTGTCCTTTGTCCTGCAGAAGCTTTTCAGTTTCATGAGCTATAGTTTATTAATTGTTGTCTTTAGTGACTGCATTATTGGTGTTATGTTCAGAAAGTCATTTCTTATTTCAATGAGTCCAAGATTAATTCCCACTTTCTCTCCCATCACATTCAGTGTATCTAGTCTTATGTTGAGTTTTCTGGAGTAGTTTTCTATAGGATGATATGCATGGATTTATTATCATTTTACATGAAGCTATCCCATTTGACCAGCCCCACTTGTTGAAGATGCTGTCCTTTTTTCACTGTATAATTTTTACTTCTTTATTATAACTCATGTGTCCATAGGTGTATGATCTCATTTCAGGGCCTTCATTTCAATTTCATTGATCAAAGTGTCTGTTTTTGTGACAATACCATGATGTTTTATTATTATAGCTCCGTGGTACAATTTGAGACCAAAGATGGTGATAGTTCCTGCAGATTTTTTTTTAAATCATTCAAGTTTATTTTTCTTTTATTTTTCAGTTTGTTTATATGGTTAATTAAATTGACAGATTTTTGTATGTTGAACTATCCCTGCATCTCTGGGATGAAGCCAACTTGATCATGGTGAATGATGGTTCTGATGTGTTCTTGGATTCAATTTGCCAATATTTTATTTAGCATTTTTGCATCAATATATTTCTTTCCTCAGTGTCTTAAAGTTTTTCTTATACAAGTCTTTCATTACTTGGTTAGAGTTACCATCAGATGTTTTATAATGAGGCTATTGTGAATGGTATTATTTCTTTCTTGATCTGATTGTTAATTGTTCAGAAGAAGGCTAATGATTTTCAAGTGTTAATCTTGTATCTTGCTTTTTTGCTGAAAGTGTTTAGCAGTTGTAGGAGTTTCCTGGTAACAGTCTTAGAGTAACTTATGTATATTATAATATCTGATATTATCTCCCAATAGGATATGTTGACTCCTCCATTCCTGTATTTATTCTTTTCAATTGTCTTATTTCTTTAGTTAAGACTTCAATTAATATTGAATAAGTATTGAGAAAGTGTGAAAACTTGTCTTACATTTGATTTTATTCATAATACATTATATTTCTCTCAATTTGAGTTAATGTTGGCTATAGGTTTATGTAAATTGTCTTTATTATGTTGAGATATATCACTTGTATTCTTCCTTTCCAGAACTTTTATCATGAAGGGATGTTGAATTATGTCAAAGTCCTTTTCTACATCTAATGAGATGGCCATGTGGTTTTTGTCTGCCAGTCTACTTATATGGCAAATTATATTTATCAATTTGTATATGTTGAACTATGCCTACATATGTGGGATAAAAGCCTACTTGATCATGGCAAATGATCTTGTTTATATACTCTTGGACTAAGTTTGCAGGTATTTTATTGAAAATTTTTACATCTATGTTCATAAGAAAAATTGGTCTGGAATTCTCTTTCTTTTTGGGATCTTAACATGGTTTGGCCTTCATGAAAACTATGGTCTCATTAAAATAATTGGGCAATATTCCTTCTGCTTCCATTTTGTGGGATAAGTTGAATTATATTAACCATTTTTGAAAAGTCTGGTAAAATTGTTCACTAAAACCATCTGACCCTGGGTTTTATTTTTTCATTAGGAGGCTCATTTCTGAGGGCCAAGAACCAGAGTTATGATACCCACAGAGACCTAAGATACAACCAAACAGGACTGGCAAATAAAGTCACTAGAATTATTCCTAATGATAAACGCACTATACTCATATACTGGTGCCTAATCCAACTGTTATCAGAGAGGCTTCACCAAGCAACTGATGAAAACAGATGCAGAGACCCATAGGCAAACACTAGGTGGAGCTCAGGAAACCTGTGGAAAAGGGGAGGAAGGATTGTAGGAGCCAGTGGAGTCAAGGACATCACAAGAAAACCCACAGAACCAACTAACCTGGGCTCATAGAGACTAAACCAACAACCAAGGAGACTGCAGGGGATTGCATACGTGTTACAGTTGTGTAACTTGGTCTTCTTGTGGGACTCCTAATAGCAAGGGCTGTCTCTAATTCTGTTGCCTACTTTTGAAGCCCATTTCTTCTACAAGATTGTCTCATCCTGCCTTAATAGAAGAGGAGGTGCTTAATCTCACTGTAACTTGACATTCCATGGCAGGCTGATATCCATATGCCTGCCGTTTTCTGAAGGGAAACAGAAAAGGAACAGCAGAGAGATCTGGAGGAGAGATGGAGGGAGAAACTGGGAGGAAAAAGGGGAGGGGAAACTTTGGTAAGGATGTAAAAACATAAATAAATAAATAAATAAATAGTTGTAGGAGGACGCTTGTTTGCTCATGGCTGCCCAGACCACAAAACAATTTCTCAGAAACCATATTATTTGCAATACTGTTTGCCCAATAGCTTAAGTATATTGATAGCTAGCTCTAACATCTAGAATTAAATCATTTCCATTATTTTATATTTTACCATGAGGCTAGTACCCTACAGCAAGTTTCTAGCTGGTGGGTCACATCTTTTCCCTCTGGCAGCTCCATGGTGGCTCCTGACTCCACCTTCTTTCTCCCAGCATTCAGTTTAGTTTTCCCCACCTACCTCCATTCTGCCCTGCTATAAGTCCAAAGCAGTTTCTTTATTAATCAATGGTAATCACAGATACAGAGGGGATTCCCACAATACTCCTTTTCTGTTTAAATAAAAAGAAAGGTTTTAACTTTAACATATTAAATTATATATAACAAAATAGGTATCAATCAAGAATTACAGTTACAATATTTATATCTACTTTATCTTTTATCATAACCAACAAAACTATAACTATCTGTTCTTCAGCTCTATCAAAAACACCAGAAAAATACAATACACTTATAAGTAAGTACATACCATATTTGTCTTTCTGGGTCTGGGTCACCTCATTCAGGTCACCTTTCTAGTTCCATTAATTTGACAGCAAATTTCATGGTGTCACTATTTTTAACAGTTGAGTAATACTCCATTGTGTAAATACACCATATTTTCTTTATCCACTTTTCTATTGAGGGACATTTAGGTTGTTTCTATTTTCTGGCTATTATGAATAAAGGTGCTATGAACATGGCTGAGTAAGTGTCTTGTGGTATGGTAGAAAATCCTGGAAGTCAGAACCACGAGGGGTGCACCCACCCACTGTGACAGTGGGGCTGATTTATTGGGAGCTCACCAAGGCCAGCTGGTCTGGGACTGAATAAGCATGATATAAAACCAGACTCTCTGAGCATGGCGGACAATGAAGGCTGATGAGAAGCCAAGGGCAATGGCACTGGGTTTTAATCCTACTGCATGAACTGGCTTTGTGGGAGCCTAGCTTGTTTGGATGCTCACCTTCCTGGACCTGGATGGAGGGGGGAGGACCTTGGACTTCCCACAGGGCAGGGAATCTGGGCTGCTCTTCAGACTGGAAA
>NC_022028.1:5491229-5527104 GCF_000317375.1 Microtus ochrogaster | reverse complement strand
GAGAACAATACAAAGAAAAAAGAAGAAAATCCTTTGGCTGTGTGCCCAGAGTTATATAGCCAGGTCTTGAGGTAGACTGATTGACAATTTTCTGAGAAACAACTATATTAGTTTCCAAAGTGACTGTAAAAGTTTTCACTCCCATAGGCAGTGGAGGAGTGCTCCCCTTACTCTACATCCCCTCCAACGTAAACTGTTATCAGTTTTTTTTTTTAAATCTTAGCCATTCTGACAAGTGTGAGGTGTATTTGATTTGCATTTTCCTGATGGCTAAGGATGTTGAACGTTTCTTCAAATGGTTCTCGGCTATTTGAGAATCCACCATTGAGAATTCTGTTTAGTTCTGTACTCAATTTTTTAACTGAATTATTTGGTTAGTTGATGTTTAGTTTCTTCAGTTCTTCGTTTGTTTTCGTCATTAGCCTTCTGTTAGATGTGAAGTTGGTGAAAATCTTTTCCTAGTCTATAGGCTGCCATTTTGTCCTTTTGTAAGTATCCTATGCTTTACAGAACCTTTTCAGTTTCATGAGGTCTCATTTGTTAATTGTCAATCTTAGTACCTGCCCAAAAGGTATTCTGTTTATGAAGTTTTCTCCTGTGCATTTAAGGCATTCAAGGTATTCCCCACTTTCTCTTCTGTCAGGTTCAGGGTATCTGGTTTTATGTTGTGGTCTTTGATTCACTTTGACTTGAGTTTTGAAGTCAGGGATGGTGATGCCTCCAGAAGTTCCTTTATTGTGCAACATGGTTTTAGTTATCCTAGGATTTTGTTTTTTCATGTGACATTGAATATTGTTCTTTCAAGGTCTGTAAAGAATTGTGTTGGAATTTTGATGGGGATTGGATTGAATCTATAGGTTTCTTTTGGGTATTTTTACTATGTTAAACATATAAATCCATGAGTATGAGAAATATTTCCATCTTCTGACTTCCTCTTCAATTTCTTTCTTTAAAGACTTGAAGTTCTTGTTATATATGGCTTTTACTTACTTGACTAGAGTTGTACCAATATGTTTTTATTATTATTTGTGGCTATTGTGGAGGGTGTTGTTTCCCTGATTTCTTTCTCAGCTTATTTATCATTTTTGTATAGGAGTGCTATTGATTTTTTTGAGCTAATTTTGTTAATTAATTAGTTAATTAATATAACCACTTTGCTGAAGGTGTTTGCCAGCTGTAAGAGTTTCCTGGAAGAGTTTTGCTGGTTACTTTTGTGTACTATCATATCATCTTCAATTAGCAATACTTTAACTTCTTCCTTTTCAATTTATATCCCTTTAATCGACTTTTCGGATCTTATTACTCTAGCTAGAACTTCAAGTACTATATTTAATAGATATGGAGGGAATGGAAAGCCTTATTTTGTTCTTGATTTTAGTGAAATCGCTTTGAGTTTCTCTCTATTTAATTTGATGCTGGCTATTGGCTTGCTGTAAATTGACTTTATTATGTTTAGGTATATCCCTTGTATCCCTGGTCTCTCAAAGACTTTTATCATAAAGGGATATTGGATTTTGTCAAAGGCTTTTTCAGCATCTAATGAGTTGGTCATGTGTTTTTTCTTTCATTTTTTTTTATACAGTGGGTTGCATTGACAGATTTTCATATACTGAACCATCCCTGCATCACTCGAATGAAGCCTACTTGACAGGTGACTGATATTTTTGATGTGTTCTTGGATTTAGTTTGCAAGTACTTTATTGAATATTTTTACATCAATGTTCACGAGGGAAACTGATCTGTAATTCTCTTTTTCTGTTATGTCTTTGTGTGATTTGGGTATCAGGGTAACTGCAGCCTCATAAAATAAATTTGGCAATGTTCTTTCTGTTTTTGTTTTGAGGAATAATTTGAGGTGTATTGGTGTTTGTTTTTCTTTGAAAATCTGTGCTAAATCTGTCTGTCCCTGGGCTTTTTTTCCCCCTTGGGAGATTTTTCAATGTCTAAGTTTATTTCCTTAAGAATTATAGGTTTATTTAAATTGTTTATCTGATCTTGATTTAATGTTGGTAAGTATGATATCAATCATGAAAATTTTCCATATCTATTTCTTTTAGATTTTCCAATTTCATGGAGTATAGATTTTTGAAGTATTATCTAATAATCCTTTGAATTTGCTTGGTGTCTGTTGTTAGAGCCCTCTTTTTGTTTCTGAATTTGTTAGCTTGGATATCCTCTTTGTTAGTTAGTTTGGATAGCAGTTTGTTTATTTGTTGATATTCTCAAAGAATTAACTCTCTGTTTCACTGATTGTATTGTTCTCATTGTTTCTATATTATTAATTTTAACTCTGAGTTTGATTATTTCTTGACATCTACTCCTCTTGGGTGTGTTTGCTTCTTTTTGTTATAGATGTTTCAAATGTGTTGTTAAGTTGCTATTATGAGATCTCTGCAATTTCTTTGAGTACTTAATGCTATGAACTTTTCTCTTAGCACCACTTTCATTGTGTCCCATAAGTTTGAGTTTGCTGTGCATTCATTTTCATATAATTGACAGTCTTTAATTTATTTATTTCTGCCTAGGTCTGGTGATTCGGTAAAGAATTGCTCGGTTTCCTTGTGTTTGTTGGCTTTTTGCTTTTTCTGTTGTAGATATCCAGCTTTAATCCATGGTGGTCTGATAGGATACAGAGAGTTATTTCCCTTTCCTTGTGTTTGTTTAATCTTGCTTTGTGACTGAGTATGTGGTCAGTTTTGGAGACTGTTCCATGAGGTGCTGAGAAGATGGTATATTCTTTTGTATTTGGAAAATATTATGGAGATAAAAGTTAAGACCATTTGATTTATAATGTCCATTTTTTCTCTGTTTAGTTTTCTTTTCGGATGATCTGTCTGTTGGTGAGAGTATGGTGTTGAAGTTTCCCACTGTTTATATGTCTAGTTCAGTGTGTGATTTAAACTTTAGTAATGTTTCTTTTAAAAATGTGGGTGTCCTTGAATTTGGGGCATAGATGTTCAGAATTGAAGTGTCATTTTAGTGGATTTTTCCTTTTATGAGTTAGAAATGTTTTAGTCCATCTCTTTTGATTAAATTTGGTTTGAAGTATATTTTGTTAGATATTAAAATGGCTACATCAGTTTGTTTCTTAGGTCTATTTGCTTGGAATATCTTCTTCCATTCTTTTATTCTAAAGTGATGTCTATCTTTTATGCTAATGTGTGTTTCTTGGCTTTAGCAGAAGGATGGCTGCTCTTTTCCAATCCACTCTGTTATCTGTGTCCTTTTATTGGAATTGGAACTGCTGGTGTGATAGGTATCAATGAAGAGTGTTTGTTGATTCCTATTATTTTATTGTTTTGGTGTCAATTATTCTTCCCTCTTATTTTAATTTGCTGATATTTATTCTTTGTATTTTCTTGGGTGTAATTAGCCTCTTCAGGTGAAATTTTCCTTTTAGAGTCTTCTGTAGGGCTGTATTTGTGGATAGAAGCTAACTAAATTTGGTTTTATCAAGGAATGTCTTTCTCCCTCTATTGTGATTGAAAATTTTTTTGGGTATAATTTCATGGGCTGGAATCTGTGGTCTCTTATAGTTTGTAGAACATATGCCCAGGGTTTAAATATCTCTATCAAAAAGTCAAGTGCAATTATAATAGGTCTGCTTTTGTATGTCATTTGGTCTTTTTCCCTTGGGGCTGTTAATACACTATTTTTGTTCTTTGTATTTTGTGTTTTAATTATTATGTGACATGTAGAATTTCTTTTCTGGTCTGCTCTCTTACTTCCTGTACCTTAATAGATACCTCCTTCCTTAGGTTGGGGAAATTTTCTTCTATGATTTTGTTGAGAATGTTCTATGTGACTTTGGCGTGGTTTCTTCTCATTCTTTATTTTTCATTTTTTGTAGACTTGGTCTTTTCATAGTGTCCCAGGTTTCTTTGGCATTTTGTTTGTGGATTCTTTTAAAATTAGCATTTTTGATCAAGTTATTTTTTTCTTTTATTTTTCTTTAGTGACTGAGATTCTCTTTATCATCTCTTGTATTCTGTGAATATTGCCTCTAAGTTTCCTATTCAAGTTCTTAAATTTTTCTTTTTCAGTTTTCTTTTTTAGTTTGTCTTTTCTTTATTGAGTCCATTTCCATTTGCAAGTCTTGAACTTTTTCTTTATTTCTTTCCACTGTTTGTTTTTCCATAGATTTCTTTAATAATTTATTTCCTCTTTTAGTACCTCTAATACACCGAGAAAAGTTATTTGACATCCTTGGATTGTGATTCAGGTATATTGCATCTCTCAGGAACTACCGTAATGGGGTTGCTGGGCATTAATGGAGACATAGTGTTCTGGTTGTTATTGTTTATGGTTTTTATACTGACATTTCAGCTTGTGTGTGGGGGATGATTGTAATTCTAGGTGCTGCTCTCTGATCTTGTCTTTTTTGGGGTGGTTATTGTGTTCCTCAGTTTCTGTTGTACTTTCTGGTTTTAAGGAAAGTGTTGTGGTTCTGTGTTTCCTAATAGGGAATGCTGAGACCCTGCCAGGTGTGGCCATTGAGGGTGTCTGTTAGGATGTGTTTATTGCTATTGGGTGCTTATATTTAGGAATGAAGATGGGCTAGAAAGAATGGTGTTGAGGAGCTCTACAGGAAGGAGGAAAATGGGGTACCCTGTCAGGATCTGCTTAGTTCCCTCAGAATTGGGACAGAGTGGGAGGAGATGTCACAGCTAGTAGTGTGCTCCTGACCTTGGGATGAGTCTGGGGGACTGGTTTTGAAGGAAAGGAGGTAGAATGGTGGTCTGACCTATCTGCTTCTCTGGCTAGTGTGGTTACCAGGAGTATCTTACAAACAGTCTTTCATTTATAATGTAACCTTACCAGTATTTATATGAGATTTGTATTATAAATATGCAAAGGGAAATGTGTTTTGAAAGGATATCATATGAAATACCACATCAAAGGCAAATAATTTATTGCATGTGTGTGGATAAGTATACATGTATATGTTTGTGGGGGTGCACAGGTACGGGTGCATGTAAACATTCATCCACTTGTGTGTAGGCCCTAGATTGACACAGATGTCTTCCTCAATCAGTCTTCACCTTATCTTTGAAACAGCATCTTTCACAGAACCTAGAGCTCAAGAGTTGAATGAACTACCTGGTAGGTGAGCCCCCAGAAAGTCTCTTGCTTCATAAGCCTCTCAGTGCACACCATCCTTCCTGGCTTTCCACAGAAGGGAAAGTCACATCTTCATGCTCATTCATACAAAAGAATTTAACATAAAATTTAGCTGTCTTCCCAGCCTCAGGAGAGTGTTCAGATTCATAATGCTTCTCCACTAGATGCTTGCTATGGTCTCAATGCTTGTGCTGTCCCCAAATTTCTGCATTGGGATCCTAACCCTTAATGTAACGATAAATCAATGGTTGGGTCTTTTTAGAAGGAGTTTCCTTTAATTTTTTATTTTTTTGTGTGTGTTTCACTTTGTTCTTTTGTTTTCATTGCTCAAGATGAGAGTGTTTTTAAATTCCTGATAGCTTTTCTATAGTTTGCAATTTTGCATTTATATCTTATATATTCCATTATACCTTAAAAGTATACTAAACACTATTTATTTATGTTGAATGAAGCCTGCTTATTCAGTTTCTGGCTGCTCAGCCCTGAAATAACCACACAGAAGCTGTATTAATTAAATTATTACTTGGCCCATTAGCTCTAGCTTCTTATTGGCTAACTCTTACATATTAATTTAACCCATTTATAGTAATTTGTGTATCACCACATAACTGTGGCTTACTGGGAAAAGTTCCATTTGGCTCCAGCAGGGCTACATGTCTTCTCTCTAACTCCACCTCTTTTCTCCCAGCATTCAGCTTAGTTTTCCCCAGCTCTGTTCCCCTATTGCTCTGCTATAGGCCCAAAGCAGTTTCTTTATTAGCCAATGCTATTCACAGCGTACAGAGGAGAATCCCACCTCATATTTATCTATTTGTTTGCTTGCTTGTTTATGAATTTATTTATTTATTGTTATTTCAGTGGAAACATTGCAGACTGTTTCTTTGTCACTTCTGGTTCACCTTTAATTCTTGAGGCCTGTGGACTACCTGGACAAATGAAGTTTGATTGCTTGTCTATAAAGCCTCCCAGAGGTCTGGGATATGATCCATGCAAACCCAATGAAAAAATAAAAATCTTAAAGTTTTTCTACAGTGTGAGCTGTATCTCTGAGGATGTAGCCCTTTTATGTTTCAGATTACCTTGAGCTTGTTCTAGAAGCCCCAAGACTATAATCCCTTAGGTTAGATTTTTGAATAATAACCCTGCTGATTAAAATGAACATTTGAATGAGCCATAATTTGCAAATGTCATGCCTGTTCACTTGCATTTTGCCTTCCGTCTTCCCATATGTCTGACCTAGTAATTCCTACTATTCTAACCTTTTATGAAGGTGCCTTCTACAGTTAATCTTACAATGTTTTCAGTGTGTTCTGGAATTTCTTGAGACATGAATTAAAATGACTGTTTTGGATTTTAGCTATTTTTAATTTTATGTGTATGAATGTTTGACTGCACGTATGCATGTGCACTGCGGGGTTTCTATGGAAGCCAAAAGAGAGCATCTCCTGGAACTAGGAGTAACAGATAGTTAGAGCTGCCATGTGCATGCTGGAAACAAACCTGTGATCTCTGAAAGAGGAGTAAATATACTTAATCACTGAAATATCTCTCCCACCTAAATTTTTTCTCTTAAAAAAAATCTCTTTTAGAGACTAAAAATGAACTTTTTTGTCACATTTGATGGAATAAATTTGACATGTAATAACTCATTTAAACTTGATGACATGTCTGAGTCACTTGGTACAAATATATACATATTTTATTGGTCCTTTGAGAATTTCATGCATGTATATGTTTTGATCATATTTAAACCCACTTCTCTTATTAATTCCTTCCAGATAGCATCCTTCATCTCTCCTAAATTTGTGTCCTCTGTTTTTTCCCCATTTTTTGTAACTTACATCCGATTTATGTAGCTTATATACTCATAGGTGTGTGTCTGTCCACTAGACCATGGACAATGTACAGAGGCCACATCACTAAATAAAACCAACCCTCCCTCCAGTAGAAGCCACCAATTGTCCATGGCTCCTCAGTTGGCGGTGGGAGCTGTGAGTTCATGAGGGTCGCTGTCTGGTCACATCTAGAAGAAACAGTTTCACTCTGGTCCTCCCTGACCTCTGCATCTTATAGTCTTCTGCCCTCTCATTTATTATGGCCCTTGAGTATTGGTAGGGATAAACTTCTGTTATAGGTGTCCCATTTGTGAGTTTCAATACTCCCCCTTCATTTTACAGAGAAGAAAAGGATGATTTGTGGATACTAATTTTCCTTCTCAAGTATGACTCATAGAGACTAACTAATCTGAGAACCATTAAAAGACCTGTTGACTCACATGGAAGCCTGGTTCCATGCCTTCATGTTTTATCTTTGTCATCACATAAGGAGAGTATTCAGGAATGTTTTGTTTCTAATACTGTTAGGCAAAAGTGAAGAAATCCATAGGAATCAGGGGTGAGGATGAAACCCACACTGAAAACAACGGAGGCAGCATCAGCGCTAGCTCATTTGTGGGCTAGGCTGTTTTCTTTTTTCTTTGAACTACAAGATTGGTGTATTATTCTTGAATCTGTCCGCAAGTTGTAATATTTCTCATTTGCTTCAGGACTATATATGAGTCATACCTTTAGCACACAATAACTCTAAATCCATGGAAATACCTCTGCATGAGGTCACCTCTCCACCAGAGTGGCATGGCTCTGGCTTTGCCTTCATTTTGGGCAGCCAGGTCTAGTAACCTCATTTTCTTCTTCTTCTGATGCTGACATTTGATTATGACTTATAGAATTACCTTTGTATATTCCTTTCTGACCCTGAGGAACTTGATGATGTTACCAACATTTGTTGCTGACCTTAAGTACTCTGAATCTTGCTATTTTGTTTTTAATCCCACTTATTTTATTGTTTGAGCCAAGGTCAAATCCACACCATGGGATATGGATGATCTAAAAAGCAGCAGTCCTGGGTCATGTAACTGTTTCCTGGAAACAGTCTGAGACATGGAGCAGCATGTTGCTATATGGAAGAATATGTTTTAGAAATAAATATTTAAAGAAGCATGGAGTACAGGGAAAAGCATGAAGGACTGGCATATTCTGAGATCAAAACTGAGGCCTGACTCTACTGGAAGATTTGCTGAACCAGCCTTTGAGATTTTCACAAACTTAGTTTCAGGCCTTAGCTTTTGTATCTGCTCTTCACCACATCCACTGAGTCATTGTGTGGCCCTCAGGCAAGGGTTGGTTTTGGGGGCAGAGGAAGACACCTGCAGCCAGGTGTGGACAGTTGCCAGAGAGGACTGGCTGCAGTCTATCAGCTATGACATTCCTGGCAGGTGGGGAAGAGGTTCTTGGTCCTGACTTGGTTTAGGAAAGACTCCAGGGTTCTCTTTGCCAATCTAAGTTCCAGAAGGAACTAAAATAACATCAAGTGGGGAATAGGAGAATCACAAAGCTGTTTGCCAGTTAGCACATGAGAAGTCCCTCCTTGACTCAGAAGCACATCATGACTGGCAAACCTTATTTTAGAAACAGGTTTTATTTTTATCTCTATGTGTATCGGCTATGTGTGTGTATACCACATGTATGAAGGAACCTGTGGTGACCAATGGGTGTCAGAGTCCCTGGACTTGGAGTTACAGGTGACTGATTGTTGTGAGTCTCCTGACTTTGGTCTTGGGAACTGAACTCAGGTTCCTTTGAAGAACATCAAAGACTCTTAACTGCTGAGCCTCTCTCTTACTTGACTGCAGTTCTTAATTTATAAATAGCTACTGCTCCTGTGTACACAGTTACTTCCCATCCTCTCCAGTTAATACGAGCCACAGTCAGAATACAACTTTTGTTTTCCATTGCCAAACTATTCAAAGTTTCTTATTTGATTATCAAAATTGTGACATCAGTTTTACCTTCTAAAATTTTTATGCATGTCATTTTTAATATAAAAGCAACATTTTAAATAATCTGCCAACTTAATTCTTAATTTCTTTCTTCCTATGTCTTCTTAATAAGTTGTCTGAACTTAATGCTTAACTTGAAAGTTGCTCTGGCAACAGTATAAGACTCCGGTACATAATCACATCCGTTTGGGGAGAAGGAAAAAAATAATAGTGCCTAATAATTGTAAACAATTTCAAATTGAGAAAACATTATGACAGAAAGACAGGAAATGTGTGTCAGATCCGGACTGACAATCATAAAATCCTAGGATAGCCTTTGGCCAACTGTGAAAGTTTGAGGAAGCTGATGGCTCATTCTGCACCCCAGCTTTTTTTTTTAGTGTATCAATAATCTTTGCTTTCTTCACTGACTTCTTTTGACAATAAAATGAGTCAATACCTACAAGTTATTTCCAAAGTAGAAGCTACAAAGCTGGTAGGGTGCTATCTGCTCTACAAATAAGACCTATTTAGACACTATAATATATTGGTTAAAATAATTAGCATTTTTCAACCCACTCTCTTCATTTGGTCCCAAGAAAAGGCAGTGGGAGGAACCATGACTTTAGGTAGAATCTCTGAAAGCTTAGGTAGAATTTGTGTCTCCAGAAACTGAATCTCCTTGTACTGGGTGTTCCTGGAAAGCTTGCTTCTGGACAAACCTCCTGCAAATATCCCTGATAAACCAGGTGGAAAGCAGAGGCTGGGCTTTGTACAGTTTCAGCAACAGAACTTACTTTAGCACAATGTGCATTTTGAATAAAGAGGCAGTAGAAACATGTGTTCCAACAATAAATGTTTTACTGGATGCAACTGCATGGGAATAGGATAGTGGAGACTAATGTAAGTTCTTGCTTTTCCTTCTCTGAAAAAGAAATAGATATGAAAACATTTCTGCAAATAGGTCTGGGAAGTTCTTTGTGGTTTAGATAATAACATTTTTTAAATTAAAAAACAGCATGGAACTTTATTTTGGATACTGTCAGCCAAAGATTCCTGTGGTAAAGGCTTGTTTCCTAGCATGGCGCCTTTGGCAAGTGATGGTACCTTTAAGAGGCAGGGTTTAGCTGGAGATCTTCACATCACTGAAAGTATGCTACTGAGTGATTTGGGGATCTGGCCATTTCATTGTTTTTCTTTGCTTTTCCAACCAGCTGGTGATGGGCTTTGCTCTACAGCCTGGTTCTGCCATGTGTCCTATGGAATGGACCCCTAACACTGTGAGCCATCGTCAACCTTCTTTCACATAAGGTGATTAACTCAGATACCTGCTGTAATGACAGAAAAATGACATGTTAGATACCAAAGATCTAGTTTAAAATTTGTTTATTAGTGTTGTGTGTGTGTGTGTGTGTGTGTGTGTGTGTGTGTGTGTGTGTAGGTTCTCTCCTTCCGTCATGTGGGTACCATGAATTAAACTCAGGTCATCATCAGGCTTAGTGTGGCAGATACCTTTACATGCTGAGTCATCTTTCTGCTTCCTGTGATTTGCTCAACAAATGTGTCTTTCAAGTGTTTCAGATAATCCATTTTAGGGGAGAACTAGGCAGAGAATTTGTGATTCAGAAAACTAAGACCTTTGATTGATGGCAAGGCGGGGATGCTGTTGTTTACTCGTGGACCCTAGTTGGAAACAGAGAGCATCCTGCCCTCCTGCTGATTCAGAGGAGAGAGCACCAGAGACTTTATAGGGAAAGGTTTGCATCAAGGTTTATAAATTACCAAATAGAAACCCAGAAAGTTAAAATAATTTTAGACTAATGAGATACAGTGTTAGCACTACGGATTTTAGATTTTGATTTTTTTCTGTAGTTTTTCAAGGGAGACTCTGGAAACTGCTTCTACTTTCCAACTGGAAACCAACAGATACCAAGCAGACAAGCTCCTTAAAGAAGGGGGAATGTGCTGTTTCTTTTGCAAAGTCAAATTGTGACACAGATAATGCTGTTAAAAGAAACTGGTGTCTTCGGCTCTATCCACGTATAAATCAAACCAGATCATTTACTTTATCCTCCCTTTTCCTGCAGTTTTGCAGACTGATATGCTAACTGTATTAAAGCAAGGCAATTACCAAAATGTTCCTTTAGACATGCAAATTTAATGGCCTGTTTCTATAGTGCATGAAAGAAAGTCTCTGTGAAATTACAGTGTGAGTGTATTTGAATTATCGGTTGCCTTCCTCTTAAAGGGGAAAAAACTGAGAAGCAGGAATTTAGGACAGATGATACTAAATAAATTTCTCCCTTGGTCAATATTATAACCTGTATACTCCCATTTAATATTTCTTACCTAAATCTACACTCAACAAAATCTTTGGTCCTGTGTTTTCATTTGGAGACTAGAAACAGAATTGATCTTTGGGAGAGGGAGGTTGTACAAGGGCAAGGAAATAAAGGAAAAGAAATCACATGAGTGAAGACATTCCCTTGGCTGAGTTTGACCTAAGAGGGAAGGGGTTGAGTGACAGATGTGGAGGCTGATGTCCTTGTTAATTTAGGACTTTTGGGAAGTCTGGGAATGGAGTTTGTTTTGGGATCCATGAAACAAACAGCAGACTAGCAAATAGCAGGCTGTGAGGAAGATGGTCATGTTTGGGCATGGAACCTAGGGTCCTGGAACCCAGCATCAGGAGTAACTCCTGTGGTGTTTCCATGACTGAAGACGTGGCTACAGTATGGTCATAGGGATTTCCTCAATAGATGTGTCCTTCAAGTGATCCATTTTAGGAGAGAACTAAGCAGACAATTTGTGTCATACAACTAAGATCTTTGATTGAATGAAAACAGTATCTTAATCTAGAAATTTCTTACCTCCAGGACGATGAGAAAGAAAAGTGTACTTATTGTAAATTCCCCAACCCTAGGTGATCTGCTACAGCCACACAGAATAGCCTAAGATTCAGAGGCAACACAATTGCCTCAATGACTCTTTTCACAGTTCGCTATGCCATCCATCATAGAATAACAAGGACAACTTTATAATTTGAATTCAATTAATGTTATTATAGTGTCTTCATACATACATACATACATACATACATACATATATATATATATGTATGTATATATATATAATGAAATAAAGGGCATCTTCCGTCCATGGAGGGACATCTCTACAGTGTGTTTACCAAAAGGACATTCAATCTCTGACTTTGAAAGCTTTAATTATTATTCATAGTAAATATTTTTTCTTCATACCTAACTCAATCCTGATGATTGCAGTCTTATGTCCATTCTGTCATACTGTAGCAGTATAGCTAAACATCTGCATAACAATGGTCTCTGTTCATAACATTAATACCCGCTTCCCTCTGGCATCAAGCACATTTTTTAGTTGTCTCTTGGAACGTCAACTATTTTGCTTAATTTAGAGTCCTTGTCTTTCATTATTTTAGTCTCTTTCTACCGATTATAATTAATATAGTGCTCAAGATGATGCAGAGTTAGCAGGGTAGCCTAAACTTAGTTATTTCCTCTCTTAGTAAATATAATGTTTGACTCTACTTTCAAAAGTGTTAACAAGCTATATACAAAAGCAATGAATGCAGTTAATGGGGAGAAAATCAGTTCATGTTTGCAGCAGTTACCTTCTGTGGAAAAGAGAGAATAGACTTATGCATTGAAGATATGTTCTGACCTATTAGATATATTCCACACATCCTGTGCTGTAGATATAATATTATTGCTCTCACTTTATAGAAGAATTACTGAGACTCAGAGGAGTTAAATTATTTGACTAAAACACACAACTAGCAAATGACACAGTACAAATATTCCCCTGCCAAACATTGTGTGTGTTATGTATTTCTCTTGCTGTATGTATAAGCCAAACAGAAATTTCTACAATTGTGAGAGCTCAGTAGCTGTGCTGGATAGTTTTTTTCCCCCTCAACTTAACACAAGCTAGAGTTACACAGGAAGGAAAACTTTATTTGAGAAAATGCCTCCATTTTGTTTGTTTGGTTTGTAGGCAAGTCTGTGGGAGATTGGTTGATTGCTGATTGACGTGGGAGAGGCCAGTCTATTATAGGCAGTGCTGTACCTAAACATGTGGTCTTGGTACATATAAGAAAGGAAAAATGGGCAAGCCATTAAGCAACATTCTTTCATGGTCTCTGCTTCAGTTTCTCCTTCCAGGTTCCTGCCTTGAGTTCCTCCCTTTGCTATCTTTCAAAATGGACTCTGTATAAAGCATATAAACCCTTTCCTTTCCAAGTTGCTTTTAGTTATGGTGTTTATTATAGCAATAAAAAGCAAACTATGACAGTAGCATATTACAAGACTAAATACAAATGAGAAACTCGTCTTACAAGATGTATTCATGTGTGTATATGTATGTCTGCATAAATAAATGTATGTGTGTGTACACTTGAATATGTGTATATATATATGCATGTCTGTGTGTATGTATATATGTACATATCTTCATATATATGTGTATACATGTTTGTGTGTAGATGAGTATATGTGTGCATATGTGTGTGTTTGTGTGTATATGTGTATATGTGTGCATATGTGTATGTTTGTGTGTATCATCATCATTTGAATCATTGTGCTCTTGTGCTCACTTGCTCTTGCTATGACACAAAGTCAATCTTGAAATTATTTCCAAATTAATGACTAACATTCAAATTTCATTTGAAATTGATGGTTATGGTAGTTTGAATATGAATGGCCCTCATGGGCTCATAAATGTGAGTGCTTGGTCATTAAGGAGTGGCACTACTTGAGAGAGATTAGGAGGTATAGCTTTGTTGCAGTAGGCATTGCCTTGTTGGAGGAAGTGTGTTACTGAGGATAGGTTCTGGGGTTTCAAAAGCTCATATCAAGGCCCGTGTTTCTCTCTTCCTTCTGCCTACTGATCTAGATGTAGAACTCTAAGCTCCTTTCCTAGCACCATATCTTCCTGTGTGTTGCCATGATTCCTGTCATGCTGATAATGAACTAAACCTCTGAAACTGTAAGCCAGCTCCAGTTAAATGGTTTTTTTTCTAAGAGTTGCCATGGTCATGGTGTCTTTTCACAGCAATAGAACATGGCCTAAGACAATGATTAAATTACTGATTTCATGAAGATAAGTAACATCTGAAAAAAGACTTTCTCAAAGAAGTCAGTGTCGGCTTATCCCAAGAGTTCATTGGTTCATCCAGAGCCTGCAAATTTCCACAAAGACAAAAGTGTGGTGGCAATGTCTGGATCATTCCTCTCATCTTTTATGAACATTCGTACTTGAGAGATAGACTAAAAACAGACGAGCTCAAGTTGGAAGGAGAAGAGGTGAACTAAATTTTCCTCTTATTTACATTTCATAAATCCAAATGATCTTTGATTAAATTGCAAATAGAGATGCTAATGCTGGGACTTCATGAGTGAATGTTCATTTCACATCTTACTTTACCAAGCAGATTGATACTTGTTCAAAATTTTGGTATAGGAGCATACAATATTTATATGTTACTATATTGTTAGAATAGCATTTAAAAGAGACTCTAAGTACAGATTTCCCCAATTATTCCTGTTAAACATTTCTAATGGCCCAATATACTTAAAAATAATCCATTGCTTACATTTGTGCACGAAATGTGCATTTGTGGACAGTTTTTTGCTGTATCCATTGTTGAAATTAGGAAATCGAAGGCAAAGGAGTTTAGGACTAGACCGAGTCTTTGAAGATTATCAAATACCTCTTCCATACTGAGTGACAGCAGCTGTTTTACACAGTTCTCATCCTCTGCCCAGGAGTGAGCACCTGAACATTTATAAATAGAAAGACTTCACGTGACCCATCAGAGTCCTCATCTGTTACATAAATAAGCAGAGACTTAGAGAGGTGATATGACTTTCCCAAGATCATGCACTTAGTTCACAGTAGAACTGAACTTAAACTTTAGATTTTTTTGACATTCCCTTAGTATTACTATCTATCTACTAAAGTCATGGATTATATAGTGTTTTTTTCCTACTGTATCCCTAAGTTGGACTGTAGCTTTTTAATAAATTTATGTATGCATGTGTTACTACCACCTTTGTATTGGTATAGCACTACTTTTGAATAAGCAGAGTGAGCAACATTATCAACAGTCTGGAAAATACTATTGAACAGCCAGAGATCTTCCTCATTTTTAATGCAATGGTTTATGAATTCTTTGAGAATTTCATTCAATGTCTTTTGATCATATGCGTGACTTATTGCTCTCTCTGACTCCTTTCAGGTCCACTCCTATTCCTCCCCAAACTGTGTGCCCCTTTTTGTTTTGTAAATAATCCACCTAGTCCAATGTGTGCTGCCCATATATGCATGGGTAAGAGTCTGTCTACTGGATCATGGTCTACCTATCAAGGGCCATACTCTTAAAGAAAACTGACTTTTCCTCCCCCCTGTGACTGTCCATGGCTCCTCAGTTAGGTTATAGGGCTAGTCAATCCCTTCTTCCTCTACACTTGAGTGTTGACTGGATTGATTTTCTTTGCAAGCTACCACAGATGCTATGAGTTCAGGGGCTCAGTGGTTTTCTCATAAACAGGAGATAACATTTTGTTCAGCTCCTCCCTGGCATCTATATCTTACAACATTCCAGGCCTTCTTCTGAGATGGCCAGTGAGAGCTGTGAGTTGCCATAGACGTTTCATTTGTGTCTGACCACTCCACTGATACTTGGTGTTTTGATATGAAATGATTTTCTGCCTTAGCCACCACCTACTGCACAAAGAAGCTTCTCTGGTAAGGTCTGATAAATGCACTAGCATATGGTAGAGAGACACATATTGGGAGTCTTGAGTGCCAGTCTCAGCACCCAACTAGACTAGTTTGAGTCATAATCATGCATGAACAAAAAGGATCACACTAAAATTTTTTTTATTAAGTGTTTTCATTTATTTTGTATACAAAACATTTTGCCATGTCAAGCAAAAACCTGGGTAATTGGATCTGAGGCTAAATGGAATAAATCAACTTGCGAATGTTACCTCTCCATGTTCTTTATTTCTTGGGTGAAGAAACAGGAAGAAAAAGAGGAAGAAAAAGAAGGGGCCATTTCCACCAGGTTTTTAGCTTTTCCAGACATGGTTTAAAAATTTCCACAGGCAACGACAATGATAATATGCATATCAAAATCACAAAGAGGGCAGGTACAACTTGACAAAGCCACACTCCAGGAAGGGGGTGACATCATTCAGGAAAGAGCCAGCATCCAAGGGGAAAAGGAATACTTTATATTTCGAACCATTAGAAAAAGTAACTAAACGTCCCTGAACCCTGGACTCACTCATACCCAGACCTAGCTGGCTGGTAAGGATGGTGTCTTCCTAACCTTTTGAAATTTCTATGTGGTCTGTTAGCAAAGGTAATTGTGGGGATTTATTCTATGTAAATTTGATGATTGGAACAAAGAGTGAATGTTGTCACTCTAAGGCCTCCTGGAAGGTCATTCCATTGCCCTTACAAAAGAAGTCATACTGCTGAGGTATTTTGGGAACGAATCTCATTTTAAAGGGAAGAATCATGGCTTCACAAGGTTTTTACAGTTTTGACAGAGATTTTTCCAAAAGACAAGTGTTCCCACAACTCTGCTGTGGGTTCTCCATGTGGATGTGTCCGTAAACACTTCCCGTGAATCCGCCTATTGGTTGGTCAGCTGTATAACACTTGTGGGCTCCGGCAGATACATATTTAAGGAACAGTTTGATACTGTGTACATTTATAAAAATCACTTAGTGTTATTAATCTTCCTTCTTTTAAAATGCCAAATTCATTGCCATTTATTTCAGGGCATGAGCACTTACTGTATATAACAAAAAAAAAATGCATCTGTCTTACTTAGCTTTATTTATCCTATTTTATGTGGCTTCAACAATATTTCGCATTCTAAGATCTTTTGTTGTTAACCATTTTCCGTAGTTTATTTTCGATTTAAAATTTCTTAAAGAGTTGAAATAATGGAACTTCTGAAAATTAGTACAGAGACAAAATTTCTCATGATTGTATCTTGTGAAATTTCATATACCCCTCTTTCCTCTTGGTCATCTCAAAGATAACTAGTTCCTTCGACAATTAGCGTGTGTTGAGCTCCCACTGTGGCTATAGAATTCACATGAATTACTACTTCAGAGCTGTACAAACACATTACAGAGTGGTTGTTGTTCTTACCCATGTATCACAGGTAAACATACTGACCTGCAGATTTTGACAAAACACAGTTTTGGAATGTTCACCTTCTCACCTAGAGATTATGATGGAAAATGTGAAGGATTGGAATTCCTTCTGTAATCTGATCCTCAATACTTTCCTGATTTATCATACAAAACCTTTTTGGGTAATCTCTCTATATATGTGAAAATGCATGTGCTTCACATTCGAAAGGGAAATGATTATAGGAGTGCTTACCATTTGCTTGTAAATGCTAACTGCTTTATGAAATGAACAACTATATTTACAGGAAAAGGCTTTTATTGTGCTGGGCTTTTTTCCCTCCAAAAATATTATTAAACTCTTAAGTGTAGGGCATGTGGACTATGACGATAAAATATAGTGTTCTTAATTTTCTACATTGTAGCTGCAGGTCCTATATTGCATGGAAGTCAGTCTTTCTTTTACTTTAGACTAAAGCTAGCCCTTAAGGATTCGGATAGCCAAGATTTACCCATAGACAGAGGCTACTTATCACCAAATGGACAAGATGGAGAAGAAAACAAATTGTTCTACTACTTTCCATCCTGAAGAAGGAATGGGATAAAACAACAAGTTGAAAATGAGTTATTTATTGCTTGGCATGACAAAAAGATATACCATACCCTACCTTTTAGGAGTCCACTCTACTGGAATGAATAGATAGTGAATAGTGAAAATATCACACATGCATTGCGTGGTAAGTATAGAGTACCACATGATGCCCCCATCTGAATTTTCTATCATTTTCCATGGTGAGAGGTCAGGGATGGCACTTTTCTAACTAGAAATGCTGGCATAAGATAGGGGTGGGGATGCTGATGTCCTAGCCAATTACCAAGTGCCATATACTTATATGAGTATCTATGCTGTATGCTTATCTTGTATGTATATTTTTATTTATTATATTTATTTTTTTATATTTATTACTTTGTATGCATATTTTACTTATATTCTATGTATATTTTGATCTTTTCATCTCAACAAAGGCATTTGCTCTTTGTGAGTTCCTTTGTGAGAGGGTGAGTGTAGCTTTCTAAGTGGAGCACACAGTCTGGTCTGAAATCATCAGAAGACAGTGCAAAGGAGACGTGGCACCGGTCTAACTTGTCTCTAAATCACACCTGTAGCAATTATTGACTAAGCCAGCCTCAGTTTTTTTTAGGTTGAATTCCTTACTCTTTGTTTTGTTTTGCTGTTGTTCAGTTTCATTTTTTCTCTCTTTTGGCATGCAGCTTAGCATTGATATAGTTCCAGCTGGTTATCATTTTTAACTAAGGAGTGGAGAAGAGGAAAATTTTGGCTAAATATAACTGTAGTCAAAATTGGCAGACAGCTGTGTTTAAATGATAGGCCCAACTCTTCATTCTTTTTTCCTAGACCCATGACATTTGGATGGCTTTTTATAAAATATTTGTGTGTGTGTGTGTGTGTCTACGTATATGGCAGTGCATATTTAAGAGCAATTGGCATTGACTACATACTAATCTGAGTTGCCGATAGTTCTTTGTCCGGTGTCCAATGATTTTGAGTGACTCTTATCTGCTTATTAAAAGAAAAAAATTCATTTACATTTGGATGTTTGGTGCTTTATTCTTTTCAGTTAAATGTGGAAATTGGTTTTTATTATTATCTATCCAAGAATTAGATGAAAACCTTCTTATGCAACGTTTTAACACATAAATTTTATGTTTTAACATACATTTTAACACACATTTTAACTTTCCAGTGCTGGTTTCTTTCCTCTGAATTGTAAAGTTGTGTGATTTTTAACAACCAATTTTTATTTTAAATGGTGTTATTTTTTTAAAATGAATTTACAAATGAATCTCCCAGTTTACATTACACTGTGCTTTAGAATTTGATTTAATTCTGTTCTTCCCTTGGTGGAACATCAATGATGCATTATAAAACACAGGAGAAGAATTCCCCTACACGAGGGGGATGCGATTTCAAGCTAAAATAAGAAACAAGACTTCAAACCTGTTTAGTACAAAAGTGCAAAAGTCTTTTTCCTTCTCTGCCTCCGAGAATGCGCCTGTGATGGTTAGCCTAAGCCAGAGTAACCTCTGTGACCTTTTAAACTTTCTAGTGTAGTCTAGTTCTTGTATTAGAGCCTCCCTTTGTTAATGCTTCTCAAGGATCCTTTGCCCTCTGCTTTTTTCTGTTTTTAATCTTTTCTTCCACAGCTTTCCCCTGGCCTCTATAGATGGTGAGCTGTAGCCCTGACCTAAATTCTAGCTTTACATATGCAAATGTTGCTAAACGTATTTTTGTTGGATGTTGTGAAGTTACAAAAGCCCCGAACTTAATGCTTGGTGTTTTATTTTTTATGATTATGTGCACCGTTAAAGAAGAGGAAGAGCTTTAGGATGCTTGCTCCAATAAATAGAGTTCTTAGCAATGAATGCTTGTGTAGGAAATCAGTTCATGTGACATTTTCAGCCGAATCATATAAAAGTTGCATTTCCAAAATCGTGAGCTGTAAATACATCAGTGTATTGTTACGGTTCCATTGAAAACATTGTAAAATGGATTTATTGTGTGAGTGTTTGTGGGGGGCGGCATGTGCATGCTGAAGCACACATATGGAGGTCAGAGGAAGGACAACTTGGATTCTTTTCTTTCATCACCTTGGTCCTACAGATCAAAGTGAGGTCCCCATGCTTACAGACAGGTACCTCCCCACTAAGCCATCTCACAAGCCATTGTTCCAATTTTCTAACCTTTGTTCATGGTGGTGTACACACAAAGCACAACTCATCCTAGCTTTGTTTAAATGGACCCTTCAATTGTGTAAAGGATATGCGCATTGTTGCTTAACTAATCTTGAGAACTTTTTCATCCTGTGAAACAGAGGCTCCATATATCCTAAACATAACTCCACCAATCCCCATTCATCTTTCTATTTTTAGAAGCTCAACTACTCATATATATCATCTATATGAAAATGAAGTCTTTTATTTTATATTATATCAGATATTTTATATCTGTCTTATTTCATTTAGTGTGCAAACCTCAGTGTTCCTTATTATAGCATATTCCAGGGTTTCCTTCTCTTAATGGTTTCTGTGTGCATTGGTATGTGTGTGTTTGTGTGTCTGTGTGTGTTTGTGTGAGTTTCCTTACCCATTCACCTGTGATGGCTATTTAGATTGTGTCTATCTCTGTCTACTAATGGATAACACAAGAAACCCAGGAGTTCAGATATCTTATTGTTATACTGATTTCAATTCTCTAAAGGAGTTCAGATATCTTATTGTTATACTGATTTCAATTCTCTATAAACCAGGATTAATCATTTAATAAATCTATTTGTAGTTTTTGAGTGACTTTTTAATGAACTTTGTTCATTAAAGGCTACACTGCTTCCCATTCTTGAAACCACTGCACAAGTGTTTCCCTTCCTCCACATCCTTTCTATCAATGTTCTCTTTTCAGCAACAAACCAAAGTAATACATTTTATGATTATGGTATGATATCCATGCACTGTGGATGTGCACATTCAAACTGAGGTAAGTATATGCCACCCATGTTCTCAAATAGTTACCATGTTGCTGTAATGAAAGGGTTAGATGCCCTTTCTTCTAGCTTTTCAGAGTTACATAGGACGTTATCATTATCTGTGGTAACCTTGTTGACTAAAGGAAGAACAGCAATTTTTTTTATCTACATAACCACAATTTATAGCTCTTGGTATTTTAAAAGCCTTCTGTGTTCATGTTCTACTGAACCTCTGTGATCAAACATTCCACTCTCAAGGTTTTTGAGACCAGATTTTCTGGATTCTGCAAAGGGGAAGTTATGCCATTCATCTGTGTGTTTCTGATTGTAGTTCAACTTACTTACCCTGATGTTCACTGATTTCAACCATGTTAATGTATATAGCAAGACTTCATTATTTTATGAGTGAATAGAATTTAATCATGTCTTTTCATGTGAGGCATACATGCTTGATTTTGCCAGAAGACCATACACCATCATTTGTTTTCTGTCATTTTCCTCATTTATTTCTGCACTTGTTTTCCTTGCCCTGGTCAAGAATCAAGCCAATAATGAAAACTTGGTGTCTTGCCTCAATGGGATGAGTCAACAGTGCACAGAGATGATCTCACAAGTGCATTAAAGAGACACTTGACAAGCACTAGAATTGAAAAAGAAGGGAACACAAGATTAATGGAAATAAACATCACTGAATCTGAGATCCCCAAACACACTCCTATGAAAAGAAATTAATTTATTTATTGTTTGAAAAATGCATATGGGTGGAAAGAGGCTAGGCAGTCATGAAAAAAGCTACAGAGGCTGATGGAGGCTAAATCGTGGCCCAAGTGTTGACACATGAGATCACATGGCTTTCCAGGGCCTGATCATAGAAAGTGGGCTTGTGGAAGAAGGCAGTGAGAAAATGTGGTGGGGGTGTGGCTTAAGAACGACAACGAGAACATTTGTTAGATTTTTTGTGTGTATAGTATAGGGAAATAAATCTTCATTTTAGTAAAACTTATTTTTTCCTTTTTATAGCGATGAATTATAGGAACATTAAGTAGAGCAGAAGAAGTGACCGGCAGGATGTGAGGTGGAAGCTTCTAGGAGGAAAGGCTAACACAGACAAGCCTGGCAGATGTGCTACAGATGAAGAGATAGAAATACCTTTAAGATTTAAGAATGAGATAAAAAAAATTAAAGAGTGGGCTGTGGGGAGGGAAGCTGCCTATTTCCAGCTGAAACCTATATCTACACCCACAAACAAGCTAGTACTCTTACTTGATGTAGCAGGCGCTTCCAGATGAGAAGTGGGTTTGGAGGCAAATGGTAAACTCAATATGCTGGCCTTGAATTTCCTCTAGAGCACTCTATCTGGACAGCGGGAAGAACCGATTGGATGTAGGCGTCTGAGCTCAGAAGAAAGATCTTGACTGATGGTGTTGATGTGGGGTCATAGATCATCCAAGGACCTTTGCATTAGGGGTTAATGGGAGATCATGTAGACCTTGATGTGACTTTGAGAATTCTAAATACGCAGCACAGGCAGAGGAGACTGAGAGACAGCCAAGGACAGTGAACCAATTCTTTCTTTTTTTTTTTTTTGAGGCCATTGCTGTTATCATTTTTAGTGTTTAAAATGATACACACACACACATATATATATTCCTAAATATATAAACATGTCTCAGTCTGTATAATGCTATGTGTAAGTACATTGTGACTTCTTAGTCATTATTTTCATATGAATGCAATGTACCTATTAGAGTCTTCTTGAGTATCTCACACTTAGTATTTATTTTTTGCTTTTATTATTATAGAAAACAGGCTAAATGTCAAATTCAGCATGTGAGATACAAAACTATTAATCATCTCTTTGTGTGTTGATTTTTCCCCAGGCATTTTAATTTTAATAGAAAAATAAGTATCTTTTAGATCCAAACATGATGTATTATAATATAAACTATATCAAAAAATTCTTTTAGAATTAATCAAATTCATCAGGTATTATCCCGTCTGCTAATAGTCTTAAGCAATTTTCAATTAAAAACAAAAGTGTAGCATTTGTTTATTAGAGGATCTATAGCTAATGCGAACTTTGTCATTCATATTTTCTCTCTTTTCCCTAAGCAAACCTCTATATTTCAGTTTCTGTTCTTCTACAGTAATACCCCATGAGTTGTGATAATGCTTCTGTGTGGTTCAAGGACATATTACTAGCACAATTTTATATTGCAGGGTTTTAGGACAAAGGAAATTAAGACAATTTTAAGAATAAACCCCAAATTTCCCTTGAGGTCTCCCTTCCGCCCTCTGGGCCTCACCTTGTTTCTCCTTGTGTCTTCTAGCCTCAATTACTGTTCATTAAGGCAATTGCCTATGCAACCAGCCTCTCGGAATTGTTATAACTCCCCTTGAAATGCTTTCTGTAGCTCAAGTAAATGCTTTGTGTTGCTGTTTAGCTTATGCCATCTGTGCAATTGTCTTGACATACTTGGACAGACAGAGGAGAAAATTCAAGGCCATAGAGGAGTGAAGGAAGAAATGAGCATTTCTTCAGTGATGTGGGATGAAGCCAATGATGCCTGGGAGTCGTAACTTCTATTTTTATTTTAGAGTTTTTTTCCTGTAGTTAAGATTATCACATAATTATTGTCTGATAAAACACTCAGTAAGCCCATAACACCGATTGAATACACTTCGTAAATTAAATATGAAAATTAACAACCACCTCTGAAAAATTTCATTGCAGTGCGTGTTAGGAAGAAGGTGCTAAAAACTCATATTAATCTAAGAGGGCATATGAGAAATATTTCCTTTTACCATCATGACAGCTCAGATACCCAGCCATCAATTTTCCTGCATCCTTTCATTTGCTTCAATTCTTTATCATAATATAATCTCTATACATATTAATTATGTTGGCACTGTACCCCTGTGATGAGTGCTATTTTAAACCTGTGGATGAGCTATATAAATCTTTACACTTAGGAAATTGAAGCCAAAATGGAGTATTTGAGGCATTCCGGGCCAGTCTGCTTTAGATTAAAGATCTTATTTGAAAGAATAAAATTAGTTATGTAACACAGCACCCAGGCTGGTCTTTTCTACAGAATGAGGCTAATTAAGAAAAGGTGATGATCTTGTAAGAATTAAAGATAAAGAGTATATCTAAAATTCATTTCTACTTACTATTAATGATGTTGGTATACATGACAATAAGCCTATGGCGATAAAAGGATGATGTAGAGATGTTGATTTTAAATTCATTTAATTTCTTTAATAAAAGTATAAACAGCAGGCAGAATTACTTGTGGGACTGTTTGTATAACAATAAATCAAGATTCTACATTGTACTTTATGAACATTAATAATGCGCAGAATTATTTGAATAAGTACAAGGTTCATTATTAAAGTTGTAGCTTGTGATGCTTTGAATAAAAGACAAGGTGATGAGTCTGTGTCCTTACTTTACCCCATGGAAAAGCCACCGCATGGATGCTCTTGTCAGCTCAAAGGCCAAGAAGGTCACCATGACCCATTTGTTCTGGGATGTGTACACCAGCTGGTGCATGATTCAATATGAGATGCCACAATTATACAATTCCTGAAGATGCACAAACAATTCTGTATAGTATCAATTCTATAATGACCATTATTGAAAATACAACTTAAGATTAATTTTGTTTACAAATTTAAAAATTGGGATCACAGAATAAGACATTGCCTTGCAACATTGCTTAAAGATAATCCTCTATGAGAATTTAGTATATATTTCAATATAAGTCCAATTATCTGAGCCATGACCTAAACATAATATCTAAAGTGGAAGGTTGTATGAAGGAAGGATAACATCCTATAGAGAAATTTCTCTTCCCTTACTCAATTCTGTAAGAAGCTCATACTTGCCCACACTATATCTCAGAACTCCTGAAACTCATAATTAGAAGATGTGACTCAGACAACCTTCCTATCTATATGTAATAAAATTATTGAGGAAGATAGTTGCAGAAAACCAAATATGTGGTTTATAGTTACTACCCAAGCAAGGATGATGAGAATGTTGGTTAGTTAAATTATTAATACAGTACACAGATGGACAGCATCTTGTGAACTAGAAGTAAGTCAGTATGTGAGATATAGAGTATGTTAGTTTGTCACAATAGTCATAATTTTACTGTATGTACATCTTTTGTGAGGAGGTATGTTGTACTCAGGTATGTGCACATGTGCTTTGAGGTGCGTTTACTCATATGGACATGTGAAAACCTGAGGTAGATATTAATTGTATTTGTCTCTCTCTCTCTCCATGTTATTTTTTGTTAAAAGGTGTCTTACTAAATTTGGATATCACTATTTTAGCTAGACTAATGTCCTAGTTAAGGTTCCTCTTGCTGTGAAGAGACACTGTAACCACCGAAACTCCTATAAAGGCAAACATTTAACTGGGGGTGGTGTCCAGTTTCAGAAGCTTAGTCCACATCACTATGGTGCCATATGACAGCGTGGAAGCAGATATGGTGCTGGAGGAGGAGCTGAGAGTTTTACATCTTGATCTGCAGGCAAAAGGAAGTGAACTGTATCCCACACTGGGCTTAGCTTGAGCATATAAGATTTCAAAGTCCATTCCCAAAGTGACATACTTCCTCCAACAAGGCCATACTTACTCAAAAATATACCATACATTTTTAATAGTGCTACTGCTCCCTACAGCCCAGGCATTCAAGCACATAACTTTAAGGGGCCATACCTATACAAACCACCACAATTGGCTTCCTTAATCTAGTCCTCATATGTTGGGATTCTAGATGTGTGCCACCACTTCTGAATTACATGGGCTCTTTGGATGTGAAAAGTACTCAAGCTTGCACAGTAGGCACTGCATACTAAGCTATGATGGCAGCTCCCTGAATGCCAACCTTATAACATTGTCTTGTGTACTTTAAATATGCAATGAAATGTACTTAAACAATACCCACTTAGTAATTTAAGGCATTTTATACTATATTAACTTTCTATCTCTTAGATATCAGAATAGAACAAATGCAAGATCATATTGTCAGGAACAATGGTTGTGAACAGTTATTCCTCCATTTGTTAAAATAATATTTTGCAATGTAGGAGTCTGAATATAGAGGAAGAGACATGAGAGTGAGTGTCACTCATTCCTTATCCTAACATATTCTTCCAGGCTCCATGCTTCTAGCAAGGTCTTTATTCAGCATATATACCCAATTATTTGTGAAGAATAAGGCCAGGAACTCAGTACATTAGGACAATAGGAAATGGAGTCCCTGGAGTTGAACTCTATTGATACCAGCCTGAGTCATTTGTCCTCCACCAGCTAAGACCAAGAAAGCATAAATACTATAATATTGTTGCCAAGTTGGCATGCTAGTGACCCTGGGGATATGTCAAATGACTCATAGTACAAGAAGCCATGTTGTTCCTGTAGTACATTCTCAGAGCAGGCCTACTTGAGTGAGAGATTTTGGGGAAGATAGATGATAAATCAAAGATTACACATGAAGATATGAAGTATGAATATATTTATATATATATATATATGAAGTATCTACATATATTGTTTATAAAATATAGAGAATAAATAAAAACTATATAAGAATTTTTAAATAGTCTTTCAAGGAAATTCTGCTTTCTAGATAAGCATTTAGAATTATCAAATCATATAGTTAATTAATTATAAAATTTTAATTGCTTTAAAGTTGGTACAAAAGTGGTACATATTAATGAAGAAAGTATGAAATGTTTAATGAATATATATATTGTAGAATGCTTAAATCAGATTAAGCATACTTGTTTCCACAACATTTATAAATTATTTAGGATGAAAAGACTCAAAAAATCATTGTTTATTTTTTTGGAAATGTTCAGAATACAAGTGTCATGGTAATTGGTAAAATGATTATACTGCACACATTGAAATCACTTCATAAATATTTCTATTTATCAGGTGCTCTCAATGAGGCCTTACTCTCCAACAAAGTAAATATTGGCACTTTAAAACAGTATTTTAATTTTTTGTTGAAATTTTCATTCATTTGTACAATGCATATTGATCATATTCATCCAGCATTACCTCCCTCAAACTCAGTCACAGTACCTTACACTGTCGTTTTTGTTGTTACTAGTAACTCTGAGACCTGTTAATGCTGTTCATATGGGAGCGTGGGTACTTGACCATCTACTGGGGTGTGAGAACATCCAGTTGCCATGTTTCCAAGGAAGAATGACTCTCTCCCTCTGCACTTCCAACAGCTACTCTACCAGTCATGGTGGGCCTCGGAGCCATGTCACCATCCAAGCTGGGGTCCAAACATGCTCAGTCTTGTGTAACTCTTCTTATTTAGGTAGAAACCATCTTTATTACAATGACTCATGGTCCTCCAAAAGGGTTAAAATGCATCAATAGCCACACAGTATAGTTTATTAAAATGTACAGAGATTATTAGAAAAACCATACTAAAGGATTTCTTACAAGTAATAATGATGAGAAAAGGTGTTGATAACCACTGCTCTAATTCATCAAATCAGTGCCGAGGCCCCAGTAAGGGATAATGAAAATTGGTACTGTTAATACCATTTTCTATAAAGGAAGGAAAGTAATGCCATGTGTATTGACTAAAAATACATTAGCTAGAACCAATATAGGTCCTAAAGTGCGTTATGATAGTGATTTCTTACCAGATCTATTAAATGATTCAAAGGTAAAGAACAAGGTGAACATAATATGGGAAAACATTTTTTTTGCCATAAATGAGATACAATGAAGTTAACATAAACACAGAGAAGATACAATCATTACCCATTGTACAGAGGTCAATATTTAATCTTTAGAGGAAAGAAAACGGTTCCAAGTTGATGAATATTGTTTATTGGGAAACAATATCCAAGGTGTGAAATTGCTGTGCCACAACTTGAAAAGTAACTCTAGGTAAAATAGTATTTCTTCTCAGACCATTTCACCTTCTTCAGTTTACTCCAGACTTAATAAATTTAGCGTATGATTGTACTTCTCTCTCTCCCTGTGCACACGCATATGTGCGCATACTTATGTATGTGTGAGTGTGCACCTGTCCTCATACATGTGGAAGGCAGAAGTCAGCACTCAATTCTTGTTCCACAGAAATCGTTTATTTTGTTTTTTAAGACAAAAGTCTTGCAGTAAGCCCTGGCCAAGCAAGCCCAGGTAGCTTGTCTGTCTATTGCTCCCTGGCAAGTGTGTTCTACCACACCAGTTTCTTCTTACGGATGACAGGGCCAAACTCAGGCCTTTGAGCTAACAAGGCAACCATTTTCCTAATTGAGCTATTTCCTCAGTCCTGTTTCCTTCTTTTTAAATAGGGAGGAAAAGATGCCATTTGAAGAACCTTGTGATTAATTGCTTAATTCTACTGGTTTAACATGGAGTTGGAGGATGCCACAGGCATTCAGCTTTCATAGCTTGATGAACCAAACTGTTTTGACAGCACTTTACAGCTCGAGTCACAAGAGGTTTAGAAACAGGCTTCTTTTCAAACCTTGATTTACATTTTTGAAGATGTGATTAATAGGCTTGAGGTGTCTTTTACTTAATCCTTCCCCATTTCCCACACATTCACAACTCCCACATTGTGAGAAGGCTATACCCCTAATCTGGGCTTTGCTTCCAAGATGACTCTCCCATCAAGCAATGCACTTTTATGAAACATATTGGAAAGGTCTGAGGGCTATAGTTCAGAGGTCTGGGCTGTTGATTTACTGAAGCAGTTGGCTTCTTCCCATGGGGGCCCTAATTAATAGATGTGCAGTCACATTTCATTACAGAGTTTAGACACAATATTCCTATTACTAAACATTTCCCCTTTTCATCTGTAATAGTAGACTAGGTAGATTTATTCAGCATTTTGTTTACTCATATAAGATAATGATAGCTACAAGCAAGCATGCACTTTCTCTGGCCACCATCCTTACTGACAACTTTGTGCAACTGAAGTCTCAAATAGGCAACAGTTTGAGCAAATACTTTACCTGGAATGTTGGGGTTGCTACTTTCTAATACACTGCATTAAATACAATGCAAAACAAAGAAAAGTTTTTGTTTTCTATCTGATAATTGATAAAGGAGTATATTTTTGTCTTTTAAATCCTATTGTGCACATGTGGTGAATTAGGAAATTATAGATTTCATCACTAGATCTAAATAATTTTGAATAGAGACAGCATAAGTTAAAGAAATCTTAGATGTCACTTGAGTTTAGAAACAATTTTGATGATTTCCCATACTGAAGAGATACAACAACCATCTTATTTTTGGTGCACAATAAAGTTGATTGGGTTTCTGAAAATACTTGAACTCTCTACTCATAATTGGTTGTCAAATTTTAAAATTTATGAAACATATTGCTCTGGGTACTCCCTCCCCCTGTTGTATGATATAACTCTCTGACAAAAACAATTTAAGTGAGAAGGGATTTATTTAGTATAAAGTTTAGGTTATAGGACACCAGGGAGTCACAGTGCCAGGAACCTGAAATAACTGAACACAGGATCTATAAGTAGGAATGAGAACAGCACTCAACTTTCCCTTTCTATTGTATTTAATAAAGATTCCAACTAGGGAATGGATCCAACCATAGTGGCTAGATCTTCCCTCATCAATAGTAACCAAGGCAACCCCTCAAGGCATGGCTGGAGACACATCTCCCATGTAATTCTTACTTCTCTCAACTTAACAATTAATACTCACTACTACAGGAAGAATTGCACCTGTCTTTTTCAGTGGTACAATTTCACACATAGTACACTGTGAGGAACAAATTATGGGTCCAGTAAGTATTCATTCAATGAAATTCAAAACTAAATGCTATTATTCCAGATAGTCTAAGAAATTTTTACAAAATAAACTTTGTCTTGTCAAATTGGTATGACCAATTCAAAACCAACTCCTTTTATAGCTTATAGGCTTGTCTTAGTGTTCCACTGCTATGAATAGATGCTATGATCATGGCAAAACACAAAGAAAAACATTTAATTGGGGATGGCTTATAGTTTCAGAGGTTTAGTTCATTTTTAGCATGGTAGCATGCAGGCAGACATGGTGCTGGAGAAGTAGTTGAGAGTTCGGCATTTTGATCTGTAATTAACAGGAAGAGGAAAATACTGGCCCTTTCTTGAACTTTTGAAATGCCAAAGCCCATGCCTAGTGACACACTTCTTCCAAGAAGACCACACCCCCTGTTCCCTCTCAAGTAGTGACTGAGTATTCAAATCTATAAGCCTGAATGGGCCATTCTTATTTAAACCACAACCTGGCTTGAAAGAGTTTTATTCTGTGTGATGTTGTATATTAACTTTATGAATAATACAAAGACTCATTTTCTGTCTTTACTAATATGTAAGAATTGTATCTGCAACAATGAGTTTAAGTGCTATGTTTCAATCCCACATAATATGTACTCTGATCAACCAGAAGGGATAGCACTTCCTTTTTGCATTTTTTCGCACCCTTGAATTCTTCTCCCCTACATCTTCATAAAACACATAACAGCTTACCACAGACTACAACTATCCTTCTGTGTTGTACAGCACCAGAAACTTCTTTCTGTATAACTCTGTTTCAGGAGTCATCATGCTACCTCTTTTTATCCATCTTCCCTCCATGACTTTCCCAAGCGTTCAAAGTTGCTCCGATATATTCACATTGACTTTTCCAGCTTCCAAATACAATGGAGAAAATGAGATGTCTGTCTCTCTGTGTTTGGTTTAGGATGATGATGTGATGATGATACCCTTCAGTTTCACCACAATTTTATTAAATGGCAAGATTTTGTTTTTCCTGATGGTAGAACCATAATGTTTCACAATGTGCAGATGCCGCAGGTTCTGTATCTATTTATTTTTGAGGGACATGTAGATTGAGCCCATGTCTTAGCTGTTGGGAATAATGCCGTGGTAACATGGAGCTCAGTGCAGGCTTGGTGTGCCGAGTTCTACTCAAATGTGGTATTCTCTGATGAGATCATTTTAGTTTCAGTTTGTAAAGTAGCTTCTCTAGTCTCAGTAACAGCTGCACTTGTTCATATCCTCAGTAAGTGTATAAGGCTCCCTGCTTTGCTATCCTCAGCAGAATTTGCTCATTTGATAACAGCTATTCTGACTTTGGCGATTTGACATTAAGACATAGTTTTAGTTTGTCTTTCCAGAATAATTGAAATAGTGAGCATTTTCATATGTTTGTGAATCCTTCGTTGTTCTTAAGATAGGTCCATTGAAATGTCAGGACTGTTTCTAACTCAGGAGGTTTGTCTTTCAGTTTTTTTCAACTTCAAATGTATTTTAGACATTGATTCTTTTCCTCATGGATTATTGACACACCTTTTCCACCTCTTGATTATTTCCTTGTTTTTTAATTTGAAATAATTTCCTTTTTTTCCTATGTTTTGTTTGCCTTTTGCTTTTGTTTCTGGAAGCAAACATTGTCTATATTACTATCTAGAAACATTTGTCCCATTTTATTCTCAGATAGTTTTATAGTTTCAGGTTTTATGAGTGTATATTTGATCCACTGTGAACTGATTATCACAGAGGATCAGAAACAGAGGTCAAGTGAGACTCTGCTGCTAGTTATATTTGGTTTTCCAAGTCTCCTTTATTGAAAAGGCTATCTTTTCTTCGGTGTGTGTTTCTGATACTTGGGAAGAATCTTCTGTCTGTATATGTGTGGAGTTATTGCTGAGATTTATATTTTGTTTTATTAGTCTGTATGTCTGATTTTATGCCCAAAACTCTGTTGTTGGCTGCTATTACTTTGCAAAATTTTTTAAAACAAGAGATTATGAAGTTTTCAGGTTTGGTATTTTCCTTAGAGTTTTCTGTGGCTACTCCAGTCCTTTCTTGGTTCCATCTGATTACTGATATTAGACTTGTGAAAAATACAATTAGTATTTTAATGGGGATCACACTCAAATTTCAAATTACTTCTTACTATTAACATTAATACTCTTTAAGATGCATTCATTTATTATATATATATATATATATATATATATATATATATACATACAGACATACATGCAGACAGAACATGTGTGTGTGTGTGTGTTCTGTCTGCATGTATGTCTGTGGACAGTGTATGAACTTGATGCCTATAAACAATGGTGCAGAAAGATAGTGAACTAGACTGTTCTGGGGGAAAGGGTGGAAGATTTCATTTCAGATCAAAATGTGAAGGCTGTCTCTCTGTGTCTATTCATCTCTTGAGAGGCACTGACTTCGAGTCTATGTCTTAGCTGTTGTGAGTAGTGCTGGTGGTAACATGGAGATCAGTACAGCTTCAGTATGCTGCATTCTGATTTGCAGGCCCAGAGATGAGAAATGGTAGAAAAGGAAGCAGATTTTATATGGCAATCATCAGGGTCAGGATCTGAGCTAATACAGGTTTTGTAGAATGATCCCAAACTAGGTACCCTTGCCAAAGATAGTTGACCTATGGGAGAAGATTAAGGCAGGCTCTTAGAGAATTAAAGGTGGTTCCCATGACACAAACTATCTAAAGTTACCTGTTTTCTAGTAAACAGAAAGAGTTAGGCTTCTTCATCCCATAATAATCCTTCTGTTTACCAGGCCAGAGTCCTTCTGTTTAAGCAATTGTCACTAATGCTCCCATTTGTGGAGAAGATGGTTTTTGGACCTGAAGGTGTCCATAGGGGTCAAAAGAGGTCATTAGATCCCTTGAAACTGAAGTTGCAGGTGGTGTTTACAATCCATAACATGGGTGCTAGGAATTATCCCTGAATCATCTGCAAGAGCAGTCAGTGCTCTTAACTTTTTCACTTTAAGGAGTACAATATGCAATATACTTAAGTAATTGCTTGCCACATGAGAAAAATAGTTCTAACTTAATGATAACATTATTGAATAAGTAATGAAAGGTGAGTCAAAGTTTTACTACCATATTCAAAAAAAAGTATGTGTGTGTGTGTGCATTTTTATTTGTTTTGATTCTGTTTACCTTTCTATTGATTTGTGATTAAGTTGGCAAATTCTTTGTACCTACTTTCTAACCAGTATTTTGGAGAATATATGTCAGGTTTTATAACTCTGAAACATGACATTCTGTGACAAAAATCACTTTTATTCCTTATTCCTGCTCTCTTTCAAATGTGCCATCTCCTAGATGGCTCCATTTGTACCTGTCTAGTCCACAAATCTTCCCTTTGATTCTCTTTTTAATAAAAAGAACTTAGAAGCAAAACCATGCTACTTACAAGTTTTTAAATGGACCAGAAACTGATGCAATGACATTGCTAACTGTTATTTTCACTTAGCTTGAAATTGCTTATTCAAAGAACTTTATCTCAAACCGATTCCTACAAAATGGGCTTTTCAGCCTTTCTTGAAACTCCCATAGTGACAGCTTCCTCTACCACTTGAAACTTTACTTTTTCTTGTAATTTATTTTTTTAATTCTGTGCCTTCTCTGCAGATTTTTATTGACATACAGCTTTTATTGAGACTATCCTTCCCTGGAGTGGTGGATGCTCTTGATACAGAATGTTCATACCATAAAAAAGAAGCTGACTGTACTTGAGTGATTAAACTAACGGATGAACAGAGATGAGGTATCACAAAAATCTTTCAGTTTGTGAGTCTTGAGAGCATTGTGGACAAGAATTCAAGATCTAGCTGAGAGACTAGGAGTGAGAGAGATTTGTTGGTGGGCAGACAGAGACAGGGGCCATACTAGGTAACAAAGGCAGCACACTTTCAAGATGGCTGGCTTCTTCCTTACCCTCTTGACTTGAGATAATAGCCTGGCAGCTTAAAACAAGGGCCTTTTTGTGGCTTTGTCTTCCTGTGGTCTCTTGGTGATGGACTGGCTCAACAAGTTCAACGACAGATCAGACCATAATGTATAACCTTTGGATGTCCATCAACCATCTGGCCAATCAGACATCCTGTTTTTCTGGTCAATCTCAGATTGGATTAGAGGGATACCCCTTTAAAATCTTTTTAAAAAATGTGAACCCTCATAGAGCAATCAGGATTTGGCTTTCTGAGCACCCCTTTGCTTTGGGAGGATCTTTTTTCTCTTTGTGCTTGCTGTGTGTGTGTTTTCTCATCCCTACTAAAAGAATTTTTTATTGTTTGTTCCTGCCTGCTGATTTACCCTGTTGCTACCTGTGGTGCTTGAGATTTCCCAGACTTTTTAATTCTTTAAGTGGCAGAGGAAGTGATCCTGATGAAGGTAACTACATGGTAGCAGGATCACCAGAGAAGTATCTCATTGGTTAAAATCATTAAGTTTTATGTCATTTTTATGTGAGTCAGTTTTCAATGAATGTAACAAAATGCCTGACATCATTTAAACATACGAGTTTACTTCGGTGCATGATTTTGGAGGTTTTATTTTGTGTTTAGTTGGTCCCGTTTCTATTGGGTCTGTAATTAGGAGACACTTAATGACAGTAAGGAGGCACAGTAGAAGAATGAAAGGAAAAGACGGGCATCCCCAAACAGGCTTTGAGGCAAATACCCAGTAACCTAGTGACCTATTCTAATGTTTCAACAGCACCGTGATATGAGGACCAAGTCTTTACCATTAGAACTTCGGGGATATTATATTAACCAAAGGAGTTCGTTCCTTTTCAGGCATAGTACATGTGTGACTCATCTGTGATCTATGATTGCCACACCATCAGGCACTGCATTTTGTTGACCTCTGACCTTGAGTTGAAGGTAGTTAATAATAGCCTGTACTATGGTCTTTGTGCTGATTTTTGCAAGAGAAGAGTAGTTGGTTTCTTCGAGGCAAGTCTTGCTTTAGATGGGTTCCTTCCAGTTCATGCTGCCATTTGCATTTATCTAGTGGAGTAAGCCATGGCTTTAATTCTAAGTTAACTTTAATTCCAAGCTACATTTTTTTTTTTTTGGAATCTAGTGTTCATAGTTCATGTTGTAGGCAGTAGATTAGTGCATGGAATATGAAAGGTAATTGACAGAAAAGCAATGCAGAGTAGAACATGCAATATTGCAATGTATATGACATGAAAACTGAAGAAATGTTAGTGTATACATTTAGTACTCTTTTCTTTGAGAAATTCTCCCAGGCAGTTGCACTTACAGCATTTTTCCATATGAAGTAAGAGGTACTCCTCAATATTCTTATAGCTCTAAGGGGTCATTATTTTATAAAGACTAATTTTAAACTATTAACACTAGAAATGAGCAGTCCCAATACTTCTCCATTCTTAATTTCTAATCAAGTGTGCAGACAATGATTAGAGCCTGTTAGAATGGCGTTAAGCACTTGAATGGTATCGATTGAACATTATAGTCTGCTAATTGTGTAGAGAAAGCTTCTGATTTGCAGAGAAGGAATTTTGAAGTCAGAGCAAATTAATCTTGATTATGGCCTTCAGTTGCTTATTGCCTTTTGGAACTTTCAGGGTCTGCATAATTGTGGGTTTTGTGCGTCCACATTGCCTAAAACTGTGAAGGAAACTGTGGATGGAACTTGACAAGACCGTTAGTCCCCAAACCAGCATTTCCTGCCTTTGGAAGAGTGGGGAAGCCACAGCAAAGAAAACTTTGTTCTCCCCAGGATGCCACAATTTCTCTACCACTAAGTTTTATTGAAAAGGCTCATGGTTTTAAGTTTATTTACTTTGAATTGAAGCAAATAGAATTGCACTTATCCAGGATTCTGAAAGAACTCTCAAAACAGTTTGCTTTCTTTATTTTAATGCAATAACATGGCATTTGAGGGTCAGAGGTTAAGAAATCTCAAAAAAGTTCAGCGTTAATGGGTTTCTAAATTTGAATTCTTGTCTTTGGCAGCAATTTCTCTCATTATTTTATCACATTGACTCTTCTGGAATAAGACTTAACCAATCATAACAGCATTGTATGTTCACTGTGGATTCAAATGCATAGTTCTGTAAACAGAGAACAAAACTATAATGTTTTTAAAGAGAAATGGATATTTAGGGCATAAGGTTCTTCTGAAACTCTCTATAACCAAATATCAACTTATATCGAACCAAAGAAAAGAGGCCTCTAGTAAGAGGCAAAAATTCCAGTGTAAGGGAACCATAACCTCCTTCTGCCCTTCAAATACCACTGAGAAATAGTTTCAAATCCTAAAATATAAGACTTTTTAACTGAAAGACAGTTGAGATAGGGTGGCCAGAAAATGTCCAATTGGTCCCATATACCTTTTTTTT
>NC_022028.1:5483029-5484525 GCF_000317375.1 Microtus ochrogaster | reverse complement strand
ATCACTTTCATAAAGTCAATTTTTTCTACTTTTTCTTGATTAAGGTGTTCATGTCCTCCTGTTGTGAGGTTGCTGGGTTCTAGTGTTTTCATGTTGTTTTTCAGATTGTTGGGTGAATTCTTGCATTGGCGCCTGCCCATCTCTTCCTCCTAATGCTCCCCTATGGATCTTCTTTTACAGGATCAGGTCTCCTTGCCCACTGATCTACCTTCCCAGTGATGTCACTCCCCAGTGATGGCTCTCCTGGAGCCCAGATTGGATCTCCGTGCTGCTTGGGTAGCTCATAAACAAGGGGCCTACCTTGCTTGCTGCAGGCAGGCTATGGAGACAAAGGAACTACCGCCCTCCTGTCAAATTTGGTCCTGGTCCCAGCGCCTGAACAGGCTGAGCTGGGGGGGGGGAGTCTGGATGCAAGCTGAGTGGGATAGAAAGAGAGAGAAGGTATCGGGAAGTATAGCCCCAGCAGGATGACCAGGAAGTGTAGGAGGGATGAGGACGTCTGAGTTCCCTGCTCCTGGCTGCTGCTGCACTCACTCACCCCAAAGATGGCTCTCCTGGTGCCCAGATCGGATCTCCGTGCTGCTTGGGTAGCTCATAAACAAAGGGCCTACCTTGCTTGCTGTAGGCAGGCTATGGAGACAAAGGAGCTACCGCCCTCCTGTTTGGATTCAGATTTGGTCCTGGTCCCAGTGCCGGAACAGGTTGAGCTTGCTTGCTGCAGGCAGGCTATGGAGACAAAGGAACTACCGCCCTCCCAGTTGGATTCGGATTCGGTCCTGGTCCCCCTCCCCCCCACATACCTTTTATGTTTAGTACGGGGAAATACCTCCTTGATTTCATTGACTCTAAATGCTAAGAATTTTCTTTGAATTCAATTATATCAAGCTTTTGTATTCATTTAAAGGTGTAGAAGTTTGGGTTGGGGAAGCCACAGGGAGAAAAGTGTATTTTAATAAGCATCCCAATTTGTTCTAGCTGTATCTCTTAGATGGGTTCTAAAGTCACTTTGTAATTCCAAGTGAATAGCAGCTCAGAGCAGTGTGAGAAACACATGGATGGGCCTGCTCTATCTGTGAGTACAGTTCAGCTGATCTAAGAACCACCACGTCAGTGTATGGGACACTTACAAAAGCCATGTCATAGGCAGAGATTTTACATCTTACAGTGGTCTTTTATCTCTTCCTTTCTGTGGTATCAAAATGATCAGCATATAGAGAGTAATGAACATTGGGATGCTCAGTCCTAGGTAAATGGGTTGTCTATAAATATCTTGTCACTTCAGCAGTCTATGAAGAAGAGGGGGAAGACATGTTTCAAGAGGCAGATGTGAGGAATGATTTGAAGGGAAGTGTTTTCCAGACACCACATGGTAGAGGGACATATGCAGATATGGGGAAAGCATGCACGAGACATTGGTACAGGGACATATGCAGAGATAGGTACAGCATGCATGAGACACTGGTAGAGGCACATATGCAAAGATGGGGACAGCATGC
>NC_022028.1:5477487-5482264 GCF_000317375.1 Microtus ochrogaster | reverse complement strand
TTGAAAAATCAAAAAAAAAAAAAAAGAAAAAAAAAAGAAAAAAGAAATTGCATAAGACAGTAGCCAATTTATTATTACTGATAAGGTCAAAGTATAACTCAATGAACAAATGTGATATGCAAAAAGCTGAGAAACAGAAGGATCTTTTAAGAAGGGGAATGGGCATTCTACTGAGAACACACATTACCACAGCAGCTTTTCGGCACCATTTGTTAGAGGATGTCTTTTTCCAATGTATATTTTCCCACGTTTGTTGAAAATTAGACGACCGCAGCTCTGTGCAATTGCTTCCAGTCCTACAGTGTATCCCATCCTTCTGTGTATTTATTTTTTTGTGTGGAATTATGCTGTGATTTTCATTGTGACTTTATAATGTAATTTGAGACCAGATATATTGACACTTTTAATAATGCTGTTTCTGTTATGGACTGCTTAGCTATTGAAGATCCCTTTTTCTTCCATGTAAACTTTATGATTAGTTTTTCTAGGTCTCTGAGTGCCATTGGGACTTAGAGATCACCTCTGGTAATATGGTCACTTTCATGATATTAATACTGGCAGCACATGAGTGTGGGAGATCTGTCTTCTAGTGTCTTCTTCAGTTTCTTTACTTACTATCTTAAAGTTTCCACTGCAGAAGTATTTAGATCCTGAGTGAGGCTGAGTCTTAGTTATTTTTATTTTTTGAAGTTATTGCTAGTGAGATTCTGTCCACCCATTTCTTTCTTTCTTTCTTTCTTTCTTTCTTTCTTTCTTTCTTTCTTTCTTTCTTTCTTTCTTTTTTTTTGTTTTTTTCGGGACAGGGTTTCTCTGTGGCTTTGGAGCCTGTCCTGGAACTAGCTCTGTAGACCAGGCTGGTCTCGAACTCACAGAGATCCACCTGCCTCTGCCTCCCGAGTGCTGGGATTAAAGGCGTGCACCACCACTGCCAGGCCTGTCCACCCATTTCTTTACCAGGAAGTTCATTGCTGATATGCAGAAAACCTACTGGGTTTTGTACTTTGATTTTGCCCTCTATTTTTCTGAAAGTGTTTATCAACTTTGAAAATTTTCTGGTAGAAGTCTCAGGGTCTCTTAAATACAGGTTTTTTTATATTCATATAGGGATAGTTTGACTTCCTCGTCTCCAGTTTACATCTCTTTTAATTTTCATATTGTATTGCTCTATCTATAGCTTTAAAGACTGAACAGTATATGGAATTAGAGTGGTTAAGGTTCTCCTTTTCTATGTTTAAAAGGAAATGCTTTAAGCTTTTCCCATTTGGTATAACACTGGCTATATGTTTGCATTATATAGTTTTTATTACACTAAACCGCTATAGAGATTGGCATTGGCATGGATCTTGGTTTATTGATACAAATTTAAAGTCAATTTTGTTGTATGTATATTTCTGCTCTTGATTAAGTTATTGTGTTTGTACAGCTCATTTAAAAGTGTAATGTATAATTAAGGAATATAGGTTAATTGAAAGTCATCTATAATAGTCAAGCTTGTCATCATGTTAGTTAGGTTTTCTGGATGTACAGAGTTGTATTTCAGATGGATAGGCATTCTTCAAACCTTTCAAAGACTACAGAATTTAAAACATTTAAAATGTTTTAAGAACTTAGGACTTTTCATGACAATGAGACACATCTGCTCCTGACAGCACCAATTATTTCAGGAGGAAGATGGGCATTGAAGATGCTCTGTAAGGAGTTTGTTAGCTATTTTGGCAAGAAATTGTTCTTTCCTGGACTGCTTGATGGTATGCTTTGTAAATTGTACATGCAGGACCCACAGAGAAATGATTGCTGAAGTTGCCTAAAGAACGTGAGACAGCCCTTTGGGATTCCTGCTTCATGAAGTAGTCTGCCAGATATTCTGCTGGACACAGAAGAAAGTGACTAACAAACTGCCAAAATAGGCTGAACTGCCTTTGAAATTTCCTGTTTCATGGAAAGTCTGCTGGATACTATAGGCCTGTATGCTGAAGATGGATTCCCCAATGTTACAGAAGAACTTTGGGTGACTGTCCAGGCAACGAGATGTCACTGTCAATTCTAGAGTTTTGGAAGTTGCTTACAAAGAATTTCCTGTTTATTTAGGTAATATTATATTTTTCTGGAGTCTTTGATAAAGTTGAAGAATATAGTTATGGTTACCTATTTTTTAGTTATAATGAAAGATAAAGTAGATGTAAATTTTGTAACTGTAATTCTTGCTTGATAATTGTTTTGCTATATGTAGTTTTACTATGTTAAAGTTAGAACCTTCCTTTCTAATTTAAACAGAAAAGAGGAAATGGTATGGGAGGTCCTTCTGTCTATGTGTTGCTTTTATTGATTAATAAATGAAGAAACTGGCCTGGCCTGGTAGGGCAGAGTAGAGCTAGGCAGGGAAAACTAAACTGAATGCTGGAAGAAAGAAGGCAAAGTCAAGGAGAAGCCATGGAGCCACCAACAAAGACAGAGATGGTGGAACCTTGCCAGTAGGCCACAAACCTCAGGGTAAAGTATAAAATAATGGAAATGGGTTAAATTAAGATGTAAAATCTAGCCAATAAGAAATTAGAGCTAATAGACCAAGCAGTGATTTAATTAATACATTTCTGCGTGGTTATTTCAGGAGTCTGGGCAGCCAGGGAATGAACAAGAGGTTTCGTACAACACTGAAGTATGTTCCTCGTATTCTTAGCTTCTTCAAGGTCTTTGCAAGAAAATCTCTAAGCTTTGTCCAAAGTCTTTTCTGCATTGCTTGAGATGATCATGTGATTTCTGTCCTGAAGTCTACTAATGTGCCAACCGTATATGACTAACTTGGTCATAGTGTGTTCTTCCATTTGTTTGCAAGAATTTTATTGAGAATTTTTGTGTCTATGCTCAACATGAAAAATAATCTATGGTCTTCTTGTTGTATCCTGATCTAATTTCGGATTAGGATCAATGTGGAATGAGTTTGTTAACATTTCCTTCCCTTTCTATTTTCTGAAGAGTGTTTTGTTTGTGTTAGCTTTTCCATAAGGATTTATTAGAATTTAGTAGCACTCTTATCTGGTTCTATGCTTTTCTTTGTGGGGAGAATTTGCTACTTTTAGTTGTGATTTTTATGGATCTGTTTAACTTATTCTCTCTTCTTTACTTGATTTTGGTGTGTTGTGGGCATCTAAGAAATTTATCCCATTCCTTATGGAATTCCCTGGTTTTAGAATAAATGTTTCCAAGGTATTCCTTAATGAGCTTCTGCAATTTATTGAAAATTTTAGTAAGGGTATCTACTCATATTTAAATTTATGAACTTAGGACTTTTCTCTCTTTTGGTTATTTTGCTAGAAACTCATCTATGTTATTTTTATCTTAAAGAACCAACTTTTTGGCTGGCATTATTTATTGCTCTTGCATCTCTATTTCATTAATTTTGGACCTGACCTTTATTATTACTTGTTATCTATCTCTTTGGGGTTTAGTTTGTTCTGTTTTTTTTAAGGTACATGATTAGTTTACTTATTTGAGGTTTTTAAGACTTTTTAATGGAAGAATTTACAACTGCAAAATATCCTCTTAGAATTGCCAAAGCTATATCCAAAAGTTCTGGTCATCTTTGGTGTCTTTTTCATTTATTGTAGCAGGCTTTAAGTTAATCCCTGATTTTTCTCATTGATCCATTTATTGGATCAAACAGTGTATTGTTGAATTTCCAAGTTTTTTTGTAGCTTCTTTTGGTATGAAATTTATTGTATGCTAAAAAAAAAAGAAAGTTTGATTCTTCTATATATTGAGATTTTATTTTAGATTGTATTTTATTTTCAAGAAGATTTTATGGACTTTTAAAAAGAATGTGTATTCTGAATTTGGGGCATGGAATATTATATATATCGAGTTCATTTTTCATATGGTGTAGTTTAACTTTGAGGTTTACCAGTTGGACTTTGGTTTGGATGACTATCTTTAATGAGAATATAGTCATTGAACATGGGCCTAACTTTCCTCATAATCAACTTAGAACCTCATTCTCATTTTGCTGGTGGAGCTACTAAGGGAAATAGTACAATTGCTTCTCCTTAGACTTTAAAGTACCAGATCATACATTGGAGGTAGTAGAACTTGGTCAAGTTCCAATAAAATAGAGCCATTTCATTCTTATCAAAGGAATTGATTCAAGATTATAAAAATTTCCCCAGGTAGAGAAAAGGTATTCATGTTCAAAAATTAGAACACTATATAGTATTGATCTTTCCTTTAGGAGTTAATACAGCTCATTGCTGTCTATTCGTAATAGTCAGATATTGAAAACAAAGTAGATGTCCTTCAACAGAAGAACAGATAAAAAACTGTAGAATATTTACAGAATGTGGCATTACTCAGATATTAAAGAAAATGAAATTATGAAATTTGCATGGAAATGGATGTAACTAGAAGAAAGTTATCCTGAATGAAATAGCCCTAACCTGGTAAGACAAATATAATATATATTGACTTTTCGTTGGATATTAGTTATTAAGTTAAGGATAAACAAGCTACAGCTGTAGAACCGCAGTGGTGATGTACAGAGCAAGGGCCTAGAGGATTAGATTTCTCCAGGTAAGGGAAATAGAATAGGTTATTGACAGATGAGGGGGTGCAGAGGGCCTGGAACAGAAAGATCTGGCAAGGAGGGGGAGGGGAGGTAAGAGAGGGGACAAAGGAAGAAATACTTGGAGGCACAGTTACAATAAAGGACCATTTGAGGGGCAGTATGAAAACATACACTGTGGAAGCTTCCTAAAATGTATGTACATGCACACACAGGCAAAGCTCT
>NC_022028.1:5471800-5477344 GCF_000317375.1 Microtus ochrogaster | reverse complement strand
TATCTATATTGTTTATATATTTATTTAATTACATGTTTAAATTCCAATTCTAAAATGTATTAGACCTTGAATCATTGTTGGCCTTAATTTCCTTGTCTTCCTATTATAAACAAAGATGTCTATATTGTCATCATAGACAGTTTATGAATGAGAAATTACATACAGCACAAATCTTTTACTAGTGTCAGGCAGAGTAACTCTTTAATAAATGCCCTATTTTACTAGATGGATACACAACAGGCTGGGTACAATAACACTAAGGAAAATGAAATAAGTGGCCTAGGAAAGCATTCAGAATGCTAAGGGCATTCAGTACTTGATGAAGAAACTATACAATGTTATCCTAAATCCAATTTGTTCTTTTAGAGTCAAAGATATTGAAGAGCCGAAATAAATCTTGTTTCTAATCCAATCACCATTTTATCATTCCCTGCTCCGTCAGGATTTGAGCTCTTCTGCCTGTCACTATCTTACATTCTTTCCCGTATCTTATTTCCTATTTGTGCCTCATACACGACAAACTCTCAATGTTGTTTACTTTAGCTGTCTGAGTACAGCCTTGGTGGAATTCTAAGAACTTATTGGAAGATATAAAAACATAAATAATGCAATTTGGAAAAGTGTGTATTTCACTCTTCTATGTGTATATTTTACTGACTTCTTCAGGAACTGGAGATGTAGTTGCTATTACTATATTGTGGACAGTATCTGTGGTATTAGTATCTCTAAATATTTCTTCATACGATCAAGTAAATTATGTAAAGATAAGGTCCCCTAGTGCTTTTATAGCTTCCTATTTTGCTAAAATGCCTATTGATGCCCCCTGAAAGACTTAAATGATGCATTTATTTTTGTGTGCATTTCTCCACTTATACTGACTGCTTCTGCGTGCTTTGGTGCTCATTACTGACAATATTTACATAAATAGAATTTCAGATTTTTTTGTTTTGTTTTCATTACTCTGAATCGCATCGCCCATAATGAGTTTAATCTTACATTTATGCAATTACCATAAAATATTATGAAATTCACTCTGAATTTCAGATCTAGTGGGTATCATGAAATTAAAGAGTTTTAAAAGTGGATAAATTTAGGAAGGAAGACTGATTTACATTAAGATGTGAACTTCAAACTTAAATTGGTAAGAAGAGAATAAATATCCACTCATTGACCTCATTAGTAAAATAATAATTGAAACACAATATTATATTACCATTAGAAAGATTTCTTGAAACAGATCAAAGTACTATAATTCTTCCCATAGATCAAGTGCTGTGATGGGGGAATAGTGATGGAAGCCTTTGGGACTGGGTATCTTTGTCATTTCTGCTTCCTCCTGTCAGAGGCAGCAGTGTGATCAAAGGCTTGTTCAGGCTCCCTTGTCTGAGCTCACCTTTCACTTCTCCCCTCCACTACTTGTGGAGGATGCAAACTGAAAAAGTGCCTTATTCTTCTGATGCCTGTCTTTTCACTTATAAGACAGAAATAATATTTAACTTTCCACAGTGATCAAAATGAGCATGCACACAGGTACAACTTGTTATTGACAATGTACAGATGTTGCGTTTATAGGCAAATTTCAATCAAAATTTTTGACAGTCCTGGGTTGACCAAGGTTATTAGAACTATTTTCCACCCAGACTCAGAATGTGAATGCAAAGGAAAATTTCTAGAAAAATTTAAAGGTACTACCACAGTGGACATAAGCACAACAGGAAATGCCACTTCTTGTCATGAAAGTTCAAGCAGGCACAACATTCCTTAATCCCTAGCCTCATCAGAAGCAACGCCTATGATAATTTTGTGGAGGCTTAGCAAGGGGAGTAGCTGTGAAATGAAAGCTGGGAGCTATAGGAGGCTGGCTAATGCAGTCATGACAAAAGTTCCGCCTGAAACTGGAAGTGGGAAGACCTCCATCAAGTTTCCCAGAAGACCGAGTTAAGATCATTGCTGGAAGATGTCACAATAGACAACACATTTCTCAGTGTGAACAAAACAACTTCGTGCTGGAAGATACCACCTAGGATCCCATAGCTAACAAAAAAATCAGTGCCTGACTCCAACGCTTGAAAGGAAGAGCGAGCTTTCTTGCTAGGGGCTGATGCAGCTGGTGGGTTTAAGTTGGAGATAATGATCATTATCCAATCCGAAAACTGGCCACCCTTAAAAAAGATAGACAATCTACTCTTCGTGTGTGTGTGGTCAGTGGAAAAATAAAGCCATAATGACAGTGAATCTGTCTACATTATCATTTGCTAAATATTTTCTTACTACTCAGATCTATTTGCTCAGAAAACAATCTTTTTTGAAATACTGCTTTCAGTTGACAATTCTCTTAGTAATCCCAGAGCACCAGCGGGGAGACATAATAGATATAATGTGTTTTATGTTGTTTGCATGCCCCCCACCCACAATATCTATTAAACAGTCCATAGATTGTGGAATACCTTGATTTTAGAGCTGCATTATTTAACAAACACATTTAATAAGGTTACAACTGGCATAGACAGGCAGTAATTCTTCTGATAGACCTAGGTAAAGTAAAATAAAACTCTTGGGAAAAAAAATCATCAATCTTCTTATCAGTAAAAACCTCAAGATTCATGGAGGAAAGTTGCAATATTAATAAAAGTTTAGAAGAAGCTGGTTTCTGTCCTCATGGCAGACTAACAGAGATTAGATCTTTGATTAAGAAGCAACTGCAGATATGATGGAGACATGAGAACAGGGAATGCAAATGGAGCTAGAAGATCTTACTGAGTGGCTGCAGTGTCATCAGGCAGGTGGATCTCTGTGAGTTCGAGGCCAACCTGGTCCACAAGAGCTAGCTCCAGGACAGGCTACAAAGCTACAGCGAAACCCTATCTCGAAAAACTGGAAAAAAAGGGGGAGAAACAGAAAAGAAATGTCTATTTAGAGAACTTGTTCATCTCCTCCATGAGATGATTATTATTTGGTTGCATTAAATTGCTTGCGCTATTTACATATTCTGATTGTAATCTTTCGCCAAATGGGTAATTTCAAAGCATTTTTTCCCACTGTGAAGATTGTTTCTTCGCTCTGTTAATCATTTCCTTTACTGTGTAGAAGTTTCAGATCTGTTTATAGTTTATTTTTATTTTTAGAGTCTGCTGTTTGTGTTTTATTTAAAAAGTCTTTGCAGCCAGGAAGTGGTGATGAATGCCTTTAATCCCAGCACTCACGAAGCAGAGGCAGACGGATCTGTGAGTTCAAAACCAGTCTAGTCTACAAAGTAAGTTCCAGAACAGGCTCCAAAGCTACACAGAAAAACCCTGACTCAAAGAAACAAACAAAAAAAACTAAAAAAAAAAGTCTTTGCACAATTTCCTAAGTGTTTCTTTAATGTTTTTTCCTAGTAGTTTTATAGTTTCAGATCACATATGCAGACCTCTGACAGACTTGGAGTTGATTTTATATATTTATTAGGAAGCAAAAATGCTTCCTTCTGTATGCATAGATGAAGTTTCCCAAGCACTTTTATTGGAGAATCTAGACGACTTTATAAAAGGCTATCTGGTTTTAAATGGATAAGATAGCTTCTGGCTTTTTGTTGTTGTTTTGTTTTGTTATTTTTTTGTTGTTTTTTGAGACAGGGTCTCTTTGCTTAGTTTTGGTGCCTGTCTTCGAACTAACTCTTGTAGATCAGGCTGTCCTTGAACTCAAAGAAATCTGCCTGCCTCTGCCTCCTAAGTGCTGGGAATAAAGGTGTGTGCCACCACTGCTGACTTTTTTTTTTGTCTCATTCAGTTTCTTAAACTCCAGGTATTACACTGATTGTGTTTTTTAAAAAATTTCTTTTTGTTTGGGGCTAATAATTACCTATTTGTAATTTTTGTGAATATTTTTGCATATAGATTTGCATGGAATCATTTATTATTTATTATCACTATACTAGTATTGTTTTGTAGGTTTGATAAGTTCAGTGGCAGCAGATTCTTTAGCCTGAGGTTCACTGTTGCTGGAAGAAGGGTGTCATTTTTTAACAGTATGGTCACAGGCAGACTAGGTGGGAAAAAGGGGTGGTAGGGGAGGGGATAGCAGAGAACAATGGTAAGTAAATATAGTAGCAAGATACTGTATATATATAGAAAACTGTAAAAAGGAATGATTCTCCTAGCTAATCTAAAAAGGGTCATTCCTGGTTTAAAATGCAGCTTTGTTAGGCTTTATATTAGTATTGTTTTGTAGTATTTTTTATAGGAAAAAAGAATTAATTTAGTTTTATGTATACTTGTGAGTACCTGCATGTATGTCTTTACCACATGCATACAATATTTCACATAAAAGTCATATTGGGTCATCAAATACCTCACAACTGCAGAGGTGACTTTGATCTTCCACATAGGTGCCAGAAATTCAGCCCAGGTCCTCTTCAAGAGCATTTGGTACTCTATTTTTTAAATTGATATTATTGAGCTATACATTTTTCTGTGCTCCCTTCCCTGCCTCTCTCCTCCTTTTCAACCCTTTCCCATGGTCCCCATGGTCCCAATTTACTCAGGAGATATTGTCTTTTGCTACTTCCCATGTACATTAGATCGATGTATGTCTCTCTTAGCATCCTCATTGTTGTTTATGTTTTCTGGGACTGTGAATTGTAGGCTGGTTTATGTCGAAAAGTAACTTATGAGTGCGTACATAAGATAATTGTATTTCTGGGTCTGGATTACCTCATGCAATATGATGCTTTCTAGATCCATCCATTTCCCTGCAAATTTTAAGATTTCATTGTTTTTTTCTGCTGTGTAGTACTCCATTGTAAAAATATACCACATTTTTTCTTATCCATTCTTTGTTCAAGGGGCATTTAGGTTGTTTCCAGGTTCTGGCTATGACAAACAGTTTTTCTATGAACATAGTTGAACATATGTTCTTGTGGCACAATTGGGCATCCTTTGAATATGTACCCAAAAGTGATATTGCTGGGTCTTGAGGAAGGTTCTTTTCTAATTGTCTGAGAAACCGCTGTAGTGATATCTAAAGGGGCTGTACCAGCTTGCACTCTTACCAGCAATGCTGGTGTTTCAGAAAGAAGAAAGATCTCCCATGCTCTTGGGTAGACAGAATTAACATAGTAAAAACGGCTATCTTACCAAAAGCAATTTACAGATTCAATGCAATACCCATCAAAATCCTAGCAAAATTCTTTACAGAGCCTGAAAAAAAAATGGTACTTAGCTACATATGGAAAAGCAAAAACCCAGGATAGCCAAAACAATACTGTACAATAAAAGAACTTTGGAGGCATCACAATCTCTTATTTCAAATTCTATCTCAGAGCTACAGTACTGAAAACAGCCTGGTATTGGCATAAAAACAAACAGGATGACCAATGGAACCAAATCAAAGACCTGGATATTAATCCACACACCTTTGAACACCTGAATTTTGACAAAGAAGCAAAAAATATGAAATGGAAAAAAGAAAGCATATTTATCAAATGGTGCTGGTATAAATGGATATCAACATATAGATGAATAAAAATAAATCCATATCTATCACCATGCACAAAACTCAAGTCCA
>NC_022028.1:5470676-5471700 GCF_000317375.1 Microtus ochrogaster | reverse complement strand
CAATGGGCAGTCAGGGTTCCCTGCCCTGTGGTAAGTCCTAGGTCCTCCCCTCTCCGTCTATATTTAGGAAGGTGAACATCCAAACTGGCTAGGCACCCGCAAAGCCAGCACATTAAGTAGGATCAAAACCCCGTGCCATTGTCCTTAGCTTCTCATCAGTCCTCATTGTTTGCCATGTTCAGAGAGACCAGTTATATCCCATGCTTTTTCCGTCACAGTCCAGCTGGCCTTTCATAGTTGAAATTTTATAAGCATCTTGACACGTTGTCCTGCTGCCTTCTCGTCATCATACTCTTTAGGGATAAATGCGCGTTGATCATTTTTATGTCTCTTTGTGCTTCTCTTGTTATCCTCATATGTTTTTCTATGTGTCTGTCATCACTGCTAATGTGATGTGTCTGGATAGGTCTCTGATTTGTGTTTGTCCCATTCAGAGTTTGCTGAGATGCTTGAATGTGCAGGCTTATGCTCATAATCAAATTCCACACAATTCAGCCATTATTTCAGAGTGTTCCTTTCTTGCTTTTCCTTTCTTCTATCCTTCTGATTCACCGTTTTGCCTGTGTTTTTGACTACTGGATTCTCACATGCTCTGGGATTCACTCTTCCTTTTTCATTCTCTGTGTACATTGTCAACATCTATCAGTTCATCTTTATCTTTTTCATTCTCTGTGTACATTGTCAAACATCTATCAGTTCATCTTTATCTTTTCAACTCTTCTATTCGAAATCTCACTCGTAAAGTTTCCACTTTTCGCATTATGCTTTTCTTCCTTATTAATTATGTTTTTATTAGTCAAAGCATATTTAAATTTTATATATATTTTGATCACATTCTTCCCCTCCCCCATCTTTCTAGATCCTTTCCATCTTCTTATCCACTCAAATTTAGATTCTTTCTCAAAACACAAACAAAAACCCAATATAACAACAATCCCTAAGCAAAAATTTAAGTACCCCTCAAGCCCCACCAAGCTATAAACAAAGAAAAGCACAACAGACACACACACACATAACACACACA
>NC_022028.1:5468827-5469699 GCF_000317375.1 Microtus ochrogaster | reverse complement strand
GGGTTTCCTGAGCTCTGAGGGAGGAGAAGATGATGGAGACACTTCAATTAGGTAGGGCTGTTTCAAGGTTCCTTGTTCTCTGTGTCATGTTTGCCTGTGGGTCTTAGTATTTGTTCCCATCTCCTGCAGGAGGAAGCTTCTCTCATCATGGCTGATCAACTCACTAATCTATGACTGTAGCAAGATGTCATTATGAGTCATTTTGTCACTATATTTTTTCTTTTTTTAAACCAGTATTATTTGGTTTTTATCTAGGTCTTTGAGCTATCTAGTCTCAGGTTTTTGGTCACCCAATCAGTTTTGGATAGTTATTGTACTTTTCAATTCCTAAATGTCCTTTTAATCATTAAGTATGTTTTCTTTGAAATTGGGTATTGATGAGACTTGTCACTGTGTCTTTATTTCTCTATATGGTTTTGAACAAACTTGTTTATAAATGTTTACTTAATAGCTTCATCTATCTGATACAACATTTGGCACCGATATCTTTACTGCTTGAAAGACAATGAAAGACACAAGAAACCGACAGGGCTATATAACTCTTTCTGGCATAGGAAATAGCCTTGGTTACAACAAGGAGTCAGTTTTTATATTACTGTTCTGATTATCTAGTTAATATACATTTCACTGTTGTTATCACAAGTGTTAAATTTCACTCATTCTTTATCTGTATCTGAGGGTCAAACCCTGTTCCATAATCTAAAACATATCCATGTCCCTTTAGAGAGGTAGGTTTGAGATCATTTTTTTTTGTCCTGATTATAGGAAGGCTCATGCCTTTTTTCTGATTTTCTCTGGTCAAATAAATAGCCTATTATTTAATTTACTTGCCTCAAGTTTTCTATCAGGTTCTTATTTTTTTCTTCTTCCCT
>NC_022028.1:5452455-5468727 GCF_000317375.1 Microtus ochrogaster | reverse complement strand
CCACCACCACTTCCACCGCCACCACCACCACCATAATCATAATCTGCTTTCTTTTTCCCTTCTTGCACCTTTTTCTCCTTTCCCCTTCTCTTTTTTTTATTTCTTATTTCTAAAACATACTCTCGGATTTCCTCTTCCTCATGCTGTTTCAAAGTAAGTTAAGGCATTTGTAGAGAACTTTAGATATCCTTGTTCTAGGTAAATCCATTCCTACCAGACAAGATTTCCAAGCACTTTTTTTTTTAGAGCTGGAGACAAGAGTGCAAACTATCAATGTAGTAAGATAATGGTAAGAACCTCAAATGTCCTAGAGTTGCCTTCCTTGGCAATGGACTTGATCCTTGTGGATGAACTCAGCTTATGACTACAAGAGTTGAAGTACTGTTTCCCTGATAGTTAATAGTCTCTATCTGATCACTGGAGAGGAGTGATGAAAGAACACCAAATCTCTTAACTGTATATATGAGGAATTCAGCATCTCCTATGAACCTGGAGTTGGGGAGGATGAATTAATGTCAGTGGACTGTATTTATCAGTAAAGTGTTACCCCCGCTCAGGCATCTAAGGAAAGAGAAAACTCTTAGTTCTTCCTACTGCCATGAGTAGTGGAGTTTATATCCCGATAAGCCAAGAAGAGTAGGAGGAGAAGTGAAGCTTGGCTCAAATACTACAGGCTGTTGTTCATACTGTGTCCATGGTGTGGACAGAAACAGGCCTGTGTGTGTAAACAAGGAGACATTTCTCAGATACTTCCTCCTGTTGTTCCTTTGCGGAACTACAGTTCCCAGCGTTCTCCTGGATACGGACATATTCCCAGAAGCCTTTGCATTCCCCGTTAAAAAGTGAGAGCCGCCAGGAGCTCTCTCTCTCCCTCTCTGCCTTTCCTGTTGTGTCTGCACACCTTTACCTGTTTGTTGTTACCCCTCCCCCATTAAAAGTGGACCCATGTGGGACCGCTGCGTGTCTGTGTCTTCTTCCTCGCGTAACGTCTTTACCCTCTAACCCGCAGACAAGAAAGCCAGCCAGGAATTAAGAACAACACCTCCTGCTGCCCTTAACCTTCATAAGTAGCCTAGATTGTCTGGCTAGCTAGGCCCAAGGATCTTCTGTTTGCTTTCCCAGGACTAGCAATGCCTCTGTGTACAACCTTTTCCAGCTTTTTAAAATGGGTACTGGGATTGAACTCAGAAACTCACAATTGTGAAAGTAAAAATACTGAATTCACCAGTCTATTCACTGAAATTTTAATAAGTTACATCTATTTATTCACTTACAAGTGTGGGTGGGATTGGGGGAACACACTGAATAGATAGGAGTTGGGGCACACATCACGTGGAATGCATGTGTATGTCAGCAGACAACTTGCAGGACTGGGTCTGTTGTCTCTCAAGGGAGCAGTGTGATTCTCTTAATATTTTCTTAATTTTTAGAATTTAAATTACATAGTAAAAATAGTATTAGAATTGTTGTGATTTAAATATGATCTTCAAACTTCATGTGCTGGCAACTTGATCCCCAGTGTATGGGAGTACAATGATGTGTTTAGGTCATGAGAGCTTAACTTTTATAAACAGATTATTGCTGATATTAAATCTTTTCAGAAGAGTAGGCTCACTTTCTCTTATTTCCCCACCTTTTTCTACAGGGATATCATTGGGAGGTGTAAACCGGATATGAGGCCTTTGATTCTTAATTTCTCAGCCTCCAGATCAAAGAGAAATACATTTTTTTTTGTTCTTCATCAACTACCTAGTCTATGATGGCATATTATAAAGTATCAACTAAGCCCAGAGAAATGACCAGAAGGACTTAGAATGAGATCAGTCTTATTGAACAGTTACTGGGTTCCTTCTGATTCTTTATCTGTGGAGTCGATAAAAGTGAGATATTACATTAATTTATCTGAGCCTAAATGTTCTAATTTCTGCTGACAGCAGTTTGAAAGGGTATCCTGTTTCAGTCAAATAAGAATTATTACCATCTTAGTGGATTCAGACTTGATGGGATATGACTCTCATGTCTTCATTTAGTCATAGCTTAGGTGCACTATAAAGAAACAGTAAGAATGTGTGTTAAGGGGATACATACAATAGTCCTTTTTTTTTTTTGGCCTGTGTCTGTGCAGACATTTGATTTATCTTATAGCTCTATTTAAAATTATTAATTAGTTCAAGGAACCAAAATGTACTCTTTTGTATTTTTTTTTTGTTCCAGACCTAAAAAAAACAGTGTTCTCTAAGAATTCCTGTTTCCCTTGTTTGCAGAGTGACATTATACACAAACACTTAGATTAAGGGACCCTGTTCCTATTGGATTCGTCATGAATGACCCCGTAAGCTATTAGGGTAAAAAATGTGCATGTTCATCCCTCTATTTCACATTTTCCTCTTATCTTCCAAATCTACTTTCTGAACTAGAAAAAAAAAGCTTTCAAAATTATTTTTAGGGTTGTGAGTGTGCTCCAGCTAAGATGTCTGTCACCTCATCATCAGAACTGACTTGGTTGATCTGGCTGCTTGTGCTTTTGTCCCTGTTTTCTGTCACCATTCCATGTATATACTTCTCAAACTGTTTTAGACCAAAGAGAGTAAACTTTTCCAATAGAAGAGAACTACTTCTCAGCTAAGAGTCTATGCATGAGGAGCTGAGATCCACGACTAAATATTTCAGATGAAACTCAAGGTCATCTGCAGAACAGTGTAGGCCTTTCATTCTTCCAAGGTTCTAGTTTTTATCAAAGGAGGTACTATGTATAGCAGTATGCTGTCTGAAAGCAAAATTAATAAAGCAAAAATAATTTTTAGAATGCAATTGGGTGCTCACATCTTTCCTCTCTCTCTCTCTTATGAAGCATGAGAAATTTACCTACTGCATCAGTGCTATTTAAGGTACTTTATACTAAAGATCATCCTGAAGGCAAAAATCCTTTGTTATACTAAGAGTATCTGTCAGTATTTAGAATCAGATGCTGAACAGTTAACAACCACCCTGAATGTTGCCTTTTGTCAGAGCCCCTTCATAAAGGCAGCAGAGCCATGAATGAATTCATTCTTCAGGCCAACAGTGGTGACAGGAACACATGAGGTACCTGGCAAACAAAGATGTGACAGAAGGGAGAGGCTCTGGAACCAGAAAGGAAAACACCAGGGGGTTGGAGATCACAGCTATTTTCATTCTTGCTTAGGTATAAACCATACACGCAAATAAAAAAGTGTTTGTACTGACAAGAAGCACACTTGTCCTGGTGATAGCATCAAAAGTGGGAGACAAGAGAGACAAAATTTGCAGGATTATATATATATATAAAAGGTATGTTAGAGACTGAAATGAACTGCCACTTCAAGCCACAGTGATGAGCAAAGTCACTGTTACATTGGCAAATCAACTGCAGAAGATGCCAAGGGTTTGAAGCAGGAAGTCTAAATAACCTAGACATGAAATTCTAACTTCTCGGTCCTTCTACTGTTGCCATGGAAACTGTACTTTGTTTATTTTCATTTTAAACATTAAAACACTTAGCTACACAGATGTTCTCAATTTTAAGGTAAAAAAGTTAAAAAAACAGATAAACTCCTCTTTCCAAATTAGCATAAAAACCAACTTAGATTTCCAGGTGTTTGCTTATGAACTGTACTTAAAAAGCACTAAAAATTAGAGACGATTCTCCATCATCAGAAATATACCTTCAGGAGACTTATTGAACTAAAAAAAATCTTTTAAGAAGTCTATCTCATGGTTGCTTGGTAAAATATATTTCCATTTTGACATTAGACTTCAGTTGACAGGATTACTAATACGGATGGCACCTTGGAAGATGTGATAGTCTCCTCTCCTGTTTACTGGGCTTCCTTGAGCTCCCTGGAAGAGAAAGCAGTGGCTTCAGGGGGCTCATCAATATTCGTATTTAATGACCTCTTTAAATATCAAATTGAAGTTCTCCAAATGACTTTCAATTAGCTGTTTAATGACTGGGCATATGAAACTTCAGGACCCTCAGGAGAAAGGCTTGTTTCCCAAAATAACAAGACACAAAAGCTCTTGGCTAGATTTGCTCTTCAGCAGACCATGGCCTCTAGTCTTGTTCAATGGGTAATACTCAGAAACGAGTCTGGGTTGAGTGGTCTCCTTAGAATCAATTCTAAACAAACAGCTTCAGTTAGATATGCAGTGATCCTTCCTGCTCTTCTGTGGCTAAGCACTAATAGGTTCCAGGATGTGCTTCAGCCTAGTAGAGGAGAAGAAGAGAACACTGATTAAGACCTTCTGCTGTCCTTTGCTGTCTCACCGCAGTCAGGCACCCACCAGAGATTACGCAGACACAGACTCAAGCTAAGTGAAAGAAAGTCTTTCTTAGCCAGATGGTGATGATGCTAAGTATTTGGGACTACAGTGCAGCCCTGAACCTTTCTCAGGGTGAGCTTTTAAACACAAAAACTACTTCCTGGCTTCACACACCTCAGTTAGAACAGTTACCAGAAGTGGGACTACAGAAGTCAAAAACCAATGTGATTATATTTAGGGACTTTCTCAGAACTACGGACTTTGATGGAGTAAGTTTTGCTCTCATGTTGGCAGGTGCTGCTTTCTCTACCCTGGGCTCCATGACCTGAATGACAATTTTTCATGGTGTCAGTTGTGCTAAGGTCTGGCATCTGTGACATGCATTGCAACTTACTCTTACATCATTTGTCAAAGCATATTTAATGATCCCTAATTTATAGATTTGAAACCTAATTCAAAAGATGATTAAAAATTTGCCTCCAGAAATTTACCTCACCTGTGGCTCTTACAGTTCTTCTGCCGCCTCTTCCACTAAGCTCCCTGAGCCCTTGTGAGAAATAGGAATAATTCAGATGGCCCTCATCGACTAACAGAATATTTTGTTGCTGACACAGGAATCGCAGAAGATTAAGCCTTTCAACACATCAGCATGGATGAGTAGATGCTCACAAGTACCTGCGCCTAGCTGCTGAGTGATTGGCAGCTGACAGTCACTCAGGGAAGGAGAATCAGTTTTCTTTGTCAGTGTGGCCTAAAGTAGGTTGTCGGTGTGTTAGTGGTTGGTGTCCTGCACTAGTGTCCATATGGAAAACACTAACTGGATTTAGTAGGTGAGACAGACAGACAGACACAAAGAGAGAGAGAGAGAGAGAGAGAGAGAGACAGAGAGACAGAGAGAGACAGAGAGACAGAGAGAGAGACAGAGAGAGAGACAGAGAGACACAGAGAGACACAGAGAGACACAGAGACACAGAAAGAGACATAGAGAGAAAGATGGACAGATACACAGACACACAAACCCAGAGAGACAAAAAGAAAGATCAGAGATGATATGACTTTGATAGGGTATGTAAGGAGGTCAAGAAGAAATTGGGGGATATAGTCTAAATATGTATGAAATTTCCAGATAATAAAATGATTACTTTTTTTTTTGTTTGCTTGGTTGGTTTGGTTTTCTTTTTTTTTAATTTATTTATTTATTGAGGATTTCTGCCTCAATAAAGATGGCCAAGTAACCATTAAGTGTCTTCTACATGGTAGTACCAGTAACATTTGATTCTACACTTCTGGTAAAGAAAAAAAGTTTTGAAGTTTCTTTCTAATACCTAGAACCATGGTTTAATGAATATTTATCTGGCATATTAAGCTAGTGCATTTGGTTAGGGGAAAGTATCACCTGAGATTTCATTATGATCAAGTGGTGGAGTAGGAGATCTGTCACTGAAGGATTGGGTAGATGGGAAGTGTTTGGTAAATTCAATAGATAAAGTTTATTATAACCACATAAGGGTTTGCTTCAAAAATACCTCTGTGCTAACACCCTTTTTAGATATTATGGTTGATTTGTCTTTCATTTTGAGACTTGTGGTAGTTTGAAAGAAAATAACCTTATAGGTTTGTAGATTTGAATGCTTGGTCATCAGGGAGTGTCACTATTTCATAGGGTTGGTGGTGTGGCCTTGGAGAAAGTGTATCATTTGGAGTAGGCCCTGAGGTTTCAAAAAGCCCCACCACAAGCTCAGAATCTATCTCTTTCCGCTAAGTGAAGATCCAGGTGTAGAACTCTCAGCTCCTTCTCCAGAACCATGTCTGTTGTGCTTATTGGCATGAAGATGAAGGACTAAACCTTTGAAACTGCAAGCCAGCCCCAACTAAGTGCTTTCCTTTATAAGAATCTCCATGGCCATGGATTCTCTTTACAGCAGTAGGAAAATGAATAAGACAAATCTTGATTAGTCTTTCTCTTAAATTTTTTATTTAGTAACTTTTTGTTGTTGTTGTAGTGCTGGTAATGGAACCTTAGACCTCATACATTCTGAATAATGTTCTTTCACCAAGCTATAGGCCACTCTTATATGTATGATAACTCCAACTTTGAGAATGAAAGTGTCTTTGATTAGCTATTTCATCTTATCATCTGAACAGTTTATTCAATTTCTTTGCTCTGATTTTGTCTTTAACCATAATGATTTAAATGATAAAATTGAAAAAGGATTTAATGAATTACATGTCTACTGCTTATCACTGTACTTGATATGTATTACCCCTAACTGAATATAAACTATGACTTGTATAAAATTTTGTTATTATTTTCCAATTGTGTTTTGAGAGGAATAATTGAATGCAGAAATTAATAGTGAAGGTTTGGAGTCTTAAAGCTCTGGCTTCAGATACTGGTTCTAATATGTTATAGTTTCTACATTTGTGTTCTTTAGAAAATTAATGTGTTGATGTTGACATCCATTTGCTTTCATTCTGTTGCTGTCATAAAACAGGATGACCTAAAACAACTTGTGAATGAGAGGATCTGCTTCAGCTCCCTTTTCTAGGTCTGTGTTTATGGGAAACAGGGCAGAAACTCAAGGTGGGAAATTGAAAGCAAGAACCATAGAAGAGTTCAGCTCCATTGATAATGCTCCGTCAGATTTATTTTTATCATTCATGTTTACCTGCCTAACAATGACCCTACTCACCCACAGTTCGCCTTCACAAATCAATCATCAATCAAGAGAATCTCTCATGTTATATGGCAAAGGGCCAGTCTGACTGAAGCAAGTCTTCAGTTGAGTTGCTCTCTTCTCCTTGATGATTCCACATTTCACCAAGACAATAGAAACCATCCCGGACACGTCATGCCATGTCAACTTGACACACAAACACATCATTAGTAAACCATAACGTTTGCTTTTGTATTTGTCTCCAAGATCTCATGTTGCTATCATAATATAAAACATAGCACAACTGTAAAGCTCTCGAAGTGGTTAAAAATTCCAACGCTTCAAACATTCAACATCTCTTTAAAAATACAGCTTTTCAACTGTGAGTTACTGTTTTTTTTTAAAAAAACTTATATACTTTCTTATTCTAAAAGAGAAAATCTGGAACATATAACCAATTATACTTAGGCAAAATTAAAGTTCAGCAGTATAAATCCAAATTCTATAGCTTAGTGTCCTACATCTTGAGCTTATCCATCATGTTCTGGCTTCTAAAATGGTTTGTGCAGTAACACTTCAGCATCTTGCTATCCATAGCAGACACAGCTTATTTCATCATCTCAGGCCTATTTTACTCTGCATTTACCACAGTTGAACCAATCCTGGCTTCTTTATGTCACGAAGTCTCTGGGGTCTCCACTGCCTCTGAATTGTCACTCTCCTTCACCAATGACCTCACAGGGCTTCTCTGCAAGAATCCCAGCCCTGCCACAAATTGCCAAGTACCATAAGCTCTCCATGTCTAACTTCAGGCCTTCAAATAATACCACGTGGGAGAGACTCTTACACATTATTTGCCAAGTTCTGCTGCCTACTTGATGTATAGTCTTGGCCACCTTGGACTACAACTTCTGACTGTTGATTCTAAGGAAATACTTCCCAGAGTATTTCACCCCAACAGTGATGAGTTTTTATTAAGCATTGCTGGTTATTTTCAACCCTAGCTTACCTGGAACCACAGAGTCTTAATCCAAAATATCATGTGAGTGTCCCTAGTAAAATCTTTGCTTTCCTATGAAACATTAGTGATTGATTAAAACCTGGAAAATACAATAAACCCTTTCATCTCCAAAAACTTAAAAACAGAAACTCATGGTAGCATGGTGCTTTTGTTTTGGGAAACTCTTTACTTAAAAGGTATTGTTAAACAATAATGCAAACTTTAAATTCCCTATCATCCTTTGTTTTTTTCTCATATTTTTCTTTTTAAATATTGAAAACCAGAAGGAAGCTAAAGCATTGTGGATGTGTTTTGATGGAGGTCATACTTAGCATTTATGGCATCCTGTTTTCTATTGTGCTATTTGAGTTCATGCTCCTTTGCTGCCTCCCACCCTGCTTTTCCAATAGTTTCATTTTGTCTTTATTCCGCACTGAACCCTGTTTGCACTGTACCTCTCTATGCCAGCTTGAAGTAAGATCTTATGACACTACAACTATCAGACTTCTAAAAGATAATACATCCACAGATTCAAAGGTTAAAATTCAAAAAGGAAAGTAACTGTAATTGAATGGAAATGGAGTTCAAATACAGCTGGTTTCACACTCATGGTGTTACAGCTTATGATTTTTTTTTGATATTACGGTATGGTGAAATTCATATGTATTTAGTAGCAGGTGGATTTCAGATTTTGAATTTGGATCTTTGCCAGCCTACTGTTAGGTGATATTATCTCTCTAATGTTAGATAGGATCAGTGAGCCTCAGCTTCCATTATATTAATTAAACACACCAGAATTCCAAGCAGGTGCTGTACTTAACCATACTATCTTGTCTAGGAGGCTAGGTGTACAGGTGCATGTTTCTTTGCTTACAATTGGAAGCAGTACCGTGTTTATGAATAGGTTGTTTTGCCCATTTTATGTTTTTTTTTTTTTTTTGGTTTTTCGAGACAGGATTTCTTTGTAGCTTTGGAGCATGTCCTGGAACTAGCTCTTGTAGACCAGGCTGGCCTCAAACTCACAGAGATCTGCCTGCCTCTGCCTCCTGAGTGCTGGGATTAAAGGCATATGCCACCACCACCCAGCTTTATGTTAATATTTTGAATCATTCAAAAGTCTAGTACTGACCTGGAAGCATCCTTTCTACTGTTCTACTTCCATAGTTCTGAAATCTGCTCCCCAAACTGCTGTGGAAGAAAACTATCAATAGTCTTACCCAGTTGTGACTGTTGTGAGATACAACAATGACCCATTGGTACAATAGTGGCAAAAGATGTTATAGGAGTAATCAACCATTTTCTATTTGGATACAAGGCCCATTCCACATGAAAGGACTCATGCTTGGTGCTGCAAACCTGATTAAGAACCCATGCCTTGGAAAGCATGGGCCCTAATACTACTATTTTTGCTAAATGGTATAGTATTAAACCACCTTTTAAATATACATACTTATATAAGACTGTACAAGACCAAACCAGTCAACACTCCTGCATAGAGGGATGCATGAGATCCAACTCTTAGCTGAAGAGTTAGTGTAAGTGAAAGACCCATGGATATGGAGTAGTTTATGCTCATCAACTGTCTAGGATACAGGATGGTGTCCTCTATCCATGCAGGTAAAAGCAGCATTGATTGGATTCAGTAATTAAAACATGAAAACATGATGCGGGGAGGAGGATGTAGGAAGAATGGAGGGAAGTTTCAGTGTGGTATGGGGAGATGTGGAGACCAGATATGATCCAAGCCCATGGTTTTCATGTATGAAATTACTAAAGAATAAATAAAAAAATTAAAAAGTTTATGTTTAAGATTTTTTCTTTCCTGAGGGGGAAAAAAAAGAAAACCAAAATTCTTGTGACCTACAATAGGATGGCAGTTGCTTAGAATTCAAGCAGCCTTTCTTCCAATAAAGGGTTCTGAAGCTGTGGGTTCTGTAGGTTCCCAAGCCAAGGCAAGACTTTTGCTAATCAAAGTTCTTTTTTTAAAACCCCTAGAGATTTCTTTTCTGCAGGCGCATTAATTACTTCAGTGTAGGCCCAGGCAAGATTAGGCAGGTTCATGCATTATCCTCAGTGTATACATTTAATCAAAGTGACGGCTTTCCCTGACTTCTCATTACATTTGCCTTTTAAAGAAGAATTAATTTTACATTTTACAGGGAGACAATTTAGAACAGAGTTTCCTTTGATCAAGGCTTGGATGTGAAAATCAGGTTCAACCGGGATCAAATTTAGTGGAATTTCCTGCCCCTTTCCTTGTCATAAATAATAATTGCTCATTTGCTATTGAAGCATCCCAGATTATTCCTCTTAGACATGGTCTAAGAAGCCAGACACATCATACTGTCAGCATCTGAGATGCCTGCTCGGTCATGTATGCATGAGAGACATGGTGCCGAGGAAAGGGTTTGGATCACCATCAAACCCATGTGTGTTTCTACCGAGCCATGTAGCATCCACCATCCCCAGCAAAGAGTCTCTTGTTTCATTCCCTTCCCCACTAGGCTCTTTCCTTTACACCTGCTGTTCCACTGAAGAAGAGCTCTCATGGAGTGTCACACTAGATTTTCTTATTTTCTGGTCTACTTCTATATCAAACTATTCCGTAATAAGAAATTAAAACTGGTGTTGAACTAAAATTCCAAGAACTGGTGGCCTAAATATATCCTTAATGATGCAAGATATCAATCCCTCAGAGAGCACCTCTACCTTTCTGTAGGTCTATATTTCTTCATGGTGTGGCAGCCAGGCTCTGAAGCCATAGGCCCGCCTGAGGTGGTCAGTAGATCTGCAAACATGCTGTCATGGCGTCAACAATAGCCAGGATGTACTACTCCTTTCTCCTTTGTTGTAAATGTAGATCACCTGGGGAGAGATGACTAAGTTGCAGGTGCTGTCCCTAGGCACGCATTCCCCGGAAAGAGAATATTAATGAGGTATCCACCTTAGTTGATGGGGGGATTAAGAGATATTTGATACAATAAACGTGGGTAGATTTTCAGGATGGGGAGAAGCCCTTCTGTGATGATGGTGTAAGCTGTGTCTGGTTATTTCTTGCGTTTCCATACCGGTCAGGTTAGGGAAAAATAGTTTTCTATGTCGGGGCCCACAGGCCCTGACACCTTTCCCTCCAGTACCACACACACACACACTTGAGTTTATCAAGTCAAAACTACAAAGAAAAAGTAATCTGAGGCTCTTAATTTTTAATATTAAGCATTCAGAATCTTGGTTATAAATATTTTCCATTTGCTTACCAGGCAGGAATAGTTAGATCCAGGAAAAGCAATCCAAATGCCAAAAATTTTAGGATGCCTTACACGGAGCAGCAAAAGGGTATTGAGAACATATATTTTTAGTTATAGCTTATTTCTAACCTGATAAGTTAAAGTTTGAGTCAGTGAAGTGGAAGATTAAACATTCTTTAAGTAAATGGGAGAGAAACTGTTCTATTCATAGAAGGAGAGAGCCTTTATATTCATTGAGAGGAAGCAGTGCCTGTTGGGAAAAGTTCTGTCCATGTCAATACAAAAATGCATTTGTATTCAGGATAAATAAGTCGCTAAAGGCAGTACAAAGCTTTTATTTAAACAAATACTTCCTAGTGGGTATTTATGAAATAAACAGACCATAAAGATGTAAAATGTAGGTATGAATATATGAGAGATAAATGATTTTCTTTACACACATGCGATACCTGGGTTATAAACTTTGGTTTGGATTTTTTATTTCTATGCATGTTAGACTTTCTTCCCTCCCAGTCTCCCACTAAGACATGAAGGAACCTGAGTATTATAAGAAATGAAAAAACAGACCAGGCTTTTACCAAAACACCAGCAGTTTCTTGTACCCAAATCATGCATTTGTTACCTTTTAACAAACCGTGGCTGAATGGTTACCCTGGATATTGAAAGATGTGATCATACAAAACTCTGTGTGTGAATGTTCACAGATATTAAAAATTTCCAAGCCTGAAAAGCAAAACCAAATATCTTTAAACTGACAAATTGTGTCCACACATTGTTTGTCACTCAGGAGCAAGAAGGGTGAAATTATAGACACTTGTGGTCACCTCTGTGAGACACCAGAAAATGTCAACAGGAGATTAAAAAAAATCTTAATTTCAGATGTTTGTATAAAATACATACATATGTGTGTGTGTGTGTGTGTGTGTGTGTGTGTGTGTGTATGTAACAACAAAAATCATAGAAAACTCAGCTACCAACTTGAGAGTTGGGAGGACATGGTAGGAGATGGAAGAAGGGTAGCTGGGAGGAGCTGAAGGGGCTAAAGAGCTAGAAAATGTGATGACATTCCATTTTTAATAAAATCATGAAAAAAAAGAAAAAAAGTAAATTTGGAAATGAAGAAAAGTCACAAATTACTGAACAAAGAGCAGATAGATATTTTCCAGGGGTTAGGAAGGAGAAGCGAGCGAGTACAATAATAAAAAGACACATGAGGGATGGTGATTGCTGTGGAAACAGTCCTTCATCTTGACTATCGGTCTCAGCATCCTGTGATGCTGTACCATGGCTTTGAAAGCTCTTACTTATTTTAGGGAACTTGGTCAAGAGTATATGAGACCCCTCTCTTACTTCTCACAACCATATGTTAAACTACAATTGTCCACAAACTTAAATTCTATGCTTATAAAGATGTCTACAATGGTTTTCAAATGCCTATAAGAACAAATCAGATGTTCTCTACATTTTGTTTTGAGAAAATCAAAATTATACAAATATGTAACCTGACATTGGTGATATATTTTCTATAGAGAACTGAGTGAGGAACTTCCTGGTCTGAGCCAGAATGAAATATAACACCAGCACAGTTATTTGAGTCCTGTCTACTTACTTGTGAGTTATCTATATTAAAATTGTTACTTGTTATATCATATGTGTCAGAGCATTAAAAGCAATAGTTAATATTTGTCTTTTTAATGGTCTGACTTTTAACACTGGTAGTACATGGCAATGGGCATTTTATCAAGAGTCATGATAGTGACATTAAAATGTATTAGCACTGGGTCTGGAGAGATGGCTCAGTGGTTAAGAGCATTGCCTGCTCTTCCAAAGGTCCTGAGTTCAATTCCCGGCAACCACATGGTGGCTCACAACCATCTGTAATGAGGTCTGGTGCCCTCTTCTGGCCTGCAGGCATACATGTAGAAAGAATATTGTATACATAATAAATAAATAAATATTTTAAAAAATGTATTAGCACTATTAGATTCTTTAGTTCCAGGTGCTCATAATAATAACAGTGTTAATGAAAGACCCCCAGTGGGGAGACTCTCACTCAAGTCTCGGGATAACACGACCCCCCCCCAGTAACTCAAAAGAGACCGTCCTTCCTGCAATCACAGGAGGTTTTAATCGATGAGACAGGAACCAGTGCACTGGGGCCGAGACTCATAACCCTCGCAGAGAAAGAGTTCGACCCAGAGTGACCAAAGAGAAGTGTTTTTTATAGGAAGAAACCACAGTCCAGTAATCCGAAAGGGGCAGGGAGGGTGTCACAGAAAGTCACAAGGTGACAACTCCCTGCCTCTCAAGATCACTCAAGGTCATAATCAGCTAGTTCCTGAAACACAGTATTCCAAAAATACTAATGATAATCACAAGGGGGAAACTCCCTGTTTCTCAAGATTATTCTCAATATACAATCTAACTTTATCTTCAGCTAGTTCCTGAAACACAGTCACGGAACTGGCTAATCCTAGATTTCTGATTATTCTCTTCCTGCCTAGATTTTTGGCTATTTTCTTCCTGCTGGGGGCGGGGAGGGGACCTGGATTTATCCAGGTCTTTCATTAGTTGTATTTAAAAGTCTTTTTGGTGAAGCAATAGACCTCAATTTGATTAAATTTAAACTTATTAGATGCTTAGAATATTACATTTGATAAAATGTGAGATCTGCACAAAACACTTAGGTACGAGTCAAAGATTATTGTTTGTAAAGACACACTTGGGTGATTCTTTGAGTTATGAGTTGAGTGTGTGTGTGTGTGTGTGTGTGTGTGTACACAGGTATTCACTAATGTGTTGGTGGTTTGACTGAGAAATGTTACTTATTGTTGTCTCTATTTGTGAGAGTTCATGGCCTCAATTCTCTCTTGTGCAGCTGAGAAGTCATCAATCACTGTTATTTCCTGCTCTTGCCACCTGCTGCTGTCTGTTCCATCATGAACTCTCAGCATCTGGAACTATAAGCTAAAGTATAAACTCTTTCTTCAACACAGCTTTTGATCATGGCATTTTTATTAGCAACCCAAACCAACTAATACAATATGTATTATATTTATAGAAGAGAGAGCAACACCTACTTTCTTCTCTCTTCTTTTTTCAGCTTGTTTTCTTAAGACTGGAGTCTCTTGGTGACCATGAGGCTAGGGATTGGCTAGACTGGCTGGCCAGAATACCCCAAATCTTTCTTTCTCCACCTCCCTACCTTTTTAAAAATTAGTTACATACAATACATCCCGACTTCAACCTTCCCTGTCTCCACGTCTCCCAACCCCCATCCCTTCTCTCCCTATTCCACTGCTCTTCTGTTTTCCTTCATAAAAGAGCAGGCCTCCCAGGGATATCAACTGAAGACAACATAGCAAGATGCAATAAGGCTAGGCATGAACCCTCCTATCAGGGTTGCACTAGGCAACCCAGTAGAAGGAAAAGGATCACAAGATAGATTTGGGGGATTAAAATTCAAGTACTTATATATGCACAAGTACTTTACCTAGTGAGCCAACTCTAAACCTCATAGAAATATGATTTGTAAAGGGAAAACTTAATCATAAGAAAGAAGATGAACAAAAAACCATCTGTGGTTAGAAGGGCAGGGTAGATTTTGAGGGAAGGGTATTTATGGGACTTTGTATCTTTATTTTGATGATAATTATACAACAGTATGTATGTTTCAAAAACACAGAATCACCTGCACTGTCTCCTCTACAGGGATGGTAAGCCTGAATTGTCAAGTTGTTTATTGTGGATAATTTCTTGCTCTATGCTGTTGTGTAGGGTTCTTCTGTAAGCACAGCCCATTGACTACCTTCTTTGTGATGGTTCACTGCAAAACTGGCCTATGCGATCACGGATGCTTTTTTAACCTGGAATCGGATGTCAAGTTTTAGAGTCCTGTATCTCAACACAACTTTGTTTTCACAGGATCCCATTAGATCTTGATTTGTGGTTTTATTTTTGCTGTCATTGAGCTTTAGGTTATTCTAGTTCTTGTAAAAAAAAAAACAAACACCTAATATTCTAAATCAGAGAAACTCTTATATTTGAAGTCTTAAAGAAGTTATTTATTTTACTCCCACATGGAAAATCCCAGAGTAGAAAATAGATTGTGAATTTGTTAAAATGCATATTTCTATTTAGGTCAGAACGTATTATAGAATTCAGGCTCCCCTGTCTCTCAGTCAATGGAAGGGTAAGAGTAGACAGGGCAGTGCTCACACGTTTGTTTACAGTCACAGTGTGAACTCAGCATGGTACCTGCTCCTGACTTTGGCCAGAACTTTATCATAGGCTCTATTAAGTATCTATGAGGCAGAGTCAGTATCCAGTTTGGTATCCATGTTTCAACATAAGATGATCTCTCTCTTTCTCTTCCACATACATAGATACACATACACACACAGAGAGATACACACACACACACACAGTTACATACGTGATCTCAATATACAACGCCTAGTCCTCCTGTTTCTGCCTCACAGATGTTGGGATTGCAGGTGTGCACCCCACACCTGGCCTGGACATTCCTCTTTTAGAGAACAGGAAAGAGATTTTGCTCCAGGATGTTACATACAGCCATAAAATAAAGAATATATAGGAGGCCCATTATAAGTTGATATTTGATTTATTCCCAGAGTTTTAAAACATAAAACTTTTTTAACAGGTCTTACTATAAAGTAGGAAATGGGATAAGATATCATAAAACCCAGAGAAATAACCACCTTGTGGAAAACACATAAACTAGGTTCCAAAGAAAGTCAAAATTCTATACAGCAGAAATAAAAGCAAAGTAAAACCAATAAAAATAAATTGAGTCTTCAAAAGGTTAGGGAAATTGTGAACTGAAATAAAGGTGCTTTAACTTCACATTTCAGATGTGGAGGTGGAATGAATTTGGTTATTTTTCAAAGGCCATCATATTAGTCTCAGTATTTTGAATGGATTGTTTATCCAGTTTACTTTTAAAAGTTAATTAAGAGTGAGTACATACTATATTCATCTTTTTGGGTCTGGGTTACCTCACTCAGGATAGTGTTTTCTATTTCCATCCATTTGCATGCAAAATTCAAGATGTCATTGTTTTTTA
>NC_022028.1:5441604-5452025 GCF_000317375.1 Microtus ochrogaster | reverse complement strand
GTTTGGATGGAGGAAGGGTGGATATGGGAGCAGGGAAATATATATCTTAATTAAGGGAGCCATTTTAGGGTTGGCAAGATACTTGACTCTACAGGTGTCCCCAGGTGTCCATGGAGATGTCCCCAGCTAGATCCTTGGACAGCTGAGGAATGGGAGCCTGAAATGACCCTATCCTATAGCCATACTGATGAATATCTTGCATATTCACCATAGAACCTTCATCTGGCGAAGGATGAATCTAGAGACAGAGACCCCCATTGGAGCACTGGACTGAGCTCCCCAGGTCCAAATGAGGGGCACAAGGAGGGAGAACATGAGCAGGGAAGTCAGGACCGCAAGGGGTGCACCCACCCATTGAGACAGTGGAGCTGATCTATTGGGAGCTCACCAAAGTAAGCTGGACTGGAACTGATGGAGCATATGAGCAAACCGGACTCTCTGAACGTGTTGAACAAGGAGTGCTGACTGAGAAGCCATAAACAATGGCGCTGGGTTTTGATCCTACTGCATGTACTGGCTTTGTGGGAGCCTAGTCTGTTTGGATGCTCACCTTCCTAGACTTGGATGGAGGGGGGAGGACCTTGGATTTCTCACAGGGCAGGGAACCCTGACTGCTCTTTGGACTGGAAAGGGAGGGGGAAGGGGATGGGGGCAAGAGGATGGGGAGAGGGGGAGGGAAATAGGAGGAGAAGAGAAGGTGGAATTTTTAAGTAAAAATAAAAATTAAAAAAAAATAAAAAGAAGTTAATTAGGCATGCTAGAACACAATTTTTCTCTTGTCCTCACTTATCTCTTTCTCTGTCTTCTGTAGGTTTTTCTTTGGTTATAACTCTTTGCAGATCCATTGTCCCCTGAGGCCTTGAAGCTCTAGTAAGGTTTATGAAGTCTAAATTTTCTGTTTTGTTTTAGGTATTGAACTGGGTCTGGAGAGATTACTCAGTGGTTCTAGGTGCACACTGCTCTTCAAGAGGATGTGAGATCATATACCAGCTCTCATGGCAGATGACTCACAGCTCCTTGCAACTTCAGGGCATCTGAGATCATCTTGTCCCCAATGTCACCTACACTTTTTACACATACTCCTATAAACATAATAAAATATAAATTTAAAAATTACATTCATCTATCTTCAAATCCACTGATTCTACACTTTGTCATCTTCACTCTCTTATTTCATTTACTCAGTAAGATTTTTTTCCTTTAATATATTTTATTGCTAAAATTTACAACTAGTTATTTTAAGTAACTCCTATTACTTTACTGAAATTTCTAAGTTTTTCATTTGTACCATGATGACTTTCAATTTTTATAAAATGTTTTTATTATGACTGCTATAAAATAATTTCTAGACAATTTCAGAATGTCATTCCTCCTCAAACTGTTGGCAACTGTAAATGTCTTCTCATATTTGAAAGTTGAACATCTTGTTCCTTGGTATGACGAATGATATTTTGCTTTAACGTAAAACATTCACTCTATTATGAAAGGAAATTGTATTTTCACTGAGTTAGGAAATTCTGAATCCTATTTGTTGTTTTATTTTAATTTGCAATCAACTTTTCTGGGTTTATCAATAAGTTATCGATCAACTTTTGGGGATTGTTGTCTTACTCATATTTAAGCAGACATAGCCTTTGGAGAGATACATTGCTACCAATATGACCCTCATTTCTTCCTAACCTACTTGAAGCATGAAAAGTTAATATTGGGAAACCAAGTGGTCTGGCTATTTTTATGGAAGGGAAATGCGTGTTGGTGTGTATGAAGAGGTCTCTCAGGCAGGCTAGATGCTTGGTCTCAATTAATTTTATTGTGCAATAGAACTGTCTAGTTCTTGGAGCTGAAATTTTAGTTTCAACATCTCAACTTAGATTAAGACAAACAGACTCTAACTTCCCTCAAGCAGAGACCCTAGAGACCTGTTCATTCTGAGATAGTGCTGTTAGAGAAACTCTGTTTATAGCCACAAAGAACTTTACCAGCCATTAGGGATTGCTTGTTTTCTTAGGCATTGGATAGAAAAACATTTTTAAAAGAATGATATGCAAAGATTTGTAACACTCTTACATACTCAGTCTAAATTTATATTTCTTAGAGTGCCAATTTTAAGCTGAGAATAAATCATACGACCAGATATAGCTTATGTAAAAAGAAATCCTTGTTCCTAAGAAAAGAATTCAAAACCATCTTCAGGAGAACATTGATGATCTGGTCTTCACTTATTTTTCACAGATGAAAAAGTATAAGCATCATAAATCTAAACACAAATTGCACTAGAAAATAAATGACTATAAAAAGTGCCAGTGACTGCTACAGAGCGTAATATTGATATTTCAAAGTGAAATACAATATTACAACTTAAGGAGATTACAAAATTATGATGTTTTTAGTGATTTAAGAGTCAAATGAAAGTTAATTGTGAAAAATGAAGAAGATGGGACAAGAAAAGGTACTGTTTGCAAAGTTAGTACATCATTTATATTACTGGCTAGAGGACTTCTTTCACTCAAGTGACATATGCCCAGAATTAAACTTACACACAGTCAACTGTTACCACTAAAAAGAGTCTTGGGAACAACGAAGTTAAATATATGCTTTAATTAAATGTAGGTATATGCTATTTATTGTATCTGTTATCAAACAATGCATATTCTTTATTTTCAGATGTGGTTTTACTATGTGAGCCATGTTGGTTTCAACTCATAGGCTCAGACAACCCTCATGCCTCAGCAGCAGGCATGCTATGTTGTAAAAAGAAAATTATTGATTTCTCAGGAATGTTGAAGTGAGTCAAAACCTCATATGCTACTGCACTTCACCTATCTTGCATCCTTCTCTTCAGACTTGCAATTATCTTCTTAAATACAATCCCGTCTTTATTTAGCTTTCTTGAGGTAGAACTGAAAAATGAAAATGTATTCCTCATATGCAGCATCATGTTTTGACATATGCATCTCTTGTAAGATGATAACCACAATCAAGCAAATTAACACACTTATCATCTTGCAGGGTTATTCTATTAAGTGATGAGAATGCTGAAGCTTTGCTTACAACAAATTTTAAGCAGATAACACCACATTAATAAACACAAGCATCATGCTGTGTGTCAGATATAATACAACCTGTTTATTCAGTCTAACTACCATGTTGTCTTTTTTATAATACTTACTGATTTTCTCTAAGTTCCCAGGCCCTAGAATGACCACTATACTGTTTGTATCTACAGGTTTGAGATGTGATACATGTGAGTCGTGTGTGCATGCTTATGCCTGGACGTACCTGTGCTAGTGCATGTGTGTGTGTGTGTGTGTGTGTGTGTGTGTGTTGGGTATTGAACTCAGGGCCTCATGTGTGCTGAGAAATTTCTATATGTCACTGAAAAACATCTCCAGCCAGGAATTTGAAAATATTCAAGTATTCGTATGAGGGAGATCATATAAGACTTGTATCTCTGTGGCTGATTACTTGAATATTAAGCAAATAAGTGTTTAACAGGATTGGTAAGCAGCTATGTGGCAGTAAAATAGAATTAGAAGAGATCTAAAATGAACCAGAAGCAGTAGAAAAATGTCTTCTCCTCTAAAATAAGAACTGAAACAGCTAAAGAGTTGTGCTTTTGAGGTAACTGAATAGGGAGAATGTGAGAACAAACCAGATTTAAACAGTAGCCAGAAGCACACGAAGAAGAATATTGTTCCCTGGAAACCACCACCTGTGCTCCCCACCTTCTCTCTTGCAAGGAAAAGAGTAAATGGGAATGTCCCAGCAAACTCCGAGCATGGAAGACGATGATCCCAGATACTCTACAGTTTCAAAGTTACCACAGGCTTATATCTAAATAGGGCTATATAGAATCTTGCAGAAGTCTACATATTCTTGGAGGCCAGGCATATTAGAGCATGTTTTATCATGTAAGTCTGTGATCTCATGAAGGCCAGGGCTTGGTGTTAGGAATCTTTGTCGGGATCTCTTTCATGTTATTCTTTGGGGCACAGTCTTTCAATTAAATGTACTGTTTATTTATTTACCGACTCTCCCTAGGCAGTGTAATCTGCGGATGTCCCATATTTCCAACTTCTGAGAGTGAAATTTCACATGAGTCACAATGCCCACCTAGTGTTTAAGTTAGTTTTGGGCTAATTCACTTGCTTCAGCCTCAAGTGTTTTGATCACTTTGTCTACTGAACCAACACTTTAGTCCAATTTCCCTGTCTTAAGGTTGAATAGCATTACATTGCTTTTTTTCCTATTTATTTATCAATAGAATTGATGAATAGTTTAATTCCATGTCCTGGCCATCATGAATAACACCACAATGAAAATGAGAATATATTTCCTGCTGACATACTATACTAACTCTTTACCCATTGTATGTACACGACATGGGACTGTTGTGCCATAGGTAGGTGGTGATAATTCTTGTTATTGTATGGGCAGATGCTACACAGCAGTTTCTGTGGTCCTTGGTGTATGTGGTTGGCTATGTATGTGTGTTTGCCCTTAATGCTGGGGACTTATTAAAATTATTAAATTATTTTCAGCCCCCTATCAGTTGGGGAAACTATCAACCATTTTTTTTTCTATTACTTGAATTGATTACTGGCTCTGACATGTGCCCCTTTCTTTGCCATCTACTGCTCTGGTAATAGAATCAGCAATCAGGCTTGACTAATCTTGTACTTGATCCTAAAGAATCTTGAAATACAATAAAAATTCTTCTTATTTCTTGTTTAGACTGTTTAGGGCATTTTGTTCTACAAACAATACATTCATTATATTATTAATACATTCATTAATAATGTCTTTCTTTTTTTCTGCAATAGAGAGGTTACAGTATGTGTCCCCTCTGAAGGACACAACAACAAAATAACATCTTGGAAGAAGAAAACAACATTACAAGACTCTGAAACTGTTCAGGGTTTTATCTTGATCTTCTTGGACATTTTGTTCTCTGTAAATTAGCCAGTCTTAAGCACTTTTTTTATAGCACCAGAAATGAACAAAGAGAAAGTTTTTACCTGTTATTTTTATTCGTTATTTATCTTATTGCTACTTAGTCTTCAAAGTTCTTTATATAATTTGTGTGTTAATGCTTGATTACAGCTTATTTGCAGTTATTTTTCTCAATTGATGGCTTGTCTTTTGCTCTGTGGATTGCTTTTGTGGCTTTGTAGAGGATTTTCTTTTGATGTGATTCTCCTAGTCTGTTTTTGTTGGATTTTCAGCATTATAAAAAATAAAAACCAAAATAATGGAAAATACTTCTCAAAGCAAAGTAAGTAACTTTCCCCCCCCCCCCATTTGATTTCTTCCAGATACTTTAAAGTTTCAGGTCTTATAGTCAAGTCTAATCTATTTTGAGTCTATTTTCTTATTTTGTATGATATCAGGACACAGTTTTATCCATTTGTGTATGGATAATGCAGTTTTTATAGAAATTCCTCTTTCCTCTTGTGTGTTCCTGCCATCTCTGTTTTATGTGAATTGGCCATAAACGCATACATTTATTTCTGCCCTATAGGTTTATGAATCTATTTTAATGTTAGTATTGCTTTTATTATTGCAATTTTGTAGCATAATTTGAAATCAGGAAATGTGATGACTTCAATTTATTTTTGTTGTTTGCTTGCTTATTTCTGAAACACTATTGTGATTTAGATCAATATTCCCCAAGCATTGGTCAGAATCAAGAGTCTGTCACTGTCCTCATCAAACCTTCTCTCCCTAAGCATAGTGTGCTGTTTCTTACTATTTTAAAATATATGTATTTTAAAATGACCAAATAGTGGCTGCTAAGATAGTTGAGAGGGTTTAATGCTCTTGTTGAGGACATAGGATTTGTTCCAGGCTCCCAAAAAGGGCAGCTCACAAAGCAACTCCAGTTTCAGAGAATCCTATCCTTCTGACCTCTGTGCACACCTGAACTTACCTACTCATAACTACGAGGAAATCTTATTATCAAATATAGATTAAAAACTTCTCCCATCAAAAATAACTACATTCTTGATGTTCAATGACTCAGACATTTTATGATATTAAGGTTCACAAAGATTCACGCTTTGTAATTCTGAAGCACTTTTGTATTCTTTTACTATCAAATACACAGATGTATGTAAATGCTACTCATTTAAATGCAATAAATGTAATGCTTCTTCTGCCTTTAAATTTATAAAACATTTTGCTCAAATCTATCAAAATAATTGATACCTAAATCTTATACTCTTTGAATGGTTAATTGCCTCAGCTTCTCATTTTCTTTTGCAGCTTCTTAAGGATTCATATAACAGACTTATAAAAGATTTCTTGAATGAATTAGTGCCTCTAAAACTCCTTGCTAAACTTCTTAATATAATGCTTGTTGTTAATATGTTAACTGGTGAATGCATTATTCTTGTTGAGCAACCGAAACACTCCCCCCGAGCTAAAAAGAAGATATTTCATTCACTTAATTTTTCTCTAGTAGACCATTGTAGAATGCGTTTTGTTACTGAGGAGCATGGGACTGCCTGAGAGGCGACTACTGTGACATCTTTACCACAATTGGGATTTATAAGCATGGTGCCTCTATTCAGTACTTTCCAAGGAAGATAGATTAGAGGTGCCGAGAGGGTGGTTTCCATTAGGCTGATGAAACTTCTCCAAAGACATTCTGTCCCTACTGAATTAGAATTAATGGTTCACCTATCAGTGGGCCTGGGTGCTGCAATGATAAATCTGACCTCAAAAGGGCAAAAAGTAAAGATTTGGAGAGAATGTAAAATTAAAAGTCTGATGAATAAAACACTGTGAAGACACTTCAGGGTAGATAGAGATCGGTATGTTGGCACTGCGATGTAATCTTTAAGTGTCTGGCAACTGGAGAGACTGGGATTGCCAAATGTAAGCTCATTGTGATTGGCCAGCTGGAGCAGATCAAAGTACAGGGAGCAGTGAATCTTGCTCGCTTTCATCTTTATGAAGGGATTTTATTTATGGCCTCACTGAAAATGATTATCCTTCTGAAATGGAACATCTCCCAGAGCATGCCTGAACTACAAAGCACTTTGGGGAGTTCTTGCATTTTTTTAAGTCAAAGCTCCTTTAAAAGAAGCTAAGGAGCTTGCTGCCCTCACACTGGGAGTCAGTGTTATCCACCAGGGAATACTGACACATTCTCCAGTCGAGAAATTAAAAAAAAAATGCTTAAAATTTATATGCATTTGTGGTGATACAAATGTATATATAATAAGTATATATTATTGCTAAAGGGTAGAGCAATTCTCATATTTTCTGAATCAAGCTAGGTTAGAGTTTTCTCAGTTAATCAACATACGCTATATATTTAAATTTTATCTTCAATAATTTTCTTTTGCATTCTGTGTGTGTGTGTGTGTGTGTGTGTGTGTGTTTGTCCATGTGTGGGTCCAGTTGTGTGCACTTTAGATTTTTTTTTTTTTGTTTTTTTGAGACAGGGTTTCTCTGTGTAGCTTCGGAGTCTGTCCTGATACTTTCTCTGTAGACCAGGATGGGCTTGAACTCACAAAGATTTGCCTACCCCTGCCTCCCAAGTGCTGGGATTAAAGGCATGAGCCATCACCTCCTGGCTATAGGTATTTCTATATGGAACAGTAAAGAAAATACCACAGATATCAGCTTAAACAATTGCAACTGAAATTTGATCATAATCAGACATTCTATTTGATATATGAATCACAATGAAAACTATCCATGTATTTTCAAATAATTAAACAACAATGCACAATGTAGAAATATTGAGTTGTTATTTTTACACTTCTGTTACACAGAAATCACATTACAGCAAATAAGTTGACATCACTTTTTAACAAAAGGATGAATGTGAACTTTGTTACAGTGGGATATAGAGTAGTAATGCTCGTGTGAACTACTAAATCTGCTGCTAGTTGTTCAAAACATCAATCTCCAAGTAACAGAACCAACTGTGTACAGTTATTAAGCCCATCAATTTTGGGCTTATTAGTCGTGCGTAGCCCATTTCTCAGCCTCACAAACTGTACAGGTTTAGTTTTGGGGCCTCCTTGTCTCTCAGCAGTAAATGCTTTTCACAATAAACTCTGTGTAGTTACACATTAAAACCACATCAAAGAAAGAAAGGGTGATGATGCTCGACGTACAGTCCAGTTCAAGCACCCATGGCGTGTGGACATCTTCTAAGACAGCAATGTCGATTTGGAGGCCAGCCCACAGAGAGCTCATCTCTCCCTCAAGAGGAGCATAGTTATAGCAAACCTTCCAATGTGGAGAACAGGGTAGTTGGAGTGAAAAAGATGGCAAGGTTCTTGATGCTGAAAAATACTTAGCATTAATATAAATTTCAGAGCTTTTCAAGGTACTGATAACACAATGATATAATGTTAGAAGCCCATCTAAACTGAGGAGTATGACAGTTGAGTCTTTCTCTTGCTTTTTAAAATCTGTTTTTATTTTTGAAATTAACATGTAATTACATATTTTCCATTTTCCTTCCCTTACCCCAACCTTGCCTATGTGTTGCACATAACTCTCCAATTCTTAGCTTCTAGCATTTTTTTCTAATTATATATTTTCTAAATAATAAAGTCTATTTAGTCCATATAATGTTATTTGTGTATGCTTTTTAATTTCAGAACTGACAACTGGATATTGGATTTAGGAAGATTATTTCTAGGGAATACTAATTAAATTTTCTTAGCAGTCATTAGTTGCTTCTAGTTCTCTGTCTAAGTGTGGGGTATCATGATATTCTCCCTTCTGTTTTTGTCTGTCTGTTGGTGTGCTCTTGTTCATGTCTTATTTAGACAGTCCTGTGGCTGAGACTTCATGGTTGTTACAACCCCTCTGCTGCTTATTCTGAGACTATAAACTAACCTTATTATCAGTTTTGGGAACAACAGATCTTGAAATTACTACGCTATTGCTCATAAGTATTGATGATATTTGGTGTTACAAACATCTGCCATCCTCTCTGTTTGCTTGGTCTAGTAGTCACTGAGTCACTTTGAGTCTCCACATTTCTCTGGGAACATCTCTTTCCAAAGATTGGAGTCCACCTGGTTTTGAGGGAGGTGCTTGTCCAAATTACAAATATTTTTCTATCTTCATGTGCATCTTTTTTTTTAATCTTCATGTGACAGGATAAGTTACAATGATGTCTCAGAAGTCAAGAAGTGCTGTCTTGTACTTTCAAGGTTTATTCATGTCTATGCTTATAAAGCTGGAGGCATGGACCATTGGTTAAGAGCATTTGCTACTGTTCCAGAAGACTCAGGTTCCATTTCCTGCACCTTGGTGACTAGCAATCTTCTATAACTCCAATCCCATGGGACCCTTGTTTCTCTGACCTCTCCTGGCACTGCATGCACATGATGCACAAACAGTTAAATGCTAATACATATAAAATAAAAATATGTTTATTTAAAAAATAAAATCGAAATATGGTTATTTCTAGATCTCAGATATGTTATTTTAGTTACTATTAAGCAATACTTTTGGACAGAAGAGTGATTAGATTATCCATGAGTGACAGATGAGTCTTGAAATTAGCAGCAGAGGCAGACTGACCTCTGGCACTTGTGCAACTCATTCACACCTATGCTACTACTTGATAGTATTTGATAGTATTCAAATACATTTTTATTTCAAAAATACTGCAAAAGTCCCAAGAAATTCAAGGGTATTTTATTTTTGTTGTGTTTCTAATTTGGTTTTTAAAGTATATTTATATATAAAGTTTCTAATTTGGTTTTTAAAGTATATTTATATATAAAGTTTCTAATTTGGTTTTTAAAGTATATTACACATGTAAAGAAAATTTTAAAGTATAATTTTCTAGATCATTTCATTTGAAATTGCAGTTTAAGAATTTAATCTTTGCTACTGCTTAGATCACAGATACTGTTAGATTATTTTTAAAGTGTGTGTGTGTGCGTGTGTGTGTGTGTGTGTGTGTGTGTGTGTGTGTGTATTACATCCAAGCCATGGGGCATAGATGGAGGATGATGGCAGGAGGACACTGTGTAGAAGTCAATTCTCTCCGTCCACCGTGTGTGTCCTGAGGATGGAATTCACATGATTAGGCTTGGCAGCAAATCCCTTTTCTCACTGAAGCTTCTCAATAGACCAGACATGATGTGATTATCATTAGTAGAATTATAAACTAAAAACTAAGAAAGGGTTTATGTTATAGCTTTCATAACTGTGTGTTCTGAAAAAATTTGGTTCTTTTTATTTAGCTATTTTCTGATTTAAGGATGACATCTTTGTCAAAAGCTCACGTGTTCCATGCTCGCTCCCATCTGGTGGTTATATTTTGAGAGATTCTTGAAAATTTAGGAGGTAGGCAAGGTCCCAATGAGGAGCAAAAGGAGGGAGAACATGAGCAAGGAAGTCGGGACCGTGAGGGGTGCACCCACCCACTGAGACAG
>NC_022028.1:5407322-5441160 GCF_000317375.1 Microtus ochrogaster | reverse complement strand
AAAAAATCAGTCACTGGAGGCACATCATGGGGGTGTATTTTGTCTTTATACCTATCCTACACCATCTTTTTCCTGTACAGCATGAGAAAAATGGTCACTGTCGGTCACTAATAGGCTTCAACCACCATGAAATTCTGCCCAAACACATGAGATCAAGTGATGGGCAACTGAATCCCCTAAAACAATGCCCTGCAGTAAATCATTTTTTCCTCAGGTATTTTGTTTCACAACTACGCAAAAGTGCCTAGCACATTTATTTATGAGATTTAAAAGACCAGAAGTTTTGATGACCTTGTGAGAAATAATTCTGGTTTTAAACAATACACTTTAACTTGGCTCACAAAGATAGTATAAACATTTGAATCATTTAAAAGTATTAGTAAGCATAACTCATGGTGCTTATAGTGAGATGGGGAGGGAGGCGAGAATCACAGATAAAGACGCTATTCACTAGGGGTGACTGGGGGGTCAAATGGGAATGGTTAGATCACCCTGCATATTGTACCTCCTCAGCCCTTCTGGCAGCTCTCCTCTCTGCAGTCACTCAACTGACATCCCAATTCTTTATTCAGTTGCTGAAATGAGCTTTAGAATGTATTTTAATGTTTTTATCTGAAATAGAATTATATCCCCTTCATCCAAGCTTTCCCCTTTTCATGTCCCCCTGGTGTTGGGAGGTCCTTTTGTCTTTATGTTGCTTTTCTTGGTTAATGAATAAAGGAACTGCTTTGGACTTATAACAAGGCAGAACGTAGGTAGGCAGGGAAAGCTAGGCTGAATGCTGGGAGAAAGAAGGGCAGAATCCGGGAGATGCCGTGGAGCTGCAGCCAGAGCAAGATGTGCTGAAACCTTGCCAGTAAGCCACTGCCACGTGGTGATACACAGATTAATGGAGATGGGTTAAATTAAAATTTAAGAGCTAGAGGATAAGAAGTTAGAGCTAGTAGGCCAATCAGTGTTTTAAATAATATAGTTTCTGTGTGATTATTTCTGGTCTAAGCCAGCTGGGCAGCTGGGAACCAACAAGTGGCTCTCTCCCTTCAACACACATTGGAAAACTTGGAACAAGACAAAAAGCAATAAGGCAGAGGGCCTTTTTGAGCAAGTAAATAAGGAATAGAGGCTGCTATGGAATAACAGGCTTCTGCCTTAGAGGTATTGGAAACAACTAGAAAAGTTTTAAATTAACTTGATTGACATTTTTTTGTTTGTTTGTTTTTCAAAGTCAGAAACTTGTACCGTGTTATAGATGAGAACAAGTTTTAACTGAATTGAATTTATTTCTTGGCCCCTTAGGCAAAAGGAAAACCAAAGTTCTCTTGCTGCCTCTAGACCAATGAATGGTTCTCAACCTTCCTAAAAGACAGTGACACTCTAATACACTTCCTTATGCTGTGGTGATCCCCAACTATAGTATTATTTTTGTTTTTTTTTTAAAACTGTTATTTTGTTAGTGCTGTCAATTGTGATATAAATATTTTGATAGACAGATGTTTGTTAAGGGGGTTGTGACCCACAGGTTGAGAACCACTGCTTTTGATGTTTCCTGTGTCCTCGGGGTTATGAAATCCAGAGGTCTGTGAAGGGACACTGGCCTAATCACAGTAACACACAGCAATAAGAGAAATGACTTAGAAGCCCTGTTTGGAAGTGCTGATTTGCAAACTAGAGAAGATAAAGCTATCCCAAACTGTTCCCGCGTGTTGCATAAAACCATCATCCATTGCTCAGGAATACTCCCTAATTATGCAGACTTGGAAAATGGTCAGGACTTTTTTTTTAATCCATCAATGCATTTACCTTCTTCATTGTGATTCATCCTGTGCTTTCCTTGTAGCAAATGTAATTTGATATAGAAATGGTCTCTCTGGGAATGCTCCTATTAACTAGGATCCATTTTTTTATACACGTTATATGTTATAACGTAAGGAGAGTAACAGTTTTATGATTGTCACAGAGTTGGTGATGCAGAGGACTCGGCAGGAGAGTCACACAGGTAGACAGAAACCCCTATAAGTCACTAAAGCTGAAGAGCGCTTCCAAAGGCTGAAGAAAGCCGCCAGGAAGATGCTTTTCAAAAATGTGTTTGCATTTGCCACAGACAAACAATTCACTGATTTTTGACTACACCAGCTGGCCTTGGTGAGTTCCTGATAGAACATCCCCATTGTCTCAGGGTGTGGGTGCACCCCTCGGGGTCTTGAGCTCCTTGCTTGTGCTCTCTCTCCATCTGCTCCTGATTTGGACCTTGGGATTTCAGTCCAGTGCTCCAATGTGGGTCTTTGGTGATCAACATTTTCTCAGGAATAGATTGATACTGTCAGGAGCAGTCATGTCTCATGTTAACAAAACCCTGAAATATTAAATGCCATGTTCTACAGATCCTTGCAGTGGTTTAAGATTTCCTATTTATGCAGTGTGCAATCTCTATGAATCTAAAAAAACTAATTAATTTGACTATATGTATAATAAACCTGAGTGACTATTGACCTATAATACTTAATACCTGTAAAATTTCAAGACTAAGACTTCATATCAGAATATTAAATAATCTTTAAAGAACTTTGCAGTAAAGGAGGACAATGACCTCAAGGAAAACAATGTATAAATATTTTGATCAGAGGTATAAATGTATAGTGCAATATGATAAATGTATCCTAAAAATTGTATCAATATACAAAATGTCTTAAAACAGAGGTAGAACCATGCATGAATAAAATCTGACAAAATAACTTTGCATAGGTGTACAAATATTGCAAACAGAAATAATAAATATAATTTGAACTTGTATCAACATACAAGAAGCTATACTAATGTAAATGTCCATAAATAGTAGCTCACAAGTATTCACTCTATTACTATCATTTTTATTAGTGTGAATAAGCTAACACTAAATTATCTATTACCCCATTTAATTTTCCTTTTTTTTCTCTTAAGGAGATCTCTGGGCCTACTGAATATCCACTCTAACACTCTACCCTATACAAGTAATAACCACCAAATAGTGTCCCTAGCCCTCGGGACAAACTTTTTTGAGAGCAGGGATGTCATCTTTTAGAAATGTTTCCAGCTGTCACGGGGGAGATGTTCTTTCTATGGGATCCTGTGAAAGTAAAGCACTAGGTAAGTTTCAAAATTATTGTCTAGTATAATTGCAAATGATTTCCGAGTAGTCAATAGGGTTTTTCCAAAGTTCTAATTTGTAGTCCTGACCAGAATGTTATGAGAAGGCACAACTTCAGCAGCTGGCACACCAAAACCAGTCTTTGTAGTAGAGCTATCAACATCATGATGTCATCTCAACCAGGCAGAGTTGTTGCTGTGGGGCTCCATCTTCTTCCTGGAAACTTCAAAGATTACTACAGGAAAATGATCTGAAGGAAAATTTACTGTTCATTGTGGAAAGCTTAAACATTATTCACACACACACACACATACACACACACACCTATTCAATGAAAAATATGATATAAACAAAATAGGCATGGAGAAAGTCAAATTTTTTCTAAATTCTTTCTTTTTTCCATCTCATACCAGATGGCTCCTGAATGAGAAACTCTAAATTTTTCTTGAAACAACATGCTTTTATTTAGAGAAGGATAGTCATTGTCCAACTCTAAAGGCAGCACTATATATTTATAAATATTTATATGTCACCTGTTCCTATAAATCATATTCCTTTTTGCTTGGTGACCAAGGCAACTCTTATAACAAAAGCCGTTAACTGGGGACTTGTTTCTAGCTTCAGACTCTTAGTCCACTATCATCATAACAATAAACATGATGGCATGCAAGAAGGTGCAGGAGCAGTTGCTGAGAGTTATATCCTGATCTTTAGGCAGAGAAAGAGAGACTGGGCCTGATATGGGCTTTTGAAACCTCAAAGTCCCAGGGTCACACTTCTTCCAATAAGGTAACACTTCCTAGTCTTTATAATCTTTTCAGATAGAGCCATTTGCTAGTGAGTAAGTAAGTAGCCAAATATGGAGCCTAGGGGGCCTATTCCAAATCACCACATTTGACTTGGTTATGAATGATGACAAACATGTATATTCTTATTCAGGATAGCTGAAGTTTAATTAAATGGATAGAGCAAGGAATACAGCTTTGTTTTCCAGCACTTACTTACGTAGCACAAACAAGGCCCCGTTTTTATTCTACAGCACTGAGAAGGAAATAAGAAAGACAGATGAGGCAGGAAAGATGGAGGGTGGGAGACAGACACAAATAGAAAGATAGAGACAAGGAGAGACAGAGATAAGAAGAAGACATGAACGGAAGAAGGGAGGGAAACCAAGTGAATATTTGTAAACAAACACTGGGAAGAAATCCTATGGTATCTAAGGCCCCAGTGACACTTCATTAATAAAATTCTGTGGCATTATTGGGAAAAAAAAAGAAGGCAGCCTATTGAAAAAATGTAAAGTCCAGAAGCAAATGAATGTGTAACCTAAATATATGCATTAAATTACTAAGTATAGTTATACCATCATTTTGAAAATATAGGAATATTTGATATTATTTGGAGAAACAAATTAGATCCCAAGCAGTCTAGCTCCTGGCTGCAAGTTCTCTGTGTACTCCACTTAACCCATAGTACTCCAGTATATAGTGTTCACATGTCAGCTAACACAGTTAATTAAAAATGTTTTAGAACTAATCAGTAAAGCATCAGCATAATATCTGAGCTAATGGCAGCCTTCCAACTCCAGCATGACAGTGAGGAACCAGTTTAGGACCAAACCAGGCCCTCTGAATGTGGATGACAGTTATATGGCTATGATAGACTGTGGGGCCACTGGAGGTGCAGCCAGGATTTATCCTTACTGTTTGTTCTTTCAGGAGGGAGACCTTGCTCGGCCTAGATATCGGGGGAGGGAGGGTTTGGTCCTGCCTCAAAGCAGTGTGCTAGACTTTGTTGACTCCCCATGGGTAGTCTTCCCTCTCAGCAGAGTGCATTGGATTGAGAGGGAAGGTGAAGGGAGAAGGAGGAGGAGAGGGATCAGGAAATGGATTTGGGATGTAAAATGAGAAAAAGATTTTTTAAATAATACCAGAAAAATGTGTGGAAAAATGGGATTACAAGACGGACTAATAGAGGAGGTACCAAACTTTTCCTCATTTCTGCTCTACAAAGGTAAAGGAGTAGTGTCGACTGAGCTTTCTCTCCCGCCAAGTTCCCACACTCATTAAGTCCCAAAGAAATCACACAAAGGTCTACATTAATTATAAACTGATTGGCCATTATCTCAGGCTTCTTATTAACTTTTATAACTTACATTAGTCCATAATCTTTGTCTGAGTTAAGCCTTGTGGCTTGGTACCTTTTTCAACGAGGTAGTCACATCTTGTGTCCTCTGAATCTGGGTTATGACTGCAGAATGAAACTTCCCTCTTCCAGTATTCTCGTTTCCCTGTCTATATTTCCTGCCTGGCTACTGGCCAATCAGCATTTTATTAAAAATAATACAAGTGACAGGATAAAAATCCATTGCCCCACAGCACTTCGCCCCCCCCCCCTAAAAGAAAACAAGAACTCTGAATCAAATATCCTTTGTTTAGCTTTTTTCCTGACCGTTATCCATAACAATTTGTAGCCAACATTCTAAACAAAGGAAAAAAAATATCCATAGTTCATTTTTTTTTTGTGTGTGGGGGGGAACATGGGCATAGTTTTCCTGGTCAATTCCGGCTGATTGGCTGCACTGATAATCTTACAGGGACCTAAAGAAAATTTAGAATTATGATCAAGTCCTGACTGGAGTATCCTGTGAAGCTTGGTCATCTCAAGCAGCAATCTTGAATCTGTTCTGGATGTAGAACTCAGACATCCAAATGATCCACTTGGATCAGAGATTTCTCAGGGGGTCTTCCTTTGTCAAACCTGATTTTTCTTAACCCGGAATGAATCCACAGCCTTTCATTCCTGTGGAAACAAAAGCAACATACATTTTGACTTGAATTTTGAAGTCAAAACATTTTCAAAATATATATGCTGAATTAATCCAGCAGCATTTACAATCAAATGGCTTTAGCAGCTTTTGCTCCTTCCTCAGTCATCAAACAATTCAAAGAGAACACAATAACATACAGTATACAGACTCTGTGTATTTTTCAACTTTACGTGGCTTTATTTTAACCTCTAATTCTTTTATTTTTATTTTTAATTTTTGACTTTTTGAGACAGGGTTTCTCTGTGTATTTTTGGCTGTCCTGAACCTCTCTCTTTAGACAAGGCTGTCTGAACTCATAGAGATCCGCCTGCTTCTGCCTTCCAAGTGCTGGGATTAAAGGTGTGTGCCACCACACCTTGAACTCACAGAGACGTGTCTGCCTCCCAAGTGTTGGGATTAAAGGTGTGTGCCACCACATCCAACTACTCTCTTTCTTTCTTTTTTATTTTAAGGACTTTATCCTTTTTTTTCTTTTCTCTCCCAAGTCTACATATATTTTTAACACACTGTACACCATTTAGAGGTTTTCTTCACCTTTGAATCTCTCCTTACTGTGTATCTCTCTTTTTCTTACCACATGAGTGACAGGAAAAAAGACCATTGTCCCACAACAGAGTAGTAGGCAGAGTGTGCTTTTTAGTTAAGTGGTCCTGGAGGAACTCTAGACCCCAGTAAAGGAGAAGCTAGAGCCCCTGGGACTTAAGAGTCTAGGGAAGACACTTTTGAAAGAGAGACAGAGAACTTTGGCTTCCACTACTTCATTCTTCAATGTGGGGCCACATGGGAACATCAAACTCTCTAGAGCAGCTGTCAATAACCTTAGAACATATCAAAGTTATGACAACCTGGAGCCTGCAGTAGTAACCCACAGTTCACACAGGATCTTTGCTTTCAAATGGGACCTCACAACATCATCTCCATTCTAAACACAAGACCTCTCAATGGGCACCACCTCAAGAAAGAAGCTACAGTTCAGACTCATGATGCTCTAGATGTGAAACTCCTGCATGCCCCCATCAAGCTAGCCCAGAGCATTGCACTTTCACAAACCCCCATTAACTCAGAAAATCAGCTGTGACCCTAGCACCCATGTTTTGTGATATTTTACTCTTTTTGTTTTTGAGGGGCCCATCAACCAGCTCCTAAATAAATCACACAAAGGGGCTTATTCTAAGCTATAAATGCCTGCCTTAGTTTGGCTTGTTTCTTGCCAACTTTTTTAAACTTATATTATCTCAACTCTCTTTTGCCTCTGGACTTTTATCTTTCTCTTATTTCTTTACTTTTTTTCTCCATGGCTTGTTGTGTAGCAGGGTGGCTGGCCCCTGATGTCCTCTTCTCTGTGTTTTCTTGTTCTTCCTATTCCTCATTTCTCCTCCTATGTATACTCTCTGCCTGCTAGACACACCTATCTTTGTTTCTGCCTTGCCATTGACTGTTTAGCTCTTTATTAGACCAACAGATGTTTTAGAGAGCAAAGAATCATAGCTTCACAGAGTTAAACAAATACAGCATAAACAAAGCAACACAACTTAAAATAATATTCCACAACACACCCAAACTTCCTTGGTGCCCTGCATTATGTGAGGTGAGTGTTTTGAGACGAAGATGCTAGGCCCTGAGAGTCAAGGGTATGACGCTGACTTCTATATCCACAGCAGGGCTGACTTCCTCTCATTTACTGTGGCACACATATCAACACACAAACACATACATAAACAGACATGCAAACTAAATAAATGGACAAGGCTTAAAAATATGTATTAGGAGAAATACGAACAGATAAGGTATGCAATGTCTCATGAAGAGTATGATATCAACATATTACAAAGGAAACAATACTCATAAAACACCCAACAGAAAGTTGAGTGATTACAAATAAAAACTCAGCCCAACTGAAAAGAAGACAGATGCCATTGGAGGGAACAGGAAAACATGTGAGGAGAGCAAATATTTCAGTACAACGATTAAGATGTTCAAATTGAATGAAACATAAAACTTGTGAATGAACTCGTTAAGTCAATTAACAAATATAGTTGACAGTTCCAATGGAAATGGAAAGCAGAATATATTATTGAAACATCCCAGGCAGACGGAAAATGAAGTACACGTCCAGAACTTTCATGAGATAATTAAGTAAATGAGTATTTGCATCTTTGTATTTACAAAGGAAAAGGTACAATTACAGGAAAACCATTTAATAAAATGCCGTCACTTTTCTAGTATTGGGAGAGGTAGGGGCATTGGGAGAGATGTGGAACTTAATGTAAACATGACCAGAAAAGGTCTTCACTCAGATTTATTAGTTATCAAAGTGGCAAAAATCACTTGATAAAGACGTCTGAAATTTTCAAAAGAAGCATGCCAGGCTGCATTCAGGGATCTCTCAATAGACTAACAGATTTCTTGGTAAAAGCCTCACATGCCAAGAGTAGGGAATGATTCATTCCAATCCATGAATTCAAAACAAACAACAGCAAACTTATCACCAACTGTCATTAGTTCCTGACCAATGGTGGGTGCTTCTGTGCATCCCAACACATGATGCATGGAGACTGTCTTGATTGTGTACTGGCCACCCCGGCTGGTGTGAATTCATGAGTAAAGCAATCCTGTCACATTCCGAGGACACTTTTCTCATCGTTCTCCTGATATCTGGTTCTTACAAGCTTTCCACCACATTTTCCTTATTCCCTGAGCTTTGGAGGAGGGGTTATGATACAGGTGTAGCATTTATGGCTGAACACTCTGCAGATATTTATTTTCTGCTCTTGACCAGTTGTTAGTCTGTGTAAATACCACTGTCCACTCCACAAAGACACAGCGCTCTCTTGGCGAGGGTGAGAATAGGGCCAAGCTCTCCTGAGGAAGGCAGTGATGGAGAAGTCTTCTCTGAGCCTTCTCCAAAAGTCAGGTTAGAGTGAAACCCAGCTCCGCCTGTGTGCTGGTTGAAATATATTTATGTTTAAATGCAAGAGGATGCCATTCATGCCTATCCAATTGGAGACAAAATTCTTGAAAACTAATGTATGATAGTAACCCGAGTGGGCATCCTCATTAAATGATAACCAAAGCAATGGGAAAGATCACCACGGAAATGACTTTCCAAATATAAAATATGCACTCCATATGGAGCCAAAAGTTCTGCATCCAGAAAAACTATGCCAGTCACCAGAAGATCTGCAAAACGTCAATATATGATGCCTGAAATATTAAATTTATGACTCCGATTATTATGGAGAACCAAGTAACCCAAAGATTAGATAAATTTGTAGACAATATTGCATATAGAAAGAAAAGAGTATTCATCTCATACTTATGTCTAAATCTAGTTGCCAGTAAAAACTATTCAACTTCTGCTTTGGTTCTTGGTTTAATATAATTTACTTAGACTAATTTTATCTAATGTATAGCTACCTGTACTTCTATCTTTATTTCTACATGTAGAGACAAAAAAATAACAGAACACACAGAGAGAATTAGAGAAAGGTAGACTGTGCCCCTATGATTATACAAGTTCCTATGGTTATATATGCTGTTACACTTAAAAAAATGATGTTATAAAAGTTATTGAAATTTTCCCCCTCTATTTTGCCCCTTTGAACCCTCCCATATATTCTTCCTTGCTCTCTTTTAAATTCATGACATCTTTTCAGTAAAGTTACTGCATTCATATATATACATGTATATATACATATACATATATATACATATGTATACATATATGTATATGTATATATGTATATATTTCTAACTATAACCTGTTCAGTTCGTGTAATGTTACCTATATGGACGTTTTCAGAACTGACCATTAAATACTATTGAATAACCAACTGGTGTGTTTTAAAGCTAGTTCTTCTGGTTTATTTTGTTATTTGCAATGTTAAGTAAAATAAAAGCTCTTGAAAAAATTACTGGGTGTTTGTTTATGCTGCTCTTGTTTGTCTCTGCATTCATTGACACAGAATTGTTGTATAAATTTGTTGATTACGTAAAAGGGAGGACAAAGGGGATATTTCTTGCCTGATAAGGTAGAAATGTGGGCTAGAAGACACATTACTCTGCCCTTGAAATTGATGTTGTATGTTACAAGTTCATGCAGCACTAAGCAAACTACTTAAAATTTTATAATGTATCAATTTTATATTTGTATGAGAGCAACAATGAAAGCATAAATTATCTTTTAAAGTTGTTTAGAGATTTTTAAAATCCAACGAAGACAAACATTATTTCATAATTTATTTAAAGATCTTTAATTTCTCAATTCTCAGGCATGGTCTTGGGCAAATTTTGGATTAGACATAGTTTGTTTTGGAAAATTCTGCCTTCTTGTCTTCATTTTCTCTCTTGAAGTCACTGGTCTATCTCTAACCAGTTGGCAGTGGTCCAGCAGCTGAATTCTATAGTATATTCCTTTACTTGGTGTTAAATGGCTGTTTGAATTCAATTAACATCTATCTAAAGAATGACATTAAGACAACCAGTTAAACAAAATGGTACTTTTTACTTTAGTTAATTTTAATTCACTTTAAAATTCTTTAATTACCTCGAGTATTTTCTAGATCTCTTCTCTCCCCTTTCTGGGACTGGAGAAACCTATAACAGGCATATGAGCCATGACATCCATGTCCTTTCCAGGCTATTCTCTAACTCACCTGATGGATTCATGTACACTAGTGAGAAAGAGACCATGCTTGCAGAGTCCTATTGTGTTAAATCTTACCCCAAGGCCCATGAGATTGGTTTCACGTTAACATTTCAACAGTTAGAGCAGTATAACAAAGTGTTGTAAAAATCTAATTAGGGAGACGATGGATGCCTTCTTACTTATACTCCAATTCTCTGTGAAGTAATTTTCTTGTCCGTTACTCTAAATGGTCTACTTTTAAGTGATATTGTTTTTGACACTCCATGCTTGAAAGAATGAAGAAATATTCAGTTACAGTCTGATGTGGGAGTGGTTTCTTACTAATAAAGAAACTGCCTAGGCCCATTTGATAGGCCAACCCTTAGGTAGGCGGAGAAAACAGAACAGAATGCTGGGAGAAAGAAGCTGAATCAGTGAGTCGCCATGATTCTCCCACTCCAGATAGACGCAGGTTAAGATCTTCCCTGGTAAGCCACCTAGTGGGCTACACAGATTATTAGAAATGGGTTAGATCAATATGTAAGAGCTAGCCAATAAAAGGCTGGAACTAATGAGCCAGGTAGTGTTTAAAAGAATACAGTTTCCATGTAATTATTTTGGGGCATAAGCCATGGGGCGTCCGGGTGCCAGGACGCAGCCCCGCCGCTCCCTCAACAACAGTCTTTGCTGGATAAAAGTGCCCATATATGTAAATTCACAAGACAAAATATCATTAAATTTTAATCCCTTCAAAAATAGATACTTCTTGGAATGTATCATAGTATGATAAATCTTCCTAAAAGCACTTGTTTTTGGTTTTTTTATTTGCATTAGAGCAATTTGCACCACAGCTGTGGCAACAGTAAACCCATAATGTCCTGGAGTGTGACCCAGTAAAATGATTAGGGTCAAGTGAACTTGGCAAGTATTTTCTAAAGGGAAACTGCCACAAAAAAACATAAACTGTTAATTCTTCTGGGGACAAATAAGTTATTTATAAGGACGAGACAAGGAATACAATTTAATGATTCTAAACATGTACGCTGAAAATATAAAATATTAAATGATGGTATAGCTGTTAAATGCAGTGGGTTTTCTGTTTTTCTCTGGTTCTTTGGAATGGGAGAGTACAGACAAGAGAGTTGGTTAGAATGAACCCTGTGGTTCTGAAATAAGAGTTTAATATATTTTTCTTTCTTCCTCTTTCTTTCCCTGTTCATTTTTATCTTCTATCTAATATAGACATAAATATAGCTGTGGGAATGTATGCAGAAAAGAGCAAGATGCATGCATTCATGTGTATGTTCTTTCAATCTGTGTACTCATCTGGCTCAGTAGTGCTAAATTTCCAATTCCTTATAAAAATAATTTAATTTTTAATTATTCCTCTGGGTGTTTTGCCTGCACGAATATCTGTGCACCATATTCTTACCTAATAACTGCAAAGTCCAGAAGAGGGTATCAAAACCCTGGGACTGGAGTTACAGAGACTTGTGTGCAACCATGTGGATGCCAGGAGTTGAACCTAAGCCCTCTGCAGGAAGTGCTCATAACCTCTGAGCCAGTTCTGCAGGCCCCTGTTTTTCTTGTTCCTATTCCTCCCTCCTTTTCTTTCCTTCTCCCCTGTCTTTCCTTCTTCCTTAGCTTTAGGACAAAATCTCATTATGTATCCCTGGCTACTTTGGAACTCTTTGTATAGACTAGGCTGATCTTAAACTTAGACCATTGTTCCACCTTCCGCTAACCAATGTTGAAATTACAAGTATCGACTACCACATTTAGCTCCAAGTCTTGACTTCTAAACAGTATTTCTGAAAAACAAATAAACAAGTAGCAATAACAATAGATATGTATAGACTTTTAAAATAAAGTTGCTGGATAGTAGTAATGCACACCTTTAATTCCAGCACATGGAAGGAAGATCTCTGAGTTTGAGGCCAGCCTGCCTGGTCTACAGAGCCAGTTCCAGGACAGCTAGGGCTGTTAAACAGAGAAACTCATCTAGAAAAACAAAAACAAACAAATAAACCAAAAAAGGAAAAAAATAAATTGTTGATCCCAGAGCTAAAGCAGAAAAAATTACCAGGTGAGCCTAGAGCAACATAGGAATGTTCTAAAAATTGAGAGGAGAAGAATGTGATAAAAATTGAAAGGTATATTGCAGAGAGAAATGAGAAGTAACATGGTATAAAATTTTCAATGAAGTTGGAAGAATTTATCAACAAAACAAGTAGATATGGAGCTAGGATATAAGTCAGACAACAAAGTAAATACAAACAAATCTATGTGATGTAAACAAATGACTCCATAGATAAGTAAAGCATAGAAATGTAGCTCATTCTCATTGGAATATTCTGAATCAAATTTTATGTAGAAATTTACCCCAAAACTCATTAGTACACAGAGAACTGTAGATGAAGCCCCTAGAGAGTCAGTAAATTCTAAGGGGGAGTTCAATAATATTCAGGAAGCAAACAACTCAGAAATCTCAGAAAAATCTCTGAAACTGACAAATACATAAAGGCCTGACTTATCGAGAACATTATATTAGTAATTTTTCTTTGATGTGATAAAACACCATGACCAAGGAAATTTATAGAAAGTAGAATTTATGCTTTTAGAGGATTGGAATCCATGATGAAGGAATGGAAACAACAGAGACAGATGGCAATCAGGGAATGCTGTAATGCTTTCTATATATGAAGTAGAAGTGGTGGTGTCATAAAACCTGAAACCCAACTGCCTACCCATTGTATAACAAACAGCTATGCAATGATCTTCACTCAAATAGAAGACAGGTGACAGAAAACAGAGAAATGATTAAATGATAATGTTTTCCTTAAAATATTTTTCCAAGATGTGTATGTATGTATGTATGTATGTATATGTATGTGTATGACTGGTCCTGCTATCATACCTATTTTTTTGACATCATGTTTTTCTGCCATCGTGGACTCTTAACCGTCTGGAACTATAAACTCAAATACATTCCTCCCTTCTGTAAATTTTCATTATCATGATGTTTTTTCACAGCAATAGAAAAGTAACTAACATAGACACTCCATACCTCTGTTCTTCCAAGCCTGTGACATCATCACTGAAATATTCAAGATTTCTGCTACATGTTAGGGAAAAACAAAACAGAACAAAACCAAAAAATATCCAGAAAAACTAAGCATAATCATTTTCCTTCTGTGCCCTTCACTGACGACAGTAAGTTCCAGAATTACCCATGGTTTATGAAAATGATAAGATGCTACCCTTTTTGGTGAAGGATTTCTATATCTGTTCCACATTTTCCTTGTATGTTTCAGCAGGTGATGGACACCTATGCTGTTTCTGTTTCTTAGCTTCTGTGAAGACTGTTGAAGTGGGAGTGCCCACGTGACTTCCTAGCACTGGGTAGGTGGCTCATAAATACCTATTTGAAAATAATTGCATATTCCCTGCCTTGTTTTCTATATGGCTCCAATAATTTCTATTTTAGTCAACAGTGTTTAAAAGTTCCCTGTCCTCCACATTTTCCTCAGGACTTGTTTACTTCTGCTTTTTTTTTTTTTTTTTTGGTAATAGCTATTGTTACTCTAGCAACGTGGCATTTCATCTTCCCTTTTGTTACTAAATTTCAATTCCCTGTAAATTTGTGGAACTGAGTCTCTTTTAGTAGTTTTAGGAAATTTCTAGCAAGGTCTACTGCTCACTTTGTCATCAGAATTATTTTCCTTTGTTTGTTTTTGAGCTGGGTCCTGACCTGCTATAGATGTCTCTGAGCTGGGTTCCTGATCTGCTATAGATGCCTTTGAGGTGGGTTCCTGATCTGCTCTGGATGTCTGTGAGCTGGGTTCCTGATCTGCTATACATACACCTTTGTGTTGGGCACCTGATCTGCTATAGGTATCCCTTTACTGCGGTGTCATCTTTTCACTGTTAATTGCATCTTTTGGGTAAAGAAACTTGTTTCTGCTGTTAGAGAATTTCATATATGTATACAATGTGTTTTACTTTTAACACAATTATTAGTTTAGTTATAAATTTTGACTAAGTAGAAGATCTAATAAATAAAATTTCTATTTATAACAGCAAACAAAAGAATATGATGCAAAGGCCCACATTTATCAACATAACAAGGTCAAACTAATCCACTTTTATTGGAACTCATCTGTCCTATTTCGCTTTCCTTTGCTGCTTTTCAAGCTACTCTTCCCACCCATGACATCTAGAGCATCTGTCTTGTCAAGTGGTATAGCAGCTACACTGTTTCTAGCCTTATGTTAAGACTTGAATCCATTTCAAGATTTTTTTCAGAGATATTGGTCTAGATTCATTCTTCTGCTTGTGGAATTCACCTTTACAATACTGTCTGTGTAAAACATTGTCCTATGTCTAAAGCTATTCATAATATTTTTGTCCACAAAGGTGAAAATATTCTATCAAACAAGGTCTAGTATTTCTGACATTCTAAAATATACTTTCATCAAATGCTTTTATTTTAATTCCATGAGATAAATTAAATTCCTGAAAGTCATATTTAGTGATACAATTTCTCAAACACCCAGAAAGCTGCAAAATAAAAAAAAACTACAGCTCAACATATAAAACAAATTTCTTCAAAAATTCAAATTCTCATTTGCCAATGAAAAAGATTTCCCAGTTATATGATATGAAAAGCATCACGATACAAATATTATTATTATTTTAAGCTAATCAACATTACTTGATAATATTAATATTACAATACTTTCCATATCATATAATTGGGAAATCTTTCTCATAGTTTCATTTTGACTTTTAATATCATTTTATGGCTATTGATAAATTTCACATAAATTTTATCTATTAAAATAGGGATGATAATTCCTAATGTTTTTAATAGGGATTTAAAACTGTTTTTAAAATTTATTTTTATTTTCTCTCTGTCTCTCTGTCTGTCTGTCTCTCTGTCTGTCTGTCTGTCTGTCTCTCTCTCTCTCTCTCTCTCTGTACAGGTGGAAGCATGCCATGGTACACTTATGGAAGTCAGAGAAAAACTTTTGGGATACAAATTTTCAGCATGCAATATGGAGGTTGAGTTCAAGTCTTCAGACTTGCTTTTACAATTGAACCCAATGGTAGCCATTTTTCAAGTTTATTACATTCCAAATCAAGACATATAATGTGTATGTATAGCTATAATGATGTGGTTTCAAGATAAATAATTGGGAATAAATTAGATTACTTGAGACAATGTGAATATGGGTACTTTTTTTTTCTTTCCATCATTTGTCTAATTTAAATATGGTCCTACAAGACTTCATGGCAAGAATGTCCCTAAGTATCTGTTTTTACAGTGTAATCATGTTCACTAGTGGATTTGTTAATTTAGCATGCTTATGAAAAGGGAGGACATTACATGAGCATGTTCAGACATCCTAAGTAAAATCCCCATTCTTCCTTTGTTGAGGAAAAACAGTTTTCAAAATAACTCGAATATAGGTACTTGTGAAAGAATCAGTTGTATATATGTTATTTGCAGCTGTTTTTTTTTCTTAGAAAACATTATCCAAAGATTTTAATATGTGCTTGTGGAAATGTTCACAGGGTTTCTTCAGTAACAGTTTGTGCAATGCATTATAAATTGTAATGTTTCAGTATATATTACAAATTCAGTGTCCTTAATTTCAAGATAAGAACATTTCTTTTTTTTTCTGAAAAACACTGTACCTTTCGGCAAGAACTTTTGAATATCTTGATATCTCCTACTTGGTGAGAAATAAAGACAACGACATCACATTTATAATACAGTCAACTATTGATATCACCAGCACCTATTTTGTATGAACTTGCTGAAAATGCCCAGCCAGGGCTCAGTGCTGCAATGATACTGGGAGAAAGGTGTAGTAATTACTTTTAAGTCTCTGTTTACATTTTTCCATAAACAATAGCCTGATTATGAGTATTCCCATTTTAGTACTCTTTATTTAGTATATAGTTTTGATTTTTTAACATTGAGGTCACAAATATGGCATTGCCATTCACACTCGGATACAGCTTATTACACATTTAACTGTGAGACATGTAATAGCTGTCTGTGCTTAGACATACTAGATGGCAGACAGCATGATACCTGGTTGCAATTTAAACAGCAAAATTACAGAGAAAAGAAAAACATACAGACAGAAAAGAGCCAAAGAAGGTAAGAAGTGAAGAAGCAAAGGAGGGAAGGACAAAACGAAAGAAATTAAGCACAGAATTAAATAGACTAAAGCAATTAAGAGCGAAAGCAGAATGTCGCCTTGTTCCCCTTCAGGTGAGAACATAATGTACTGGGTGGCTTAAATTTTCTGTTGCTTTACAAATGCCAGCGAATACTTCCGAAATCACTGTAAGTGCTGATTGGGGGCTAGACATGAATGTTAAGGTGCTCAGATGTACAGATGGAATCCCTGGCTGATGAGGGCTGACTGCATCTAACTGCTGTGCTGAGGGCTTCACTCAATGCAGCCAGCGTGAGTCAGAGCCAAGCATGCTCTTTAATCTTAAAATTTCTTTCAGCTTTTTGAGAATTCTCCACATTCGTTTCCATACTGACTGTACCAGTTTGTAATACCACAGTGGCTAGAGCTTGCCAGCATTTGTTGTGGTGATTTTTCTTTTTAAAATTTAATTATTTGTAATTTCTATTACATTTTTTTGAGATTATAATGTAATTCCTCCCTTTCATTTCCTCCCTCCAAATCCTCCCATATACCCTTTCTTGCTATCTTTCAAATTTATGCTTTTGTTTTTCTTAAATGTTGTTACACTTTTCCATGTATATGCATATGTCTCCCTAAACACATCAACAACCTGCTTAGTCTGCCTGTGCTACTTGTATGCAAATTTTCACTGTTGACCACTTGGTATCAGATAAAGTAGTTGGTGTGGTCTTACCATCTTTTTATTTCTTTAATTGCTAGAAAAGTTAAAGCTTTTATTTTGTAATCATTTTACTTCTTCTTTTGAGAATTACCAGTTCTTATCTGTAACCCATTTTTAGAATTCAGCCATTGTTTTTCTTGAATCTCTTTTTTCAAGTTCTTTAAATATTCTGGATATTAATCTTTTATCAGATGCAGAGTTGGCAATGATTCTCTCCTACTCTGTGGACTTCCTCTTTACTCAGTTGATTCCTTTTCCCTTTGGTATAAATGAACTCTTCAGATTTAAAAAGTCTTAGGTGTTGATTGGTGGCCTTAATTCCTGAGTGAATGGAACCTATTCATAAAGCCTCTCTGTATTTCCATCATGCAGCCTGCTTCTTAGTAATTCATGCTTAGCCAGCTTTCTTATATAATCTAGACCACATTTGTATAGGGATAATACCAACCACAGGGAGCTGTGTCCTTGTACATCAATGAAAAATGAAGGCAATGCCAACACAGACATACACAGCCCTATCTGATGTATTCAACTCCCCAGTGGATGTTTTTTTCTCAACTGACTACAGGTTGAAAATTAATGGCAAATAGGACCATGCATTTTTGTTTTGTGCCCGTTCTTTTTTGTTCCCTGCCCAGTAACATTCAGATGCTTGGTATAAGTTTGGATCAGAGCCTTCTGAGAACCTCAGTGGCCCTTTCTCTAAGCTATACAGTGATACCAGCATGGCTGGACAAAGACTTTTCATATCAGAGTCAGTTCTGCCCAGGCAATGCACACATTGGTAAATATGATCATGTTACTCAGTGCACAGAAAACTGTCACAGGACTCACAGACAGAGTGAAGCCAGGCTCAGCACTGAAAACTTATCTCAGTGATACATGAGGCAAAAACCTGGCAGCTAAGTATAACAATTTCACAGTTTTCTATATGCCAAATAAGGAACAATACAGAATGACCAAAAATGTGGCGCTTTCCTTCAAGACAGGTTTAAATGTGGTAAGGGTATCCCACTAGGAAGTGATGGAAAATGAGTCTTTTGAAGCAGAGTGAAGTAATACCATTTATATGAATGGATATGGTCCATCACATAATACTTGTTGTGCTGAGGTAAATGAAGGGCATGGGAACCTGGGAACCAAGTTGGTTTGGCATATGCCTTTGTTGTTCAATTGAATCAGGTACAGCTTTTTTTTTTTTTTCATGACACTGATTTTTTTTTTTTTATCATGGATAAAAACTCGTATAAGCAAGCACAAAAAAATCCATCTTCTCCCCTCATTGTTTCTCAGTAAGTCACAGGAACAAATGGATGCTTTGGGCACAAATGTCAGAATGACCTGCATGATGCTAGCAGTCTGAGTGTGAGTGAACTTCAGTTGGGTCTGTACCGTAGGCACAAGGTAGGGCGGCTGACACTTGAGCTTGGCTTAAGCCTCATCCTTTCATTTCTTGATTTTGTTGCCAAACATTACTGACATCAGAATGGGTTTGCACTCAGCAGCCTGATTTTCTTCTTAACGTTTCTGATCGTTCTGCTTTGTCATATTCTCAGAGCTCCGAAGAAAGAAAACAGGACTACACCATGGGAACCCAGAGCGGGCAATCCCTGCAGGATTGATCAGTGGTTTGTGTGTGTCTAAGCAACTTACTGAGCCTGTGTCGTTTCTCTGCTTCTGCTAGGAAAGGGTTTTTTCCTAATACAGCGTCATTGGACTGTGGGGGTCTGGCTTCTGACCCAGGTTCAGCATATTTCATCAACACTGTCAGGGTTCTGGATACATGCCAACACAGCAATATCTGAACATCAAGTTTTAAACCCTGGTTTCAGCAATAATCTAAAATGAACAGGCGACTCTAAGGCGAGTCCACTTCAAATTGAGTTTCTACCTCGGATGCCTTTCTCTCCCCTTTGGCCTATCTGAGCTCATTCTTTAGGACTATTCTGCTCTGACTCACGAAATGATTCTGCTTCTCCTGTGTTTCATATTTTATTTTATTTCTTTTAAAAATATTTGTTTATTTAAATGCTGATCAAAGTTGGCCCTCGATAAAGTCCTCCCAGTCTCCCAGCCACCAATCCACTCCTCTGTTTCTATTCAGAGAAGGGAAGTCCTCCTGTGGATATCAATAAAAATATGGCATATCAAGTTGCAATAGGACCAAACACCTTCCCTTGTATTAAAGCTGGGCAAGGTAGCCCTATGAGAAATAGGGTCCCCCAAACCAGGGAAATAGTCAGAGGCAGCCCCTGCTAACACCGTTACGAGCCCCACAAGAGGACCAAGCTACATAACTGTCACATGTGCTGCAATGATTCATAACCCGCTTTGCCGTCCTTGCCATCTCCGCCTACTGCACTCAGCAGCTGTAAGCACAGTGCTGTGCCCTTCACAGCTGGCTTCTAGCAGACCTGCCTCCTTTGGCTGCTTTGCAGAGATCCTCAGAGGAGAGTGCCATGGCTGGATCTCTACCTGGCCCACCTGAGTTTGCTGCTCCACCCTTCTTCTGGGCTGTGGTCTCTTAGTTTAGGAGTAAAGTTTCCCATCACTTCAGAGTTGAGGCAGGGTAATTGTGAGTTTAAGGCTAGATTAGACTACATAAAAGACTTATCTTTAAAAAAAAATTAGTTTTACTCAAGTGAGTTATTGGCTTCAGGAATAAAATACCCCTACTAAAGTAGATTTACTTACAAGACACTGTGTCTTATAAGAAATCTGAAAGGCCAGTCCTGCCAAATGCCTGTCAAATGTATACATAAATAATTGACTAATAGCAAATTTATTATTTGCTGAGGCAGTTCATTTAGCATTTACAAAACTCTTTAATAAAGCTGTCCCCAACATGGGGATAAAAACTTCTACCAAGAAGACTGAGAGGTGGCTCAGCGGCAGAGCATCTATTCAGCCTATAGAAGATTTGGGGTTAATTTCAGAATTGGAACAAAGTTACCATGTATTAAGTCATGGAAGATATGTCCCTCTAAGACACTCTGAGTAACACAGAGTGTTGTCTCCAGGAAATCTTTGAAATAAACACAGAAAGTTAACACAGCCGGTTGATGCTGAAGTCTCTATTCACTGGGTCTGTGTTCACTTCCCAAATCAACTTTCTAAATACATAGCCATAAGCCCCTCCAAGAGGGAATTTCTTTGAATTTGTGTCTATTATCTTCTAGATATTAAAATCCAGAATTGTTCTGTTTTCTTTTTTTGTTTATATTTGTTTTTTTTATTTGTTATGTGATTTTCCCAGTTTGAAGTAATTAGATACTTAGTAATTAGACTTTGTGTTAAATTGTCTATAAACCACATTTTATTATAAGTCACTTTTTAAATGTACGTATTTATACAGATTGGAATTAAAATCATTTGGCAGTTAGGAAACTCCTATTCCTCTCTGTTTTAAAATTGATTCTCTGCATTCTACATGGTTTTAGTCAATGTTTATTAGTTTTTTTTCACTATTTCAATTTACTATAAAATGTGTAAAGTAAAATGCATCTTAATTGTTAAAATTAATAAAAATAATTTATATATCTTTTAAAGATTTATTTTTGTGTGTGTGTGCATGTGTGTGTGTGTAAGATATATGTGTGCAGGTGCTTCTAGAAGCTAAAATAGGGTGCCAGATACCCTGGAGCTAGAATTACAGGCAGTTGTGAGCTGCCTGGTATTGGTGTTTAGGACTGAACTAGGGCTTTTTGGAAACATGACGAGCACTCTTAAATGTCAAGCCACTGCTAGCCCCTAATAAAATAATTTAATAACACTCTAAACTTCGTCATTTGATTATACAACTTGCTTCCAAAAACTCATATTTAGCCCAAAGCTAGATTTCCAGTGCACTTATCTCAACTTGGTAAATTAATCCATTCTTGCCAAATTCAACTTCAGTTTCAAGTAATTTTAATCACCAGGCAATTTGTCACCCTCCTTTCCTCTAACCACTCAGAGAGCACATGTTTGCTCAGATTTCTCTCACTGAATTTTATGTTAGCATGCTACATCCGTAGCTGTCTGGGAAAGAGACATCCTTTAGGTATATGATCTACAGGATATAAATAAGGAAGCCTTTTTATTTTTTTTAAAAAATGAAACAGATATCTCTTTTCATTTTTCATACCAATCCCAGTTCCCACTCTTTCTTCTCCTCCCATTCTGTCCACCTTCCCCCACCCCCATCCACTCCTCAGAGAGGGTAAATCACATTGCTTTGGGCAAGGTCTAAGGCACACCCTACTTTATCTAGGCTGAACAAGGTATCCATCCAAAGAGAATAGGTTCCCAAAAAGCCAGTGCAAGCAGTAGGGAAAAATCCTGGTGCCACTGTCAGTGGCTCCTCAGTCTGCCCCAGACATACATCTGTTACCCATGTTCAAATGGTCTAGTTTTGTCCTGTGCTGGTTCCTTCCCTGTCTGGCTAGAGTTTGTGAGCTCCTGTTAGCTCAGGTAGACTGCTTCAGTGCGTGCCCCCATCATGATCGTGACCTTTTTGCTCACGTTCGTTCTCACTCTTCCCATTCTTCTACTGGATTTTTGGAGCTCAGCCCAGTGCTCTGCTGCAGGTCTCTGCCTCTGTTTCCATCAATTGCTGGATGAAGGTTCTATGGTGACATTTGAGATAATCAGTCTGACTACAGGGCAAGGCCAGTTCGGGCACTCTCTCCTCTATTGCTTAGGTTCTTAGTTGGGGTCATCCTTATAGATTCCTGGAAATTTCGCTAGTGTCAGGTTTCTTTGCTGGTCCCATAATGGCTCCCTCAATCAAGATATCTCTTTTCTTGCTCTCGTCTCTGTCCTTCCTCCATTTTGATAATCCTATTCCCTCAAGTTCTCCTCATCCCTCCCCTTCTCTCCTCTTCACCTTCCACCCTCTAGTCTCCCCCACCCCCATGCTCCCATTTTTATAAGGCAATCTTTTCTATTTCCCCTTTCCAGGTAGATCTATATATGTTTTTCTTAGGGTTCACCTTGTTACTTAGCGTCTCTAGAGTCATGAACTGTAGGGTCAATATTATTTACTTTACAGCTAGTATCCACTTATGAGTGAGTACATACCATGTTCATCTTTCTGGGTCTGGGTTATCTCACTCAGGATGTTTTTTTCTAGTTCCATCCATTTGCATGCAAATTTCAAAATGTCATTGTTTTTTTCTGCTGAGTAATACTCCGCTGTGAAAATGTGCCATATTTTCTTTATCCATTTTTTGATTGAGAGTCATCCAGGTTGTTTTCAGGTTCTGGCTATTTCAAATAATGCTACTATGAACATAGTTGAACAAATATAAATAAGGAAACTTTTAGAAAATAAAATTTATAGAGGAGTGCATTACTAGACTCTTAGTAATCAAATGAATAAAGGGGAAATGCTAGTAATTGTGGGGAAATAGAGAAGAAGTATATAATTTTTATTATAGTACTGTGAGCACTAGAAATTTTTATTTGAAATCTCTATTAACTAAAAAATTAAGTAATTTCATTATTAAATCAAAATTAAGTAAATCATATAAGATATGAATAGGAGTCTTCACAAAAAAAGATTAAAACAAAACTCCCAAATTGAAGAATAGCAGTCATGAAGGTCAATTTCCCTTTTAAAAAGTCCTGTAATTGTCTCTTATATCAGAAATATCCCCAAAGTGTTAAGTAAAAAGGCTAAAATGGTTTGAGCAGATTATAATAAATAAGGCTAAAAAAGATGATACATGACTAGTTTATAAATGTGAGTTGTAGAAATATAAGGATCTTTTGGAACTTGATGGCTAAGGGGAAGCAGTGCCAGTTTTTTTCAAGGAACTGGCCCATGTTCCAGTGAATGGCTCAATACCCATGTAAATATGAGAAACCCTCATTAGATTCTGTGAATCAAGAAAAAGAGGCCATGAATTTGAGAGGTAGTTATGGTAGGAGTATCTTGAAGGAGTTGAGAGTATGAAATATATATATCACCATAATATGTTTTAGAAATGTATGAAGTTTTTGTAGGACAAATTAAAAATATATTAAACTTAAAAATGTGAGAATGTAAGAATGACCTTGCATATTATCTATCTGCATTTATAATAGTCTACAAATTCTTCAACATGAAGAGAGAAAATAGACTCTCATGAGCTAACATGACCTTTTAACAATACTCCATTGGTAATGACCACATCTCAAACCGTAAGGTAACAATCAGTTTTCTGTGTAGTCTACTTTACATCTGTATCATCTAAACAGATGTGCCTTCCAAGTAGGCACAAATAGAAGTTTCTTTTCTGTGGTAAAATGGGTCAAAGATATTTATAGTTGAAGGCACTATAAATAACTTTGCACAAATGCTGTGATTAAAATTGAGAGGAAAGGGTTTCATTCAGCTTTGCATACAAACATAGTCCTGTCTATAGTGATATACCAGTATTGACCGAGTGTTTCTCAGAACCATGAGATCTTAATATTCTCATGGTGAATCATGTTGGGTTGTATTGTCCAGCCTCAATATGAGGACATGCAGCTTGTTCCATTGCATCTTGTTTTGTTCTGTTTTACTGGTGTCTCTTGGAGACTTTCTCTTTTCTGAAGAGAAACAGAGGGAGAGTGGACCTTGGGGAGAGAAAACATGGGGCAGACTAGGATGTCTGGAGGGAGGGGAAACAGGTTGGGATATATCATAAGAGAGAAGAATCTATTTTAAATAAAAGGAAAAAAGAATTAAAGTCACAGTGTCTTGATTTTTGAGATAAGCCAATGTCTCTTTCAGATCTTTGTTCCAATAAAATGCTGTACTATTGCACAGTTAACCTAGAAACTTTTCAAGTTAGTGAATGCACTTTTTACCATATAACATCTGAATAGCTTGCATCCAGGATACATGAAATCATTTCTACCAACACTTACAGGTCTTCACTAGCTTCTGATGCCTATAACTATTCTCCACCACTCTTCCTTCCTTTGTCTTAGATCTAAGGAAGTCGTTAAGTTAGTTGGTCTTACAGCCCTTTCTATCTACCACAAAAACTTGTCTTTCCATCTCTTACCAAATTTCAAAGTCAGTTTCTCAGGTGGCAATTTACAGCGAGAGAATTTCCAGGGGTGCCCACCTGTTGTTATTATCTTATGTGGAAGAGTCAAATATTTGGCAGATAGATTTTCTTGCCTATGTGTAGTGTTGAGCATAGACGCTTTTATTTTTTTCTACATGGTTGCAATTTCAGCTCAACCATGTCTTTTAGTGAAAGCAAAGTTATCTGAATGGTACTGCAGCCCAGCTTACTGTTTGTGCTGTTTAATAATTCTAGGCCCTAATAATTTAAAATGAAGAGGGTCCATGTGTCAATGTTATTTAAAAATATGAAAGTTTCTGTTCATTAATTTAACTCAACGTCAAGGCTGGACATTTGACTTTAGTGTATGGCTATTGACTTGGAAATTTACTCTTCATGTATCTGGGCAATCTAATCTCTGCAGAGCTTCACTATGCGTATTTATGGGAAACCTATCCATGTGTCTGCTACTAGAAGGCTGGGTCATATGGTTTATATTACCAGAGCATTTACTTGGGTTGTTTATGTGGTGATGACCCCAGATTTATCAGGGCTAGCTAAAAAGTATCACTTCCACCAATAAACACATTGCAATCTATGCTGTTATATTTTCTATTGTCTTTCTGAGGAAAAACAGCGTGACTAGAATTTAAGGGGAGGGAAAGTCAACTTCTTGGTGTCTTGGTGGATGAAAAGACTTTTTAAAGTTCCCCATCTCCCCAGTCTCAGTATCCAAGTGACCTAGCATCTCTTACTGAGGAAACTTTTCCCAGCATTTCATATTTATATGTTGCCACAAAGCTACAATGCATTTGTGTATGCATTTCATACTATTTTAAAATGGATGGTAGTTGTGTGAAAGCCTCCATTTCATTCATTATATTTGTTATTTTCAACCTCTATACCTTTAATAATTTCACCCGGTGTCTTATAAACTCCATTAGTATTTTTCAGAGAACTAACATTGTATGATTATTCATGGATATACCCATTTTTGTCATATACCACAGATAAACTCAGGATTTATGTTCTTACTCCTCTCAATTTTATTTTCTGGTTCTTTCTTCCTAGTGGTTCTCCAATGATCACTAGTACCCATCAATGTTTGTTGTGAAATGGTACCTTAGTAGACAGTTCCCAAATCCGAGATCCTAAGCTATTCAGCATCCCATTTGTCAGTCGTCTTGGTTGCTTACTGTAGGCCATTTGGAAATGCACTCTTGTCCTTAATTATCTTCTTCTACTCAGAGCTCATAGTGCACTCAAGGGTCAGGGTATCAGGACTCTAAGCCTTAATTTTTCTTTGTTATGCTTGCATTTTTTGTATTTCAGAAACTCAAGGGAAAACATCTAGGATTGCCCAACTTAAATGTCAGAAAAGATCTGAAGTGAAACATTGAGAAAGTTCCTGAAATACATTAAAATGCTTTTCTCATGATTGAGGCAGGTAGCAAAGAACATCTCCAAGTCACACTGTCCTACAGATTCTGCTTGACACGATGAATGTCGGGTGGCAAATATCTGCTACCTCCATTTTCTGAGGCTTCCCTGTTTCATGACAGAGTCCAAGCAGCATATCTCTGCTTCCCATGAAATTCTAGAACATTCTTATGTGATTTATAGAATAAGTGTTTCAAAGAATGTAAAACACACAGACTGAAAATTTTGAGAACCACCCAGCATCTTCCTAGGGTAAACTTTCAACAGTGTGTGAGCCTGGATGTTCCTTTATGAGGGACTTTTATTTTCTAAAATCTTAGGTTCAGCTGATGTTTCTGAAAGGGCCTGGGCCTCTATAAGATAAAACTTCAGAGTTATAAATTAATTTTAACAAAGCATAGAGGGTTGCTGAGCTTAGTATTCTCTTCACATTGCAAAGTTAATGCTGTGGGGTTTTCCAAGCTTGGGTAAAGCTGGGTATAAGTTCTGTTTTCTGCAATGCAAGGCACCATCACAATAATTACTTTCTATTTCAATTTGACTGGAGGGGAAATGGAACCTAAGGGATATGTCTGAGTCGTTTAGGCAGTTTAAAGTCCCTGCTGTAGCACAGAATTAATCTTTTAACTTGTAAACTTTGTGTGAGGGTTTTGGAAATCCTTTTTGCTAAAACTACTATACTTTGGTGAGTCCTTTTTACTTGTACTTTCATGCATTTTTTTCAGCCTACTGAATACATCTGTGTTCTTTGACCTAAACAGTAGTACTTTAGACATATCTTTCTGCTGATAGAAGTCTTTGGTTATCTCAACCCATTTTGTTTCAGTGGGAAGGTTAAAGTGTTTTCAGCTCAATTAATTTACATATTTATGACAAAAATTGTGTAACTATGGATCAAAAAGACTACTAGTTATTAGTGATTCCTATTATGCATAATATGCTGGTTTCAAGGCTTTAGAATCTTTTCCTTAAGATGGTTACTGTCAGCATCTTCCCCTCCCCGCATGTGCATCTGTTTATAGAAAAGGTGAGCACACTCCTTTTATGCTTGGCTCTGGCATGGTTTTTATGATTTTACTGGTTGATAGGGTATGGAAAAACAGCTACTTATTGTCCACTTCTATAACTGGCATAACATTCTTCTGATTATCAGGTAAAATCTCTAGAATGTATTCTAGGCAGACCACAGTCTCCCATTAATTCCCAAAGCTAAGAAGGTCATCAGATATCATCTAAAGCCTATAGCAGATACTTTAGCCATTTACTTGATTATCTCAGTAACAGATTTGGAAAAAAAAACCCTTGATTTATGATTTTCTGTTTATTTGGAACCACACAAATATATGTAACCACATCCACAGTGTAATATGTCATACAGGGCAACCTGATGTCATGTTTCTAGACCACCATCACTGGTGCTTAGTCTAGAAAACATTGCTGTTTATTCACTTTGATGCAAGAGCTGTGTTTTGTATCAGAGGTTCTGCAACTTCCGAGTATACCTAGGTCTTCAAATTCCTGCATCTTAACCTCAGTCAGTTGAGGTGTTTACTTTTTGAAAACTTACTGTAAACAGATCTAGTACAAAGAAGTCTGTCTACAATGTGAGACGATCAGGTTAGTGGAGAGATCGGGTAAGTTAAAGTGTCATGTTGAAAGAGAAGTGCCAAGGAGAGCTGACACATCAAGATTGTTCCAGATTGAATAGGTAGGTTGTTCAGTAAAGCTATTCACAAATCAACCATCCTCAAAGTTGTGAAAAGTGCAAAATATTTGTTTCCAGGTCTTGAATTACCATGTAGATTATTGTGCAGTAATAAGCAACAGCAAGAATAGAAGAGTATTGAAGTTAGATTATATCATTTTCAGAGACTCCTGCTCCTTTGCCCTGGTAGAAGTTTGCAATCATTGAGTGAAAATATTGGAAAAGAACTAGTATTCTCTTTTAACATCCTATTTGTAAAGACAATTTGCAGAGGTAATCCTAAATACACACCCATAAACAAAAACTGATAGGTTATAGTCCAAATGATGATAACTCAGAGAAACTACTCAAACTCTACACCTCTAAACGAAAATCACCATCGCCATCATAATTGTGAATGTTGCAATGACAGCTTGATATATTGGATGCTGCGTAGGGCCTGTGAGACAGCTTAGCAGAGGAAGGTACATGCTAGCAAGCTTGATGTCCTAAGCTCAATTTCCTAGATATCCAGGAAGAAACCACTCCTAAAAGTTGTATTTACCTCTACATGTGTGTTGTGATACACTCACTAACTCTCTCACAGACACACACACAAACACATACACAGACATCACATGCACACTTTACACAGATATACTGATAATACAAAATAAATAAAAGGATTCATGTAATACACAGAAAATAATCAATAATTCCAATCTCCTAGTGTTGTTAAGGTTAATGCTCAAGCCATTCATTTATTAATATTGTCTCCCTTCTTTCTCTGTCTTTTTCATTTTTTATTTTTCAATTCAAATAGTATTTCCATTGTCAATTTTTAGAAATGTTTCTGCCCTTAAGCCTTAATTACATGCTATGTAATTACAGCATGAGTATGTGTGTTTATACCTCCTATTATATGTCACATACTGATAAACAAAATATTTGTAAACAAAACCATGAATACTCATGTCTCATAAAAAGCATTCCCTGAGTAGTCAACACTCTACTTAAAAAATAATGATGACAATTTCTGGACCTTTCTTCCCTCTTTTTGGCAGTCATTTGCTAAAACATTCACATTTGTTTGTTTCTTGTCAATTTGTCACATGCAATTTGAGTCCTCTCTTGTCAAATCTGCAGAAGTTGGTTATAAAGTCTTCCTGTGAAATGGCCAAGTTTATAACTCATGCTTCTTACTATTGCTTGAGACAATGTCTTGTATTAGTAATAGATATAAAATTACAAATAGTAGAGAGGATCTTTGCAGGGAACAATGATGGATTGAGGACATAAAGTAGCTCTCATGGATTGAAATATTCTCTTCTTTTCCATTGTGGTGGTTTTGAGAGAAAATGGTCCCCAAAGGAATGTCATTATTAGGAATTGAGGCCTTGCTAGAGTAGGTATAACCTTGGAGGAAGTGTGCCACTGTGGGGAGTAGGCTTTGAAGTTTCCTGTGCTCAAGCTACTCACAGCATCACTGTCCAAGTCCTGTTGCCTGCAAGATGTAAGACTCTCAGCTGGTTTTCCAGCACTGTGTCTGACTACATGGTGCGATTTTGTATCATAATGATAATAGACTGAACCTCTGAACTGTAAGCCTAACACCCCAATTAAATGTTTTGATTTTTTAAAGAGTTGCCATGGTCATGATGTCTCCTCACAGAAATAGAAACCCTAACTAAGACTCTCATAGTTTTGAGGCATTTCTTTTTCAATTCTAAAAGAAAAATTTATTTGCCAAGTTTCACCTAGTGTGATACACCTAAAAAGAAACTATCATCTAATGAATTCAATAAATTAAATACTTTATGCAAACAGCATGCTCAGAATCTATAAATTCTGGTATTATGTCTCAGAGTTTATGCAAATATAAATAAAAGCTTAAAGTTATACATCTGGGTATTTACTTAATATTGTAATTTATTCTTTGAGAATTTTATGCATATATAAAATGAATTTCAATCATATCTACCCCTGATTCACCACAAACTCTTTCCAAACATAGATTCACATCTCTGTCCTACGATTATGTTCTTTTTCCCACTGCATCAAATTTGTGCTTTCAGTATGAACAATGGTGTAGCATCATCTACTGTAATATGGACAACCTACCAGAGTCATATCACTGAAGAATACTGACTGTCTCTCTCTTGGCAGCTATCAACTGCCAATGGTTCCTCTGAGTTGTGGGGGTTCATTAATACTGGAATTTAAAGAATATATTAATTCTTTAGGAAGTTCATAAATGTGTTTTATAAATCATATTTGCAACTCAGTGCTCTTCTACTCTTCCCAGTTTCACTCTCCTACATCCTTCTGGCTTCCCAACTTGGCGTCCTTTCTTCTTCAAAAAGTATAGTCCTTTTATACTTCCCATGTACTCATGGGTATGGAGCCATCTACCAAAGCTTAATCAGGGGTCAATCCTTAAAGAAAACCAACTCCCCCTTTCCTAGAAGTAATCAACTGTCAATAGCTCTGAAGCCTAAGTAACAAGAAGGTTTCAAGCAGGGACTCATGTGTCTTCTCCCTGGGTAGGAAAGATAGAACAGATTTTATAGTTGGAGTGAGGATAGATGTGGGGGTGGATGTGGATGGGAGCAGGAGTGTGATGGGGGAATGAAGGGACAGTATTAGAAGAGACAACTGGAACTGGATGGCATTTGAGGGTTAATGTGGAAACCTAGTGTAGTGGAAATTCCCTGGGACAGATGAGGGTGACCCTTGGAAAGACTCCTAGTGTTGGGGGCTACAGAGCCTGAACCAGCCACTTTCTGTAAGGAGGCAAGGCTTCCAATGGTTTGCCTGGGACATTAACCCAGCCACAAAACCTTTGACCTATAATTTGTTCTGCCTGCCAGATGTGCTGATGTAATGGTGTTTTAGAACTTGAGGGGGCAGCTAACCAATGACTGGCCCAACTTGAGGCCCATACCCTGAGAGGGAGCCCACACCTGACACTGGCTCTATGACCAGAAACGAGAGGCTAGACAGTGTAGAGACCTAGGATGGAGTCAAACAAAACTGATCAAAGAAGTCAATGAAATTCTTCCTAATAATATTCTGCTATACTCATAGATCTGTGCCTAGCCCAACCATCATCAGAGAGGCTTAGGTCAGTAATTGATGGGAACGAATGCAAGGACACAGCGAAATAGTAGGCGGAACTTGGGGAGCCCTGAAGAAGAGGATCAGGGCACTGGAGGAGCCAGAGTGGTTGAGGTCACCATGAAAACACAGCCCACAGAAACAACTAGGCAGGGCTCATGGGAGCTCACAGATATAAGAATGCTGGGGGTAGAATGTGAAATAAATGTTTTGTTTAGTGTTAGCAACTTCTAGAACCACTCATTCTTTTCACATCAACCAGCTCTAAGTCTTTATATTAATTGTCATTCATTACATAAAGAAGACTCTATGATTAGAGTTGAGAGCTGCACTATTATTGTCATGAAGATTATAATTTAGAAAACAATTTGATAGTATATCAATTTAGTAAAATATTAAAAGTAGGATCTCTTTGCATCCATCATCAGGCCCTTGACTTAGTTTACAGAACCAGGCATGAGTTTTGTTGTGTGGAGTGGTCTTTAACTGGAATCAGAAGGTGGTTGGTTATACTAAAGATCATTCCTGCACCAATGGGCATATCTCACCAGGCTGATCATCACTGAGGCTCAAAGTGTTTGCAGCTATGGAAAAATGTTGATGACTTTTCTCTCTCGACAGCCTTTGTAACATCCTTGGCATCATGAACACTAGTCAGTAAGTTATACCTTGATATATTAATAGAAAAATCTATTCCTATAAAGCTGGAGGACACATTACTGCTTTTCAGTTGGGTTTTTTATGCTCAGTATTTATTTTACAACTATCTAAAGACTCAAATATGAACAGCCTTCAATCACTGACCCAATTTAACTACAAAATAATTATTTCACAATTTTAACAGAAAAGAAAATTTTAATTCAAGCTGAGGCAAGTGAAGGCATCTGTTTTCTACAGCAAATACAAATGACAAAAATTCAAAACAAAACATTTCTCCACAACTTAAGGTAAAGTGGATGTGTGATAGAACAGGGGTAGTAGATTTTTATTAACATTCATTACCGGAGAGAATGCATTCATATACCTCAGACTCATCTCTTGCAATGCAGTTGTCATCATGGAAATTTCAGAAAACAAAATTCTTTCCATTAACTGTGGGATTTGTCTTCCATCTCAGTGTCTAATGATAGGTCCAAACTAATTTTTACATTTCCTAAGACATACCATATGTGGAATTTCCCAGGAGCAGAACTCCATTATCTCAGTAATCTCATTGTCAGAAAGCTATTAGAATCTTTGTGAAGGTCTTGTTTCCTTTCTTTTTGTGGTAAGCATTATCTTTAGAAGTAAACATATTTGCAAAATAAAGTTTCTTTACTTCTTCTTCCATTCTGTCTAAGGAATTTCGATAATTCTTTGGTTTTGTTTTATTATCAGTGTAGTTGACATTCTGATATAAGAGAAGATTGTACTAACAGAGCAAATCTTCCTTATGATTATAGTTAACTATTTTCTCTAGTGCATTTTCTACTGTTTAATATTTTAGAATACAATGCATTAGTTTTATGCCAGATAAAAGTTTTAAATTAACATGCATCAAATCAATTTATATGTAAGCATAACCAAATAAACATAAAAATTAGGAGTAATACAATCATTATAATTTTGCCAGCATCAAGCTACCAATTTTATTTTATTTTATTTTTTTGGTTTTTTCAAGACAGGGTTTCTCTGTGGTTTTAGAGCCTGTCCTGGAACTAGCTCTTGTAAACCAGGCTGGTCTCAAACTCACAGAGATCTGCCTGCCTATGCCTCCCAAGTGCTGGGATTAAAGGCATGCGCCACCACCGCCCAGCCAAGCTACCAATTTTAATATACTATGTAGTAATCATTGTGCTTCACTTTTAATAAGAAATAACACATTAAAATATGTTAATAGGAAAACCCACCTAGAATAAGATGGGAGATGTGCATTGTGGTGCTTTGAATGAACAATATTCTTCATAGACTCAAACATTTAAACATGTATTTATTTATTTATTTATTTATTTATTTATTTATTTATTTATTTATTTATTTATTTATTTATTTATTTATTTATTTATTATGTATACAATATTCTGTCTGTGTGTATGCCTCAGGCCAGAAGAGGGCACCAGACCCCATTACAGATAGTTGTGAGCCACCATGTGGTTGCTGGGAATTGAACTCAGAACCTTTGGAAGAGCAGGCAGTGCTCTTAACCTCTGAGCCATCTCTCCAGCCCCACATTTAAACATTTGATCTCCAGTTAACGGCGTTATTTGCGAAGGTTTACGTGGTGTGGATTTGCTGAAGGAAGTATGTTACTGAGGTTTAGCTTTGAGAGTACAAAGCCTGGCTTTCTTTAAGTTCACTCTGACTTTCATATTTGTGGAAAATGATGTTGTATTTCAACTTCTGAAATGCCTGTTGTCATGCTTCCCTGGCATGATGGATTCTTGTTCCCCTGGGACTGCTAGCTCACATATACTGTCTGTAAATTGCTTTGGTCATAGTGTTTTTGACAAAGCAGCAGAAAAGGAACTAGTACACATGTTCTTCTATTTTATATCTGCTGTACTTTGAGTTGCCATCATTTAGGTCAATAATAATTCTTTTTAATTAAAATGTCGATGTGTGATCTTCTACCAGGAAGTACCATGAAGTAATATCCTTATTATTGGAAACGCAGGCTCACCTATGTGAATCGCAACACAGGCAAAAGCAAGTTTTTGCATGTAATGTTGGTGATAATAGAGAGGCATGGGTCTACTGCAGCAATATTACCTGCAAGATAACTGCACATGATTAAACCAGTCAAAAATTCCAGTACACCTGGGGCGGATCTTAATGTCTAACCCTTACTGAGGAGCAGGTGACAGTTGATGACTGCTGAGGGAGGAACAGTAACTTTATTGAGCCAGATGATCATTGGTAAGCTGCCTGAGTCCTAGTATATGACCAAATTAGTTTCCTTTGTTTTGTTTTTGAAGGAGACATGATGTGTTGAGGGAAATGTCTTTGGGGTTACTGTGAGGGGAGCACAAAGGATTCGGGATGTGTGTGGATACAACCAAGATGTAGGGTATAGGTGTATAAAATTAGCATAGGAGAAAAGAAATAGCTGGGATAT
>NC_022028.1:5401642-5407222 GCF_000317375.1 Microtus ochrogaster | reverse complement strand
TTAAATTGCTCCCCCACTCCAACCATAGCAAAACAAAACAGCAAAAGAAAGCATCAGTGTTGACAATTGTATGTTATTAGGTTACTTGTAGGTTGGTGTCAACTCTATATCATCTTTTTCAGCTCATTACCATGGCAGTCTTACACTGACCCTCCTTCTTGTGACAGTTTGCTGAAATTATTAAGGTGCTGTCCATCTGATGATGGTTCACTTCTTTAATGTAGTAGAGGATCATTATGAACTCTCTTCTCTGCCTAGCTGTGGTTCAACATGTTTTATTGAGAGAACTCTGGACACTTTATGTTAACTGACTGATTAATGCTATGTTTACATATCTTATTAGATTCCCCTTCTCCAAAAAAAAAAAAACAAACCCAACCAACCAAACAAACAAACAAACAAAAAAAAACCCAATGGTTTACTAAATTTTGTGAACTTTTTTCCCCCTCTGTATAATTCTTTCTTCTCGGGAATGGTCTCTGTAATTTCTAGGTTTTAGAATCTTTTTCAGTCCTTGGTTTCCATTCTTTACCTCCTTTTGATTTGGTCTCTCTCTGTAGTTGTTCTTAAAGTTGTTTTAAGTAGCCAGAAAAATGTAAAGTTCTCTGAGTTTACTTTTCCCTCTCTCGGAGATTAGCCCTCGGATGTCCATGTTGATGTCTGAAGAATCTCTTTGTCTTCATTGTCTTAGTTTGTTGTTATTTATATATTTTTGTTTTATATCAATATGAAGTAAATCTAACGCATCATGACTAAATTGTGAGGTTTAGCATCATTCTTATATCTTACTCTAAACTGACTAAACAAGTTTTAATTTATAAATATTTTAACTTGGCTAGTCAGATGTATACTTAGGAATCCACTTTATTGTTTGCCCCTGTGAAGGGAAAAATAATCACTAACAGCAGAATGGGAAAGTCTGGGTAAAATAACCATGCACACTTAATTAAAATACGGCTTGGGGTGTAAGAAAGCATAGAAAATTCTCAAGGCAACAAAGCTCCAGAAGTATGTCAGGGATTAACTGGCCTATAAAGCCCCTTCATGGGAGTGTGCTTTTCCACAGCTCTGAATATGGAGTAGCTAAGAATGAATCAGACGCCTACTCTCCAGAGAAAGTAGACTCTGCAGGTTGCACTGGAAGTAAACTTTATTTGCCTTGGTTTAGCGAACATCCTTAAAATACGAAGAATATGGTAATCCTAAATTTCTTTCATTATCTCACCGTACAAGTACTTGTTTTTGAATATTATAAGAGGGAATTGTTTCATTTTCTGTCATCATACACATTTTATATGTGCTGACCTATTTGGACATGAAGCTTCTATACCAAATGAAATGTGGATATTTAGAAGTCATTTGATGATAATAAGATTATCTACAATTTAGACAATATAGTGTCTATACTATGTTGCATTTTAGAATTTCTGTTATCAAAATAATTTGAGGTTGATTCTTTCTCAGAATACCATAAAAATTTGCACATATATCCTTTATTTACATACAAACTATACAAACTACACACATACATATACATACACTACACACACAGCACACACACACACACATAGAATAGGGCATACCTTTGGCAAGTGAAATAAAAATGTGAGAAAGGGAAATTCAGACATGGCATCTTAACATCAATAGTTTTTTTCTTCCAATGTATATGAACGCCTAAGTGATGCACTAGAAGTGAACTAAACTCAGGACATGACATGTACCTGACACCTACTTATTCTATTTTTGGGGATGGATCTAAGCATCAGTCACTCGTGTTATTCTCTTTGACCAATGGAATTTTGTCTTTGAGTCAAATGAATCAAACCTCTTTTCAGCAATCTCTCCTGATCACCTACAGCAAATATGAACAGACATATGAACATTTTTCATTGACTATCTCATAACACCCTTGTTAATAAAGGAAATATGAATATTGTAGTTCTGTGTCTTGAAAAGTACCCATACCCCAAATAAACATTTGACTAATCCAATGCCAAGGTTTTGTTTTGCTTGTCTTTCTTATGTTGCATTATTCATGAGTAAAGTCAGATTCACACAGTAGACAGAATAATTAATACGTAAAGGATTCTGTATCAGTTACACACGATTTATTTTTCAGTTCTACAAAGCACACAGCAGATTTTTCAGCGTCTGAGCTATGATGACATGATCTAATAGGGACTCTGGACAGCCATGTAGTTAAATATTTCATGAGATATTCTGTCATACTAGCTATTTATTGGCCATCTTTCAACGCATCTGTGGAGAAACGATCTGAGCCTGGAATTTGCATTCTTGTTTTTTTTTTTTTTTACTTCTGCTAAACTTTTCTATATATGCTAAAGCAAAAGACTAAAAATGTTTGGTTTCCAAAAATGTAATCAAGTCTCAGAATACAATGAGCTGATAAAGAAGCTAGCATTCAATGAAGTAGAATTTTCACTATTTGCCATCTAATATAAAATTTCAAAACAAAAAAAAAAAGAAGTGTGATATCTAGGAGGATCATAAGGACTCCTTGTGTGTTATTTCCTTTGGTGATATTGTTTTCTATAAAGAGACTGCTTCATCACTTCCTAAAGTTCAAGTTCACTTATTTTTTTTTCTAATTTTAGGCAAGAAAGACCAGGGCAGAATTTGACCTATGGATAAGTTTGCACCAAAATGGCACTAAAATAAAGTCTAAGTGCTTTATACATTATTGAGATTTCCTGTATGAACGGCCAAACCTGACATTTGCTGGTTCAGCCCTGTGTAAATGAAGCAAAGAACTTCTTATCTCACCATGCAGTTTTAGGTATCTGGTGGTTGTTTCCTTGCAGTCAGTGCTCAGCTGGTTGCTGCAAGCCCGCCACACTTCTGACTTTCTCTCTGATCATGTCCCTTCTGGGATTCATTTCTACCCTGCTCCCTTATGTCCCCTCGATCCAAGCACTCCTTGTTTTTCCTACTGTTCTGTCTGGGAAGTTCCCCTACTCTACACAGCCAGAGAGCCCATCTGTTTTATTTGCATCTCTTAGATACTGGCTCCGTCTTCTTGGCTGATATCCAGTGTTTTGGAATTTTTTTTTTCAGTTATTCTGGTTGCTTTTTAAATGCTTGGAGAAAATAGTTCATCTTAGTCAGGAGTGCAAACTTTGAAACTAGACTCTTTTAATTTACTTTAGTTTTCACAGATTTAATTTTTGTCCAGGAACAAGAAGGCATTCTTAATGAAACATAAACTTCACATTAGCATTCTCTCCATCTCTGATGTTCATTTACTTACATAAATCCCAGTGGCTGAGAGGCAATTAGACAGCAGATGGCTCAGTTCAAATCAATTAAACTGAATGGTATGTGCTATGAATAACTAGGCCTATCAATGTGCGTGTCAAAAATACAGTTTCATTTCTTTGAGAATTTTATACATGAATACTGTATTCACACCATTTGTGTCCCCTTCTTGTCCCCATCCAACGGGTCCTTTGTTTCCCCAAACCCCCTTAAGCCCATAATCTCATCTTTAATTATCAATAAACACACACACACACACACAAACACACACACACACACACACTTAAATACAGTCTTCTATGCCCAGTTAGACTCATTCAAATGTGTGTTATGTGTTTAGGGCAGATTACTCAAGTTTGGTTAGGCTATCAGTGGGGCTATTGCTGAAGGCTCTCTCAGTAGCTGTTAATTGCCTTTGGTTTTTCTTGGATGGGTGGGCCTTTGTGAGATTTTCACTATCTGTGCTGGCATGTCAACTGGTGTTGTTGTGTGGTCTTGTAGGCAAGCTTCCTTGTTGTATATGAGAGATACCATCTCACAGCAGACATGTTGTTCCTTTGACCTCTTCCATGGTATCTCCTGAGCTTTAAGTGTAGAGTTAGCATTTTATATATATCAGCTTAGGGTGAACCCCTCATGTTAAGTCTTTTTTTTTTATTTTTCCAAAAAATACAGTTCACCTAGCAGCTGCCCTCATGTTTTTGATAGTCTTGTGTTTGGCTTCAACATTTAAGTACTGTAATTCCTATTATCATCATTTATAAAGTAGTCAGAAGAGTAAACCAAAACAAAAATTATGGACACTATTGTTATTTACTACTTTTTGTGGCATGTATTTTTATTATCTGTATTTTCACTTATTTTGGAATAAATTTAAAAGTTGACTCTCAACAACTTTAAGATGAAATGATATCTATCATTCTCTGTAATGAAACTAGAAAGGAATAAAAAGCCCTACATTATTTCCCTTTAGGTTTTGTACCCTTCCCCCATCATTTCTCTATTTCTATCCTAGTCTTCTTAACCACCACTCTATCATTTTTCTATGATTTAGATTATTTTAGCTTCAACCTATAAACACATGGTAGGACTCTCTTTTTCTGTCAAGATTATTTTGCTTTGCTAAATTCTCTCCAATTTCATCTGTATTGCTAGAAATTTTTGTAGAGGCTGAGCAATACCCTATTGTGTATGTACACAATGTCACATCTCATTTTGTCAAATCTTCTTTTGATGACGTGCATTGCTTTTCACAAATTTACTATGCTGAATCCTTATTACAGCGATGATGGGTACAGATACCGCCTCAACACATTGCTGCCAATGCTGTGAGTGAGTATTTGGAAGTAGGATTGCTGGGCCACACGATAAATTCTACTTTAGCCTTTTGAGAAACCTCCATTCAGTCTTCCTGAGTCAGTGTTCATTTGCTCTTCACTATACAGCTGCTCCTTTTCCCTAAATCCTTGCCAACACCTGTTGGCATGCATGATGCAGTTTCTAAGTACATCCATAATGTTAAACAGTCTTTCATTTATCTACAGATGTTTTCATTTTTTAAAATAATAAATGTATATTCAGGTCCAAATATTCTGTTCATCATTTAATTGGCTATTTGTAATTATTTATAATACTTTTGAGGCATGGTATATTTTGATTAACACTTTATCATTAATTAGCATTGCTTGCCATTATTTTCTCTAAACTGGTAGTGTGTTTCTGCGTATTAATATGGTTAATAATACCGTATTAACTAATATTCACTTGCAGAAAAATAAGTTTGAACTCTTATCTACCCTTGTGCAAAATTACAGCTTAGCATGGGATAAAGACATAACCTAATGTCTAAAACTGTAAAAAATTTTAGAAACCTTTGGATATTATGATAGATGATGTATGATTTCATACATAGGAATCTAAAAGTACAGGAAGAGAAAGAAAGTTAGCTGAATGGATTTGACTGAATGGATTGTATTACCAACTTCAACACAGCAAAGGAAACTGTCAGTAACCCTTTTACTGGCAATCAAAACATGATTTTCCCTCAAACAAGCATTATTTGAAGATTAATTAGCCTTACCTACGGGTAATTGTGGAGATCCAATGAGATTTCCTTAAAACTAGAACAGCACCCCAAATAATATAAAACTATACTAAATTTTATGCTATTTCACTAGAAATTTAATCTTTATTTTTAAAGATTTTTTTTATTGAGAAAAAAGAATTTCTGCCTCCTCCCAGGCTCCCACTCCTCCCACCCTCCCCCCTACTCCTCTCCCCCTCCCTCTCGAGTCTGAAGAGCAG
>NC_022028.1:5399515-5400855 GCF_000317375.1 Microtus ochrogaster | reverse complement strand
TCTTAGGGTTGGGAAGAGACTTGGACCTAGAGGGGCTTCCAGGTGCCTAAGGCGAGGTCCCCAGTTAGTTCCTGGGGCAGCTGAGGATAGGGAACCTGCAATTTAATCTTTAAATAAAATAACCGATAAAAACTGATTCTTTAATTAATATGAAACATGACTCAATTTTGAAAACTCTCTCTTAAACTCTTGGGAAAAATTTATCTACATATTTTTTCTAGCTTAGTAAATCAATAATTGAACCTTTTCAACTGATTATATCTAATTTTAAAATGAAATACATGGTAGTTGGTTTTAAATGATCATCATATCAAATCAAATCAAATTTGAGAGGGTGGTAAAAGTTAAGGTTATGAAATCAAAATAATTTATCATGAAAAAAAATCTAAAAATAGTCAATACAATAAATCAAATGTAGACATGTTAGTTAAGTGAAAATCGGATTTAGAGTACTTTAAACAATTTATCATATATATGATAATTATATTTTTATGTATTTATATTATATATATATATAATCTTTACATATAAAGATAAGCAATAGCAATCTGTGCCTTCAAGGAGGACAAGTTTGAGCTGGAGGCGTTTACAGGGCAGTAGTCTTCACGGCTGTGAACAGTAGATACTTTGTCAACATAAAATCAGAGGAGAAATAGCCCTGACTTGGAATGTGAGGAAAGACTGGACAAGACACTATCTTGGAAGATTCAAAGAATGGAAATGAGAGAGACTGAAAGGCAAGAAAAACATGAACAAAGTGAAAAAAAATAAACTTCAGTTGAGATGTGCCCAGTGTTTTCAGAACAGTGACTTTTATGGTGGTGAGCTACAGCAGGTGGGCAGAGACTGAACAGGGAGATGGGGGTCTCTGCAGTGGGTGGGCAGAGACTGAGCAGGGAGATGGGGATCTCTGCAGTGGGTGGGCAGAGACTGAGCAGGGAGATGGGGATTTCTGCAGTGGGTGGGCGGAGACTGAGCAGGGAGATGGGGGTCTCTGCAGTGGGTGGGCAGAGACTGAACAGGGAAATGAGGGTCTCTGCAGTGGGTGGGCGGAGACTGTGCAGGGAGATGGGGATCTCTGCAGTGGGTGGGCAGAGACTGTGCAAGGAGATGGGGGTCTCTGCAGTGGGTGGGCAGAGACTGTGCAGGGAGATGGGGTTTCTGCAGTGGGTGGGCAGAGACTGAACAGGGAGATGGGGGTCTCTGCAGAGGGTGGGCAGAGACTGAACAGGGAGATGGGGATCTCTGCAGTGGGTAGGCGGAGACTGTGCAGGGAGATGGGGTCTCTGCAGTGGGTGGGCAGAGACTGAACAGGGAGATGGGGGTCTCTGCAGTGGGTG
>NC_022028.1:5395046-5399268 GCF_000317375.1 Microtus ochrogaster | reverse complement strand
CTATCTCATAAGCATGCAGGAAGCAAGGGGGGTTTTAATCTTTAACAATAGAGAAGCACTTAATATTTGGTTTTAGAATATTTTCTAGAGAACGTTGTGAAATTTGTGTCTTTGGTAACAAATATGATTTGACTTGACCTAAATGTAGACCAAAAGAAAAAAGATATACAAAAGATAAAAGCCAGGCCCTATTTTTTAAAACACAACCATTATATATAGGAATATAGTTCTTAAAACTATAATAGACATTGAGATTACATTATTGTATTACCTCAATTTACAAATGAGAAGCAACAATTCTGAGACTAAATGAGGAGCATTATGAATATCTGCAGCCTATGCTGAAAATTGAAATAAAATATGAATATAAAATGCAGTGTTCAATATAAAGTGAATGTGGTATAATGTAACTTCATGCTTCAATTACTCCCTGAATGTCATCTGAGAGTGGCAGACTCAAGAATATCTGTTTGTTCTCATTATAGTTTACATATATATATTATATATGTATAATATTCATGTATGTATTATGAGTTGACAATGAGAATGATGACCCCCAATTTAGGAGCATATCATTTTTAGAATAAAAATTTAATATAGTAATTATTAAATTATTTTGCTTTCTTGTTAGTTCACTTATGCGTTGATAATTCCAAAAGATTCTATGTATTTAAACATATCTTTAGGATGTTAGAGGCATACTTTGCTTGTAAACTACTTATTGCATAAAAATAAGGGTTAGAGGCAAGAATTAAGACTTGAGGTTGGGTGTTCCGTATCCCTAAGCTGGGGTGGAAGAGATGAGAAGATCTTTGGAATTCTTGGTCTTCCATTCTAGCCTCCTCAGTGAGTCTCGGGTTCTAGGGAGAAAGTCTTGGTCTAAAAAGAAAGCCAACATTGACCATAGCTAAGAAATGATTCCCAAGGCTGACCTCTATCCTCCGCAAACATGCATACATGTGGATGTACCTCTATGCACTCATATACATCTATAAATAAATGAACATGCACATACATTTACACAGAGAGAAAGGAAATATATTTTTGTGGAAATAAATAAAATTTTCCCTTCTAATGAATCATGTGCCAGGCTTCCCTTTTACCATGTGTTTGCCAATATTTTTTGCTACTTGTTCTTTTAATCAGATGTATTTTGTATTTCTCTGATGGTTTCCTATTCTGAAGACTTTTAATGTTTATTAGCTATTTCTGTATTATCTTTGAGAACTGGCAGACAGACAGTATTAGCACAACTGCATAGAACTGTTTGATTTTAATTTAAATCCCTTCCCTGAAATACAGAATGTTATTGCAATGGTTTGACACTGAAAGAGGATCAGAATAACTGAGAATAATAAATATTCTTTCTAGAAGAGTCACTTTATACTGGATACGAGGGTATTACTTGTCAATGCTAAATGTATAATGGATCATTAAAGACAATGAAAGGAGGTATTAGTTGCAAGAGCCAGTGGAAACAGGAGAAAAAGAGGCAGGTCCGTGCCGCCTTCAAGCACTGAAGTGACTAGATTCATACTATAGGGTGAGCATCCTCATTCCATCCAAAGAACCATAGTACATAGCAAAGCAACTGACTAATCATAATCTATACATTAATAGACTCATTTTTTAAAAGAATGTGATAGATATGCTGCAAATATATGTGTAATAATTGCATAAAAACTTGAAAACAAGTAAAATGAGTAGATGAGTAGGGTGAGGCTTTGTTGACTTGCCAGAAACACAGGAGTCCACTCGAACACATGTAATTCTTGAATCTACACTGATCATGCCCTCCCGTCTGCGGGTGAAGAGGCTCCTTACAGACAGAGGCCACAGTCCCATAGCTCCACTGCTATCTCTTCCAATAGGACAATCCTCACATCATTCTTCTGGGGGCAGATGTCGCAGTTTGTCTGGAAGAACTCATGTGTTCTCGATAGATGGAAAGATGGGCATAAGCGCCTGTTGTATCGGGGGCATTTTAAAAAAACTTAAACAATTACTTTGTTCCTTTTGTGACAAGTATGTCCTGATACCAAATTTCAGAGCTTCTGAGAGAATTTAAGGGAAAATTTCTCTGAATCTGGTTGTTTGTCCTCTGGATCTGTGTTGTGATTCATTCCAAAATAATTTTACCTGGAGTCTGGAAATCCTTCCGCAAGTCCAATTTCCATATGACCATTCCCTCCTGACCTTTGCTCCTCATCCTCCTTCTCCTCCTTCTCTTCTTCCTCTTCATCTTCCCTTCTCTCTTTCTCCTCTTCACCTCCTTCCTTTTCTCTTTTTTATTCCCTGTTTCTTTTATTTCTTCTGCAATGTTTTCTTTGCATCACATAATTAATAAGCATCTTTTCTATCATTTCCTGTAAACATCAAAAAAGAGAGATAAAAGGTGAATATAACTTATTGTACCATCCTGGAAACATCCAGTAAGTGACTTAGAATTTCCAGAGAACTGCTTATTTATTTTAAATATTAACATCATGTAAGAAATCAAGAAAACACTCAGCCAAAGGCAGATATATTATTTCAGAGCTCACAGACTGGAGACTGCCCATGCTCACTTCTTAAAGCCTTCTGAGAGATTACAATGGGCAAGCATATATTCCTAATCCGGGGAGGACAGGCATGTAGCTTGTTCTTGCAGTTGATGTTTTGTATGTGAAAAACTAAAGGTTTGTTGAATAACCATGGTCTGAAACTTCAGAATGTACAAATTTAAGGATAATTATTCGTTATTCACTTTTTAATTTTCTTAGGCTTTTCACTATTAGGTAACAGATACATATTTACTTCTAGTTCCTTTGAAACAATAAACAGTGTTTCCTTTTTCCTGTTTAGTGTTCAAGTACACAGACACACAGACACACACACACAATCTATATTCATGCCTCTAACTCTTTCTCATTTTCATGCATACAACAGTGTTTTAGTTTTTGTATTTTCAGTCTTTAATCAGCATAACCATATAGGACACAGGATTGCTTTTGACAAATTTTCCAGTTTTCCTCTCTCTCACTTTTTTTTTTTCATGTGATAATAAATTGGTTTGATGTATCTATAGTAGTTTGGCACATTCAAATGAATAAATTGGCAGCCCAGAACAGGATCTCACCCTGGGAACATGACTCACCAAGCTATAAATAGATCGGGAACTCCCAGAAATGTGCTGAGGAATCACAGAGCACAGCCTTTTCTGTTAGGAGGATGCAGGGTCCCTAGGGTGAACTGATACTAAATGTTGGAGCTCTATGTATTTTTTTAATTGGAGAAAAGTTATCTTCAATGTGTAAAGTTGAATAGAATTAACAGTAAATGTAAGATTCTTCATGTGTATCTATACTTCAGTGTTGTCTGCATTCTGAGGCTCCTATTGATGACAAGGAGCACAGCATCTTCCATTAATTATTCCAGGATTGATCTAGGGTCTAATTGACCTGACTTGTATGCTCAGCATCCTTTGATGGATAAGCCCCGAAACCGAACAACTCTCCCATGTAGCATGTATCATATTTCCCCAGCACTACTTGCTAGCCAGAATGTAAATCAGAAAATTATATTTTGGCCATTGTAGCCTCTTTTTCATTGTGGTATAATGCTCAGAGCATATCATTTTCCATCATGATCATTTTGGCCTGCAGCTCAGTAGAGTTAAATATTTTCACACTCTTGTGCAAGATATTCAGAAAATGTTCATCTTTAAGAATTAAAACTGTATACTAGAAACACCAATTCCCTTCTCCCCTGGCTAGCAGCACTGTCCTTTATGTTTCTGAGAGCTGAACTTTGCTAGATACCTCACATATTGAGATCATATATGTCCTCTCCATCAGGATTATTTCAGTTAATTTCATGACTAATCCTACTTTAGCATGTGCCAGAATTCTACCCTCTTTAAGTCTGATCAATATTCTCCTTTATGTCATATTTTGCTTGATCATTCATTCACTCATGGGCAATAAAATTGCTTTGGCATGTCTACTGTTGTGAACACTGCTGCTCTAACTGCTCTTGCAGTGAATAGGGGACTGAACAGTAGAAGAAAGGTTAAAGCTGCATGGGAAGGAATGAGAGGATGGAGAGGTGAATATAGGATGTGATGGAGAAGGGGAATGAATGTTTTCAATAAGCAGTATATGACATTTCCAAAGAACTGCTAAAGCTTTTGTTTAAGGCAAAGAAAATAACAGCTACTAACAGAGTCCAGGATGCCTTCTAA
>NC_022028.1:5361033-5394914 GCF_000317375.1 Microtus ochrogaster | reverse complement strand
CAAAGGTCCTGAGTTCAATTCCCAGCAACCACATGGTGGCTCACAACCATCTGTAATGAGGTCTGGTGCCCTCTCCTGGCCTGCAGGGATACACATAGACAGAACATTGTATATATACATAATAAATAAGTAAGTATTTAAAAAAAGTATTTTAAAAAAAGAAAGTTAGGGGAATAAATATTCATCTTGACCTACAGCTAAATGAAGGTTTTTATCCCACCCTCATAGACCAGTGGTGAGGCAGAGCACCACAATGAGGGAGAAAAGCTGCCTATCTCCGACAGTTTAGACAAACAAAGGAAAGGGACAGATCAGAGAGGAAGAGAAAGGAGAGGAAAGAGCAGAGGAGATGTGGGGATACAAGATCTCCCTTCCAGAGGAATACCCCAATCAGGCCTTGGCTCCTATCAGTAAATTTAGCAATGAGTTCATTTAACCAGCTGTGGTGGGCAGTACTGATAGGACTTACTGAAGAAGGCAAAGTCAGGAGTTCTATGTCATCCTATAAATGATCTCATACTAGCACTCTTGGGATCCAGTTAGCCTTCAATAACACCTCAAGTTGGAAAACAAGCTTTTGCTTAAAACATGAAGATTTTTATTGAATATATTAAGTTCACACTACAACATCAACTTTCCTGATGGAGGAAGGTCATTGGTTAAAAAAATAAAGAAACTGCTTGGCTGGCCCTCATAGGTTAAAATATAGGTGGGAGGAGTAAACAGAACAGAATGCTGGGAGGAAGAGGAAGTGAGCTCAGACTCGACAGCTCTCCTCTCGGGGGCAGATGCCTCAGAGAGATGCCATGATCCCCTCTCCTGGGCAGACGCGGGGATAGCTCTGCTCTCTGAGACACACGCGGTGAAGCTCCTACCCAGGATGGACGTAGGCTAGAATCTTCCCGGTAAGACCGGTGCTCACAGATTATTAGAGATGGGTTGATCAGGATATCAGAATTAACCAGTAAGGGCTAGAGCTAAATGGCCAAGCAGTGTTTAAATGAATACAGTTTGTGTGTTGTTATTTCAGGGCATAAGCTAGCCAGGCGGCCGGGGTGCTGGGAACGAAGCCCCACCGCTCATATTACTACACTTTCCTTTATATTTTTTCTCTTATTACATAACAAAATTTCCTGCTCTAAAAGAAAATCACTAAGAAAAACTTCTATTTTTATTTGACGTCTATGAACATTTACCTGCATATATGTATGTGTGCTTCTGTGTAGTTTTAATATTCTAAATATTCCTTAAACAGTCCTCATTGGGTTTTCTTCCTTGTATTTTAAGAACCTCATCAGATATTATGGGGTTAATATCACTTGTAAGAAACAAAATAAGAAATAAATGAAATATTAATTGTGCAGAGCTATAATTCTATGATTCTGAAAAATTTAGTTGATGAGGAAAAATATTGAACTCGACAGAGGAGGTACTTAAATTCAAAAGTATGGAAGAGTGTTACAAACAGGGCTGGTAAAATTGGTAGCACACTTCAAGTTCCCAATGACTAGGCATTTCTTCAGAGGAGAGAATCAACTGACTCATCGCTCCACGATTTATGGTGTAATTTATTTTAGCTTTGTCTTTATTCTGGAGCTGTCATTTCTGCATTTTGATTTGCTTGAGTTTAATTGCTTTCTAAAGAGTCTGCCATTTTACTAAATTGTTCCAGTGTTAATAGCTTCAGAGCTATCACGAATGTGCCACAAAATATAGCCTAGCATAGACAACACATGACACCCGGATGATCTTATAGTGCTTTAAAAAATGTGAAGTTTTCATGACAGGGCTTGGCCTTATCTTTTCAAGACAGCAATATTTTAATTTGCAAATATCCTTTTTCTAAGTTTCTCCAATGTATCATATTTGAGGAATGTTCTATTAAGTAGGATACTTTAAGATGTTGTAATTTCAATGAAAATTTAGGTCGGACCATGCACAAAAGTAGTAATTTGGAAAATATTTGACATCATCTAAATTCTAAATTGCAATATGGAATTTAATTGTGCGTATATACCAGATATTTGAAAAAAAAAGATTCATTTAAACTCAATTCATGGAACAAATCTTGTTTAGTCAGCATTATTCTAAGCATTCGGATGCAAAAATACACGAGATGTGGTTCTTAATTTTGAGACAAAGTAGCTCAAAATGGAGTACCAGTAACTACTGAAAGTACCAAAGTAAGATAAACAGCTTACTATCAGCATAGTGATTAAACACTTCCAACTTTCTTAAAGCAACTGGGAAGGCTGAGTGATGCTACTGAAAAACAGCTTTGCCAGTGGAAGAGACAGCCACAGGGTGGGCAGCTTAATGGTTGTGTGAAGTCCAAAGTCAGGTTCTTAAATGAGACTTGGATTCAAGCTCCCTAGAGGCATTTGCTGGGTTTTGGAAATGAGGGATCCTGTCCTTGCTTCTCTGGTTTCTTTGTCATCTCTGACAATACGGTATGGAGCAATACCTGGCTGGAAAGCTTTTATTGATGGGAGAGAAGGAAAATATTGATTACATAGCCACCTTGGAAACACATTATTTTAAAAGACAATCATTGAAGTTTTCAGTGCTCTGAGGTGGAGTGTTCTAGTGACTGCGCCATGTATCATCAGCATTTGTTAAATGTCAGGTAGATGGATATATTTTTGATCTCAGTAAGAGTAGGTACTGTTATCACTGGTATTATCATTGTTCATGCTAGGTCTAACTTACGTTTGATGCCGGAACACACTGACATAACAGTTTTAACCTGAGGAAACTAATGGCTATCTCATTAGTAAAATAACTTGGTCTTTGAAATATTTCTATAAATAAATACTTTTATATCATTCCATTATATCATTTCACCCAAATAATAAAGTGGAACTTATAAAAGAAAAGAAATTTAATGGCTATCAGGTTGAGATCTGAATGACAAATGATAAATAGAAAAATATAATAAAACTAGTTTGTAAATATTTTCTGCAGGTAGCTGTAATTGATGACGTAACTTCAGTCTCTGAATGAGGGTCATACAGTTGAAATACATGAGCAGTCCTTGATCGAATAGGCAAACCCTCATTGCACACAGTACGTTATCACCTTGCCCATGGATTGCACAAATCTGCTCAAATGAAAATTCCACATATATTAACTTTTGTTTCTTAAATCATTATATTTGAGGAATAATGACATATATTAACATTATAAACATCTACTTAGGAGCTGCGTCTATGCACATGAGTCCATGTGTAGCTTCCTAATATTGTCTTTGATTTTGAATCAATATAAGACATTTTAATGATCAAAACCAAGACATGGAATGACAATGGGCTAAAAAAGTGAGTTTTCTGCATGCTGCTCTCACATAGCTCAATTATTACTGTTTATTTAGCAAATGCTATGAATTAAGTATATTATTTGTTATATCTGTGAGCAAATTTTAGTATCTTGATGTTCACATATTGCTAAAACACCGTGGTCTGTTAGGTTACAGTCTCAGAGGTGAAATGAGAGGAAATAGTATCTACACTGCTTGTCTTGTTTACTTTTAGTCTCTGTCTTCTGTAGATACCATAAATATGTGAAGAAAAGCTAAACTAGGCTAATCAATTACACATCAGTATCATCTATGGCAGTGGTTCTTATGGAAACAGACCAAAATGCTTTCTTTATCTTTCAGATGTGACAGTTCCTGCCCGCACTAGTAGGAGGGATGCCTGTTTGTGGAAGGATGGAAGACTGCATGCTGCATGGCACTGAGACAAAGATGGTGCTGTGTCTTGTTACTCCAATGATTTTCTCTATCACCTAGAGGCTTAACAGGAATGCAGAATCTGGGACTTATCCAGGACTTTTTAAAAAGGCGTTCATTTTGCCAAGATTCTGGGGTGGCTAATGTGCATATTAAAATAGAAAAACAATTGCAAGACTGTCTTAACATCAGGTTCAGACATGTCTTAAATGTCTATCTCTGTACTAGCAATTGGCCTCTATATTTATTCACACTGATAAATAACAAACTTGTTTTTTAAGCTAATCTCTTAGGGAAATAACCCAATTTCAAAGTCTTACCTATATATGCATCTGATTCCGGAAAACATAGTCAATGTTGTATTCTATAATTAATCAATTCTATACTTAAACAACTGCATTTTGGGTGCAGGACAGATCAACAATTGCTTTTTTCCCCCATTCTTGCCTCCATCAAAAAGTTTGAAACTGGAAACATATTCATCTTCTTTTTGTTAGAAAATATTCATTCTTACCCAGATGTTTTCATGACTTTAATGTTCAAAGAAGCTGAAACTTATATCTAGAAATGCAGATTTTTGTTTTAGCTTGAAATAAATCAGTATTATAAACAATCTTTCATTGATCTTCCTCTTCCCTGTTCTTCTACACCTATGAATATGTCTCAGAAATGTAATATTACATCACCTTAGCATACTTTGCAGAGTGATGCTGCTTCCTGCTTAAGTCAGGAAGATGTCAGAAGAACAATGTATAAAATAAGCTCTGGAAATGAAATAAGACATTTGGATGGCTAGAGTAGCCAAATAAACCCTATGCAAAATGCAGGTATTAAATCCATTACAGAGGGGTGAAGAGGGATTGAATTGCTCTTCAATTTCAAGTAGGGCAATGTCATTGACAGAGCTATGAAAAATGGAAATGGATAAATCAAATTTTAAAATTCATGAGGCAACATTCATGAAGTGTGGAGATGAGACCTATAATGGGATATAGGGACATCAACAAAGTGAAACTGAAATTGGTGAAATTGGTGTTGAATTGAGTTGAATTTTAACGTTTCCAGTAGTGAGATATTTTAAGTAAAAAAAAAAAAATTGTAGGAAGAAAGTTTAATTCAGCAAAGTTTGTGTAGTTCAGCTAAGGCCAATACAGTAAAGTTAGATCTTAATGTATGGTCATTGAAGATCAAGTAAATAAAATAATAAACAACTAATACATATATGTCTCAGGGGAGAAAAATAAATCAACTGTCACTGTGTGTTTCATAATTTTCAAGAGTGTCAGCAATTGAAAACAAAGCTTCAAGAGACAGAGGAATTATATGCAAATGCAGTATATATATATATATTTGCCTGAAATGTGGAAGTAGTCCATAGCACTTAGCTCTCTGGGGGATGGAATGCTATACTTCAGCATTTTCAAACAAGTATTGTGGTATATTGTTTGTGTTTTAGTACATAAAACTTGCCTGAAGACTGGAGCAAAGCTAAGCCACTAGAAGCCAGGCAGTGGTGGCATACTCTGTTAATCCCAGGATTTGGGAGACAGAAGCAGATGGATCTCTGTGAGTTCAAGGTTACCCTGGACTACAGAAAATCAGTGAAGAAACAAATCCAGGTGGTGGTGGCCTACATCTCTAATCCCAGTAGTAGGGGGTCACACACCTTTAATCCCAGCACTAGAGGGAATGTAAAGTGAAAGGAGAGAGAGGCTTAATCCGCTTAGTCTGGGGTCACCCAGCCTTGGTAGAAGTAAGACTTTTCTAGTGGCTTTGCTGCTTTGCTTTTCTGGGTTTTGATTGAATTCCAATCTCTCTCTCTCTTGGTTTTTATTATTCGTGCTACAAACAAGCTTCAAGTTTCTTTTTTTTTTTTTAAATTTATTTATTATGTATACAACATTCTGCCTCCATGTATGCCCTTACGCCAGAAGAGGGCACCAAATCTCATTACAGATGGTTGTGAGCCACCATATGGTTGCTGGGAATTGAACTCCAGATCTTTGGAAGAGCAGCCAGTGCTCTTAACCGCTGAGCCATCTCTCCAGGCCCAAGCTTCAAGTTTCTTCAGAGAACCTCCCGTTCTTTAGGAAGACTAGCATTGCCACCACAAACTCTGTGTGATCTGGCCTCATGATTCTTCTTGATCAGCCTAGGTACTGACAAGACACACTTGCACGCAAGAATCAAATGTTTGTTTACAACCAAATGTGTTTATAAGTTTTAAAAATTTATTTTAATGACAGATGAAATAAATATATTCATTGTTTACAACAGGATCTTTAGAAATATGCAAACACTGTAAAATAGCTAAGTCAAACTAATTACTATTTTCTTCTGTGTGTGGCAAGGGGAAGTACACAAATGATTTTACTTCTGTGCCTGGTTCAAAAATGTGTAGAGTGTTAGAGACAGCCCCAGAGGATGATGGTGAGCAAGGGCTTGTAGGTGAAGGGTACTGCAGTGATACTGTGAAAATATATAAAAATTCAGTGAGGACATGGCTCAACAGTTGAATATTTACTGATCTTAAAAATAAGTGGGTTCAGCTCCCAATGGATTATGCTATCAGCTCATAATCACCTATAATTTTTGATCCAGGGGATCTCATTCCCTCTTCTGGCCTCTGCAGGCACTCAAATTCACACACACTTACACTCTTTCAACACACATATTATATACTCAAACCATTAGCTCTTCAGAGAGCAGGTAAAATTTCAGTCAGGAGTAAGTTCAACGTTTCTCTTATACAAAAATGACTATTATTATTGGTACTTTTGCAATGGCCAAAAATATACTCTAAGTGATCTCTACTATATAACACATTCTTGAGAGGTGAGAGCAAGAGCGATTCCAAGGTTGTCTTCTTGGGATCACACCCTCACCTGTCATCATTTCAGCAATCTCAGACTTCCAGACACTCTAAAATATTTTCCAGGGCATCTCCACTTGTTCTCTTTACACGTGGCCAAGTCTGTTTCAGATTAGCTTGCCAAGAATTCTATCTGAAACTTTCCTTCGTAGAAGGATCATGGAAATGTTAACACTTTTCTCCAAACACAGAATGAGCTCTCAGTAAATTCTATCCAAAATGTAGTATGGCTTCCCTCTGAAAAGTGTTGGTATATGTTTATGGAGATGTTTGGATGCTGGCCATGAAACAATGAGAAAAGACCTTGACTTAAAAGTGGAGTATTTAATAAGAGTCCTTTATCATTTGGATAATTTGTAGTTGTTTTAAAAGAAAAGGTAGGCTCAATCCATAGATTATTAAGCTTTATTTTTCATTTGTGCAATGTAACACAACAGTGGGTTTACAGAAGAAGACAGTAGAAAAGAATGTAAGAGATACCTAGGATCCTCCTTTTGCTTAAAGAGAGGCATCCAGAAAACAACAGGCCAGTAATCAGAAAAAGCTGAAAATTGAAATCTATTTGGTGTGTGTGTGTGTGTGTGTGTGTGTGATGGTTGATATTGGCAGCCAAAGTTTACAGATTCTAAATTACCAGGTGTTGAACTCCTGAGCACGTCAGTGAGAACACTTCTAAACTAATAGAAGGAACTAGATGGAATAGGGAATGTGTCATTCCGTGGGCCAGGATCTCATTCTGAGAAAAAGGAAAATATAAGCTGAAGAACAGCATCTATTCATCTCTTCTTCCTGATTGGATTCAATGTGAATAATTACCTTGTACTCCTTCTGCCATGCCTTCATCACAGTTTTAAACTCTACCCACAGACTATGAGCCATGAACAACCCTTACTTCCTCAAACTCTTTTGTTGAGTACTTAGACAGAGAATGATTTATTTTTGAGACTTTACAATAAGTTAAAACATACAGTTAGTTTACTTTCCCTTGTTTTATATCCTTAATGACCTTTGATCCTTCAATAAATGTATCCCATCTAATAATGTCATACTGTTCTGCTGGGAAACACACAGGACCGTAACAGTATATTAACATCTATAGGTGAAAAGTGGCTGGATCCATTAGTTCAAGAGTGGCACGAAAACTTTAATTTCTTTTCATTCTCATAAAGATTCCTCCTTCAAGGAGTTGGAACTTGAAATGAAAACGATACAAAAACTATTGGACAGGAAGCAGATCTTATAGGTTCTCAGATCCATGACAGTATGAAGATGTGTGCTATGTGAAATGCATAGTCACGGACACACTGACCACTTGAAATGTGAAGTAGTTTATCCAGAAGGATCTAAAGGTGTCCTGAGTCTTGCCATTTCGGAATATGAGACTATCCATTACTCAAAAGAGAACCATTAAAAAATGACATGAGGAAAAAGTGAACCTGGTACCATTCACAAGTACCTAAAATTAATAGATCTCTGTAAATATAAGTTCTTTTGAGGATCTTAGTTAAAACTTAATTGACTTTCAATCTTAATCTGCTTTAGAAACAGCTGGAGAGCTCAAAACTTTCAATATTTGGCCTCCATTCCCAAGAATTAATTTAATTGGTGTAAAATAGCTCTTAAATATTTGTAATATTTTATAACCATTTTAGTGTTAATAATTGCCATTTCAAAGGCATTTTTATAAAAACTATTTTATTTTTAAAATTATAATTTTATCATTCCCTCTTCTTTTTTCTTCCTGCAGCCCAGTCAATGTACCCCTTAATCTTTCTCAAATCCAAGGCTTCCTTTTTTTCAGTGTTGTTACATATATACAAATACATACATATATATATATATATACATATAAGTATATACATATACAGATAAACATGCATCTATGTAAACATGCATATGTATGTATATATAATTAATTAGAGGATTCTTCCACTGAGAAGACCATTTTTTACCATTCTCAACATTCCATCAGTTCATATTTATGAGTTTCAACAAGATGTGCTGACGATATATATATATATACACACACACACACACACATTATTCACTCATAGTCAAAGATAAGCAAATATTTATTTCAGTGGTAAAAACATTCATAGTAAGCTGTTTTGTTTTTATTAATTATTCAAATGTCATCTGTATTAATAATTTTCTTTATAAAAGTATAAAAGACTCACCTTCAAGATCATCAACATCTCTAAAATCTGAGACCCATGAACAGCATGGTTCTGGTTTATATTCACCAACAGTAGATCAGGGAGCATAGGAAGCTTGGACTTCTGTAGCTTTAATTATCCACTGTTACTTTGGGACTCTCTGGGTGCTATCTAAGGCAGGAATTCAATCAGAAGCTCTATCAAAATGTTGTGTAATCTCAGGTGAGCCCAAATATCCTCCCATTAGGAAAAACCATGCCCTTCTCTTATTTCCACTTTTATAATAAATGTGAGTTCCTAAATAGTTCTTCAAATTTTAGCTGAAATTACACCAATTTTAAAGATTATGCTCATAATAATTGGTTTATTCTCAACAGTTGGATAAAATTAATTCTTGTATGTTGTATTTCCTCTTTGAATAGACTGTAAAATTTTTATTCATAAACAATTCTATTAAGACAACTCTTTTATAGCATCTGTAAATCCTGAGAACAAACAAACACACACACACACACACAAACACAACTAATTCTTCTAGATTGTCTGTGCATAGATATGGGAATCAGAGCTTACAAATCCATTGTTGGTTGGTGAAAAATAGTTATAAATGTAACTTTCTGTAAATTACAGGAAAAACATAAAAGTATATTGTTATATGGATTCTGTTTACTAGAAACATTTAAGAAACTGTAAGTTTAATTAGCTGGCTGACTGGGTTTAGAGGTGACTGGCAAGAACCATTCTTCATAAACTATAATTTCACAAAGCTCCACTTCAACTTCCAGGTTTAGCTTGAAGATTTATTTCTGATTGAATCTGTACGAGTAAAACTCATAGTTATTTTTTTGCTACTTCTGTCCTTAGCTATCATTAATCAACATTGGGTGACTGAAACTAAATTGAGAATGTTTAAGAGAGCAGTTCGATTCTGCCACAAAAAGAGTCACAAGGTAGCTACTAATCACCCTTCTACTGCCATGTTGTTTTGTGAAAAGCTTTATTCTTAGCAGCAGGTTAGACTTGAGTGTACCCTCTAAGTGTTGAACTGAGACCCTGGTTTCTCTGGTGTTGAGAGGTTGTGGGAGCTAGGACAAACATTTTAAACCAGTGGAGGAGCTTCCTTTGAGAGGCTTTAAGGTGACCCTTACTAGACCCTTGAGTTTTGTCAATAATGAGTTGTTGTAAGATAAAGTTGGGAACCAGATTAATTTTTGACTTCCTGTCTCAAAGTGTGATCTTTGCCTTACAAACATGTTCCACTGTCACAGATCAGTTTAAACTTCCTTGAGACCACTCCACATTCAACCTCATACGTTAAAAGCTAAATTGACTTCTTTTCATTATCTCATCTCCTGTTATGTTTTTGGTGTGACTCTATATTCAATATACCACCTGCTTCTTAACAAATGTTGGCATCGAGTATTTAGTGTCTCTTGAGTATTAAGCTACATTCTTTATTGACTGCAGTCTCCTTCCCGAAACTTCAAGGGCTTTCAGCAACATTTTTGGGCCCAATACCATGGCTTGTTATGACTTCCTCTTTATCCAGGGTCTGCTGTGGGTTGTCTTTAGTAGTACCTTTCTTCTTCTATTCAGGCATAATGTTCACCTACACTGCTGTTTATTTTTCCATTTTATTCTGATCCTGGAAACTAAAGTATCTCCTGTGTAGGTGGTGTCAGCCTCTTTCCTTAAGCCACAGAAACCACATTCCTAATGCAGTGCAAAACCTATAGAAACAAAACCCAAACGGAAATATTCCAGGGCTAATTTGGGCTTCCTGGGTGAAGAAGTCAAAGGTTTCTTGACTTTCTGCTTTGTCCTCCTCAAGATTTAGTCTAGAAATCAGAGTTACCATGTTCAACAATGCTGCTTATTGTCTGGTCATCATGTGTTTATTTAAGTCAGAAAGAAGGGAGGAAGGATGAAGAAAGACAACCATGGGCTGGTGAGATGCCTCTGTGGTTAAGAGAACTTGATGCACAGCTAGAGGATCTGAGTTCAGTTCCCAGCACTCACATCAGGCTGCTCACAGTTACCCGTAACTCCAGCTTCAAATGGCTTTGTGTCCTCCTCTGGTTTCTTTCAAATGTATGTGCATGTGCCTGCATGTGCACCCCTCCATTCTTCATGCCCTACACACATAATGTAAGTTAGTTAAAATAAAGTCTTAAAACTGAAAAGGGGTTACTAACTGGAAGCAAAACACAGAGTCTTCTTGCATTTGATTATTCTTGCTGCAAACTTCTATGTCTACATTCGTGTTCACATGAGAGAAAGAGAAAGATGTAGAAAGGAGAAATTCTGTTAAAATACAATTATTTTTGTCTGGCAAAGTTACTACACTTACTGACTTGAGTTAACTTGATTTGGACACTTTGGTTTGCAATGCTCTATTTGTCTTGCATTACTTGTTTGTTTGTTTTTTTTTTCCCTTCAAGTGGCTCCTTTCTTTTTGCACAGTTTAAAAATGGCTCCAAGCTATTGTTGCATTTTTGTCTCTACTGTTTTGGAAGATTCTTAATCTTCTAATTGTTCGCATCAAATCAATACTTACTAAGTATCAACCTCTTAGTATAGCACTGGAGAATTTGTAGAATCTGGTATTGATTTAAGCCCAGTTTTTCCCTTTTTCATTCTCCAAGGCTGAAACTAAAGCTCAATCAAGCAAGCAAGCAAACCAACCATACACAGAAAAATAAAGGTAGAAGTACTGTAAAGGGAAAGACTGAACCTGAATAATAAGAATAAAAGTCAGGAGTCTGGTTACTTGTGACTTTATATGATACCATTGCTGCAAATCCAAATTAGTTATTATTATTCTGTTGTGTTTTTTAATATTTATTCTAATTAACGTGCATGTGTATGTTATGCTAATGAGTATGTGTGTGTACCTATGCTGTATGTGATATGTGTATTGTGTGTGTGTATGTAGTGCATGTCTGATGTGTGTGGGGGTGTATACGTGATGTGTGTATGTAAGTGGGGTATAAGTGGTGTGTGTGTGTGGGATGTATGTGTGATGTGTGTGTAAGTGGGGTGTAAGAGGTGTGTGTGTGTGAGTGTGTGTGTGATATGAGTGTGGGGTGTATCAATGTGATGTGTTTGGTCTGTGATATGGTTTGGCTTGTGTGTGTGTGTGTGTGTGTGTGTGTGTGTGTGTGTGTGTGTACGGATGCTTTGGCAGCTAGAAGAGGGTGTTGGATCCACTGGAGTTGGAGAGATGGAGTTGTTAGCTTCCCTCTGTGGGTCTTGGGAACCAAAGTTAAGTCCTCTGAAAAAGCAGTGTGTCCTGTGTATTTGTCACTTTTCTGTTGCTGTTATAAAACAGTGTGACCAAAGGCAACTTAAGGAAGAAAAAAGTTTAATCTGATCTATTGGTTCAGAAAGACAAAAAAAAAAAAAAAATCTATCATAGTGGACTAGAGACATGGAATCAAGTGGCAGACGCGTTGTTGTAATTTTGCCACAGTGGCTGCACCTCGCTCTAAGTCAGCAACTACAACTCCATAGTTACTGGATCGCCTCTGTAGCAGCAGTGTGCTTGCTGAGGCCACAGACTGGTGTGAATTTTCCCACAGGCACTGGTCCTGTCACTGCAGTTAAAGGTAGCTTTAACTAAATTTCTATCTTTCTAATTAGTCGAGATTCAAAGGCTGGGGCAAAAACCTGTGAACTCAGAGAGGCTGAGTAGCAACTAGCCAACTCTCTCTCCTTGCTGGCAGCCACCAAAGACTCGCGCTTAGGCTTCACCAAACTGCACAAAGCTGCACCACTCCAAACCCCACACCACTACTTCCGGTGTCTCTCTATCTCTGCCGGATGCCCTCGATACACTATGATTACTTTCTGTCAACTAGTTACTAATGAAGCCTCCGGACCAAAGGTTAATTTATTTAATTAATGGAAATGCAAAACTGGGGTTCACAGTATGATCGAATATTCACTAACACAGCCATAGTGAGTGGCATGTATGAGCAAACATATAATAACAACTACATATACCATACCACATAACAGGCTCAGTGCCACCTTCACACCATAAAATGTAATGTAGCCCAGCAGAAAAAAGTAAAGTCAAGCAGTGTTGAGAAGTCATGTGAAAATAAATTTCTCTCTTTACATGAGTTCTCAACAGAAGTGATGATTAAGTATATTCACTGAAATTTAAGATCAAAAAAGACATTTAGAAATGATTAATTTTAGTAAGTTGAGCATCCAAACTGCCCAATAAATAAATTTAAAAAAATAAAAAAAAGAAATGATTAATTTTAAATCCTTTAAACAAAAGAAACTGATCTGATATTTTATAGCATTAAATGCCTATAATGCTCACTTTATGATTTTCCACTGTTCTCAAACATGCCCAGAAAGTTACTAAATTAGAGGCGGGGATTTCCCTCTGTATTTGTATACCAATTGCAAAATGCAAAGAATATTCATGAAAGTCTCATTAAAGTTATTCAGAGTTTATAATATTTTCATAAGCTAAAAATAAACTATCCTTGCTTAGTTTGTATTCATATTATTTTGTATTTGTAAGTAAATTTGTGAATGGTGTTTGATATCCTATTTATTTTTATATTCACACTAGACAACAACCTAGCCATTGATTTATCCACATGCTTGGTCTTGTTGTTTCTTTTCCTAAAAATGTTCTTTAAACACATTTCTAACAGAATGTTTTTTGGAAAATTGACCATTGCCTTTGAGTAAAGATTACAGTTCATGAATTGATCTCATAATGATGAGATTGCAATTTCTGTCTCTCCAACAACTTTGAGGTCCAAAGCTCTTGTTTGTGAAATATTAAATAAATGCAATAGTCCATCTCAACTTTGATAAGCTAGACTAACAGAACGAAGGAAATGAATGTGGTCAGCATTGCTTTTTCTGTGTTCAGCCTAGGGGGCTAATATCAGGGAGTCAAGAACGTCTACCAAGAGGCATGAGTTTCAACTGGTAAGTGATTTAGTTACTGTACCCAGTTCCTTGTAGTGCCCTGACTGAGTGAGGTGGAAGTAGAAAATGGCTCTTCTGTCTGTTTCTATCAGAATTTGTCAGGTTGGAAAGATCTCTCTTCCTTGCCTCTGGCTATCTCCAGTATAAGCCACAGCCGTCGCCATTGTTATTAAAGAGCTTGAAACAGTGTCATTTTAAATTATTAGGTATCCAATATAGGTCAGGTTTTAGAGTCTTTTATTTCTAAGCTTGACTTTTCCATTGAAATTCCCTATGTGAGCTATATTAAGAAAAACATGCCCAATAATCAGAAAGCTCTTTTCTGGAATCATCTTATTTTCCCACAATATTTCACCACAGCTTCACTTTCTCTCAACTGAAGGATGTCCTGAACTTCAGTGCTCCAAATGATGTTTTAGACGTCTTGCACAGATGGCCTTTGGGAGTCTGCCTTTCTTCTTTTTTTTTTTTTCTAACACAGGTAAATAGTGCTTACAGTACTTTTCCATACTGACTAATGCAAAGCTAGCTGTAGTCTATGAATAGTGGCCATATCACCACATGTTATTCAGATAACACAGACTTAGAGCAGTCAAAATGAATGACAATGGCTGAATAACCATTTTGACAAAAGTATACAACAACAGATAAAAGCATGAGCCAGAACCAATATTTATTGAGGGAACACTTTGATCATAAAACTTGATGCTCTTTTAAATTTTTAATTTATTTATCTTTGTTTTTGTTTTAAACTAGTCACAAGCATAGAAAAATAGGGAGCACAGCACCATGATGCCCTTCTCTAAAGTATTTTTAAATAAGATAATGTCATGATACCTACCCCATCACCACAGAATAATTTAGTTTGATATAAAATTTACACAAACCAGAAATTGCTGTTACCTAATCTCTAGACCCATTAAAGTCTTACCAGGTTTGTCAGTCATATCCTTTATAGTAAATGAATACAATCATGTAAGGCACTAGTGTCCTTCACTGCCAAAAAAAAAAGTCATCTTGTGCCATTATGGACTACTATACTTTGGACAGTTATAGGCCAGTAATTCTGCAGACTGTCCTTCTATTTGGCTTGTCTATTGTTACATCACAACTAGATTCATAACGTAAGGAAGCAATGCCAATGTGTCCTCCTTGTGTCATCTCATATGCATAAGTCTTGAATCATTTAATAGTGGATGTTTGCTTTAATCCCTTATTAGGGAGATGTCTGCTAGATTTCTGCAGTGTAATGTTACTTAATCCTTTCTCTTCAGTAGTGAGTTATTATTTGGGGGAAAGGCAATTAGATGAGGGACTGGAACAGTAATACTTAATGACTATAATAAAATCATAGATTTGCAGACCTGAATTAATAATGAATACTACAAATAGCACTTTACTGAAAAGAAAATCACAGCTATTGTGCTATTTCACCCAAACATTTCATTTTATCTGCCGGCCATTCCCAAGGCTTCCTCACCATCCTTCTCTGCTCACCTCTTCCTCTCATCTTTCCACTTTGAGGAATAGCAGACTGGGAAATAATAGTTAGGGAAATAAGTGAGCTTGCTTCTCACAACTTCTCAAGTATTTTCCAAATCAAACGTTCTTTGACAATTAAAGTTCTTGGCATTGTCTTTAGGGCATGAGACTATGGTTTCATGATAAACTTCAGATATATTGCTGTCAATTAAAAAATATCTTCTATCAGACAGGTAGTGGTGGTGTACATCTGTAATTTCAGTACTTTGGAGGTAGAGCGAGGTGGATCTCTGTGAGTTTGAGGTCAGTCTAGTCCACAGAGAGAGTTCTAGAACAGCCAGAGTTGTTACATGGGGAAACAAAAACAAAACGTGTCTCAAAAAACAAACAAACAAAAGTCTATTCTTTAATAAAATGATATCTTTAAAAAATCCTGTATCTTGATGCTTTATTAAGTAGCCTTTAACATAAATTTTATATTTGAGGAAAGTATTATATGTACACATGAAACAAAATTGTCCTTGTAAAAAGAAAGTCACAGAGATATCTTGCAAAGATCTAGTAATTACAGCCTTCACTTAGAGATGGAATAGATTTAGCATCAGTAAAGTACATATTAGCAAGTAATCTGGAAGTTCCTGATGTAGGACGAGGCTTGGCACATAGCATGGAAACTTTGTAGTTAGTGTAGGTGAGTCGTTTTAAAGTGAAAGTTAATATAAGAGCAATGGAACAATCGAAGGCAGGCTGATTAGTCAGCTAAAGAAAACGATCTGCCAGTCAGAGCTTATAATCATGCATTTAAATCTAGATTCCATTATGTTCTGCTTGGTAAGACTTAAGAAACCAAACTAGGTTTCACATACTTTCTTTGTCTTCCACTGATTCTGTACTAAGTAAGAGAAAAGTGACATTTTTGATGATTTTATTTTTATAATGGATATAATCTATCAGCTACGTGTAGATTTTTTTGCACAGATATTGCTAGTTCTTATTAACTACCATTTTTATTTAAAATATGGAAATCATGGTACAAAAAGGAACAAATACTTGCCAGATAGCAGATAGTGCATAGGCAATTGCCCCAGAGCAAGGTCATCTGGGTCTAGAGCTAGCATCAATTTCCCTTTTCCATTGCATAAAGTTGTGGGTTTTTTTTTTTTTTTTGAGATAGGGTTTTATTGTAGCTTTGGAGCCTGTCCTGGAATTAGCTCTTGTAGCCCAGGCTGACCTCGAACTCACAGAGCTCTGCCTGCCTCTGTCTAGTGCTGGGATTAAAGGCGTACGCCACCACCACCAGGCACACGAAGTTTTATAACATCAGCTGTCATACTGATGTTCAGTTCTTAAACTGAGGAGGTTCAGGCCAGAAGATCATCAGTTTGAAGCAAGTCAGGGCTCAAAAGATGCTATCTCAAAAAACAAAACAACACTGCATTCTGTAGCCAAACCTCTGATTTCAGTACCAGCTACTCCTTCTGTTACGTTTAGTATGGGTTACAGCATACACAAACAGTGAACTTGGACCTTTCTCTTCCAAGAATTCTGCGTTTCTGAAGTGTGAGCTTACTTTTGCTTCAAAACAGCTTGAGTCAGGTGTCCTCACTGATGCCCTACCCCACTTAAATCTACCAGCAACACTTCATATGTACCTAAAACTGGATCAAGGCTTGCAGTCTGTGGTACTCATAGCCTGTTTAGCTGTCCAAGGGACCACAGTTGCTCTGTCTCTAGCTATTCCCACCTCAAATAATGCTCTGCCTGTTGTTTTGTGTCAGTGCAGGGCCACCTACTGGTAAGTAGTTAAGGACCACTGAAAATGTCATATGATTCAATGGAGAGATAGTTGGTTTCTGTTCTAAGCATAACCAAGAATTTTTTATATTGCAAATCTTCAAATAACTTCAGATATTCACATTGATCAAATCATTAATCATTAAATTAATTAAAGTATTAATTCATTGTGTTTGTTTGAAATTGGTTTTAAAATCAGCATTTGTGTTTCATAGAAAAGAACTAATTCCTAAAGCTTATTGATATTAAATTTGATGATTTTGTGTCAATAAACATCTTTGTTCATTCTTATTTCTCTTCTCCATTGAGAAGATATTTCCTGCATTGAGTTAGAGCTTTGTAATCCCAATAGAGAAGACAGAAAATGACACTGATTTCAGTGAGGAGCTTTAAATATCTATTAACAAAGTAATAGAGAACTTTGTGCTATAATTATAAGTATAGGAGTCAGAGTAAATCTGAGATATCACATGTGATAATCGGTGAGTGAGATTTACTTTGTCATTCACATTGGAGTTCTCTTGCTAAATACATTAGCCACCTCAAATTCACTGTTTGAAAACTATGTCCAAATTATCTAACTAAAATAAGATAGCATGTAAGAAGCATACTTGGGAGATACTAGCTCTCTCTCATACTATAGAATGATTATTTATAATCCAAAAGTCAAAACATGTATATTACCCTTAAATATGAAACTTTCTGAGTGTTATTAAATCAATCAATAAAAATACTTTATCTGAACTTGTTGTACTGTGACTCATCACTGTAAAAACGTACCTGCATTAAAGTATGTTACATAAAACTAATTTTAAGCTAAAGGTATAAAATGTGTATGTAATATAAGTAAATTTTGTATTAAGACTGGGATCATATCTTCCAAATCCCTTGTTTGTTATGTGCAAATATTACTAGATTTTAGAAAACATGAAATTCTAAGAATTTGGAATAGATATGTGGAAAAGTAAGGGGTGGGAATGGAGATGTTTACAACAACGGAATTTTCCAATTATGTGTATTATTTATATTGGAAAAGACTAACAAATGAAAATTAGAACTCAAAATAGTTATGTCTAAGTAGGGTTAGGCTACTTTATCTGTTGTCAGACATAACCATGCTATTTTAAATTCGAATACAAAATTTAAGATGATTTAATGACAGGTGTGTGTGTGTGTGTGTGTGTGTGTGTGTGTGTGTGTTAGATTACTGACAGTTTTGGGAGAGCTGTTTAAAAATGTAAGACTGTTGAGGTTGAGGCTATTTAAATTAAAATGGCCCCATGGACTCACACGTTTGAATAATTGGTTCCCTGTGGATGGAACTGTTTGGTGAGGATTAGGTCTGTGGCCAGGTTGGAGAAAGCATGCCACTAGGTGAGAACACCGAAGCTTCAAAAGTCTTGTGCCATGTCCATTGCCCTCTCTGTTTCCTGCCTGATGTTCCAGCTGTGAGCTCTTAGCTGCTGTGTCAGATACCTGCTGTCTCTTCTGCCAGTCTGATAGTCTCCAACATCATAGATTTCAAACTTGAGGAACCATAGCCCAGTTAAATTCTTTCTTTTATAAATTCCCTTGATTGTAGTGTTTAATTTTACTTATAGAAAAGTAACTAAGGCAGAAGTTGGCACCAGGAAACATATTTCTGGAAATAAGTTAACCATGTTTGAGGAGGACTGTGGAAAGCTTTGGGACTTTGGACTATGAAACCATTTTTCTTTTTTCTTTTCTTTCTTTTTTTTTTTTTGTAGAGGGGCAGCTTATGAGCATGCAGAGCAAAGTCTAGAAGAGCATTGTGATAAAGGCCATTCTCATGATAGTTTGGCAAACAATCTAGCTGCCTTTGCCCTCATTCTAAGAATCTGCCGGAGGCTAAATTGGAAATTAATGGACTAATGTCTTTGGCAGAGGGCATTTCAGGAAAGCCCAAACCTGAGTCTGTCCATTCAAAGTATTTTGTGACAACACAGACAATGCAAAGATGATTGTAAAGGTCAGTCAGTCTATTAGTCACAGCTTTAAAGGAACAGTAGTGGTGGGTGAAAATTACATGAGCATTGATGGGGGATTCCCCTCTGTATGCTATGAATACTTTTGGTTAATAACGAAACTGTCTTGGGCCTGTGCAAGGAACAGAGGAAGGCAGGGAAAACGAAACTGAATGCAGGGAGAAAGAAAAAGGAGTTAGAGAGAAGCCAAGTAGCCCCACCAGAGATAGATGCAGGAACTTTTCCCAGTAAGCCACAGACTCGTGGTGATATACTGATTAATAGAAATGGGTTATATTAATATGTAAGAGTTAGCTAATAAGAAACTAGAGCTAATGGGCCAAGCAGTGATTTAAATAATATAGTTTCTGTGTGATTATTCCAGGTCTGAGCTGCCAAGGTGCCGGGAAACAAGCAAGCAGCCTCCTTGCAAAAGAGGATAACAAATTTATTCTCAGCCTATGTTAAAAAAGAAATAACAGCTGTTTCATACTTGAGAGACTGAGAACCTGGTAAAATCTCAATCATAAGTCTGGGTGCCTCAGCAATTCTAATCTGGTGCTTAAAGACAGGTAGATTCCTGGAGAGTCACTGGTCCTTCCTTGGTCAAGGACAGAAGCTTTGAGAATGCTGGTTCTAATGTCAGTGAAGGAATCAGCAGGAACAGAGCCAGGCAAATCAAGAAGGAAGCTAAGCAAAAGGCAAACAATCTTCCTTCTGACATGCTGCTTTTTATCTGCGCTGCAATCTTCCATCTTTGTGCTATCAGCATTTCTTGTTATATACAAGAGGCTGAGTATGCAGTATGCATCGACAACAGAGCAAATCAACAAGAAGGAGGGCCATGGATAACTCAGAGAGAAATCTAATGTTTCTTAGGATTATATTGTGTAGAGACCAGTAGTCTAAATAGAATAGAATTTAGAGCAAGAAAGTGAGCACACTTAAGAGATATAATGTGCTCTTTTATTATCCTGGTGTCAGGAAAGAGTGATAACCACTGCTACACATGTCTATCATAAACCCACTCATATAAGTGGTATTGAAATAACTGGTTCTAAGAGCTTACTTAGCATCACAGCCTGAAGACCCTATACTGCACCTGTGTCAGGAATGGTTGCAGTTATGTACCTATGAATGGTTTATAGCTTTCTGACTTAAAGCTCTGGATTTTCCATATCCTACAGTTTGTCTACTGATAAGGCAGCTATGTAATGCGCATGACTTTTGCTCATGGAATGCTTCTTTTATTACTGTAGCATCTCCTGGGTACTAAGAATTTATCTTATTTTATCCTTATTTCATTTAGGACTCCTAAATGTTCAATCTCCCATGGCTTTTAGAATGATCCACCGTGCAGATTTTCTCCTCTTCTTGATATCTAAGGCATACAATATATAGCTATTTCATCCCTCTATGAATGTTTCTCTATGGAAATAGGGGGATATGTATATAACTTGTGACACTCACAAACTTCACAAAACCCCTCTCTGAAGTTTGTATACACAGGGAATGGTTGTAGGAAAGGGATAAAGAGATGTGGATGGGATTCTTCAGTGGTAAACTGTAGATGGAAGTTTTTGTCCCATCTGGTCCCACAGCCATTCAGTCCCAAATAAAAAGACAGAGGTTTATATTAATCATAAACTGTTTGGTCTATTGTTAAGGCTTATTACTAACTACCTCTTACAACTGATTATATGCTTTTCCTCTGTCCAGAATTCTCTTAGTCTGGTTGCCCTGTCTGTAGTTCCTGCCTGTTACTGTCCAATCAGCATTTTATTAAACCAATTCAAGTGACAAATTTTACAGTGTACAAGACCATAATGCCATAGCGTTTCCCCTTTTTTTTCTTTTCAAAACAAGAATACTGAATCTAGTTTCCTTCGTTTAGCTCTTTTTCCTGGCCAGTATCTTTAACAACTTGTAATCAACACGCTAAACAAAGGCAATCATCCATAATCCACTTTTTAGAAATGTGGGTATCATTTTCTAGGCTATTTCCTGCTGATTGTGGGTTCTGATCTTATGGGGATCCCAAAATAAATTTAGGATTATAGTCAAATCCTGACTGGAGTAGTCTGTGAGGCTGGATTATCTCAGTCAGCTGTAGGACTTTCTTCTTACCTATGTTTAGCCATGTGGATTGGTATCTTTTCTCAGTAAGACATTCTCATCTTGTTTCCTCTGCTTCTGAATTACTACTGACTCTTCATTTCCTTTTTCCAGAGTTCTCCTAGTTGGTTGCTCTGCATACAATTCCTACCTGGCTACTGGTCAATCAGAATTTTATTAAACCTATATGAATGACAAAATTTTACTGTGTACAAGAGCATTATCATGCAGCAATTAACCTACTGGCAGGTTTCACAGAGGACTCTAGTATAGCAACTTGTTTAAATCATAATGGCTGAATCACCTGTGCTCCTTGAAGTAACTCCTCTGCTGTGCTTCTGTAAGTATTCTGTAAGTTATTTCCATATTCCTGGAAATAACTCTTCACCCATGCTTTTGGTGTAGGCTTAAAAAACTGTTGGTTCACTGGGTTAAGTCTTAGAAGAAATTCTTTATTTGGTCTATTGTTTCTGAATCTGGTATACAAATAGACTCAAAAATCACAACAGCATCATTTTAAACTTTAAAACGACTCACCTACACTAACTGCAAAGTTTCCATGTATGTTCCAAGCCTCGTCCTATATCACAAACTTCTGGATTACTTGTTAATATGTTTTTTGCCGATGATAAATCTAGTTTAAGCATCATTTTAATGTGACCCTCATTTATCATTTTATTTTCTGGCACTGTATGTCATGTACATTGTATCAATATATTCTGAATTACTCAAGTAAATAACAACTACATGTCTTTAGGATCTATTAACTATAAAATAAGAATATGCATAGCTATTGATATTTTTTTACAAAGCTGAAAATGTTCATTCATTGAATTGAACATTACATAGTTATTAAATGTCAATCATCTGCTTGCACATAGAAATGGAATCCATTCCATTGATGATATATATGTGTACATATATATGTATATGTATACATACACACAATATATATATATATTAGTGCCTATGTATCATGTAATTTACTTATGAAAATATTTTGTGGGGCACTGACTAATTTATCAATGAAGGCAGAAAAAGTATTGTTTCTTCTCTAGTCAGCTGAATAGTTAGATGACCTACTTGCCAAGGCTATGATGGAGTAAGATTCAGCAGTGATCCGCACTCCGGTTTTACATTCCCTCTTCTGCAGAAACAGAGATTTCCATCTAGAGGATGGTTATTAGGTCCCCAAGGACAATCACTTCTTGTAATGACTCTGCCAAGACATTAATTTTTCCATAAATAACTGAGGTGATTCATTTAGCAAGAGAATGGATTGCATAACCTGTTTTATCACTTGTCTTAATCATTCTCTTACAATAATGAATAAAATAGTAATAATTACAATAATAAAGTACCTCTTTGTATGCTATTCTATGGTAATATTTTATGTTATACCTATCTTCAGGGAATGTACCTGTCATGTGTCTGTTATGTTTGAGGTGCTTAGAAGATTGAGAGGCACAAACATTAGAAGATCTTTACTATTATATAGCTTATATTACAGTATTTAAAAAACAAAGCTGCTTAAAAATACCCTCTTTGTTCAAACCTTCAGTGATTAACATCTATGAAGAGGGGACAGAAAGAATTCAGAGAATGGAATTGTAAAATGTTCTTTTCTCACGTCTGACATGCTTTTGTACTTAAGATCTCTTGTAATATTTTGTGTTTACTTGCCTAAGACCTGAACAAGATCCAGAGAAACAAAATTCTACTCTCAACACTGCAAAAAGAACTACCGGCAACTGAGGATAGTTGGGAGGTGGTATTAATCATGGAATAGCACATTGATTGGTTGTCTACTGTCAACAGGTCAACTTTGAAAACACACATACAAATAATATTGTAGGAACTGAGCAGTTATATCTAATAATGTACATGTACATGATCATAGATAAAGACATAGATGTGTATGCATGACAAAACAGTTATTGAAAAAAAAGGCCATGAATTTGAGGCAGAATGGTAAGGAGTATGGAGGATGTGGAGGGAGGAAAGAAAAGGGAGATATGTTGCAGTTATATTATAATCCCCAAAATAAAAAGTTAAAGGGCATATAAAAACAAGATATTTACAAAACATGATGTCTATTTTGTAAAATTATTTTATTTTTAAGGTAATAATGAGTTATACTTACTGGCTTGTACATATTTGATCATCTTAGTATGTTTTCTGCCCTGGTTCAGGAACTGCAACTTTTTCAGGTAACTCTAGCAGTAGCATTTTTGTTGCATAAATTTTGAGAAAAATAAATGATATTCAAAATTTTTAAATTGATACTTGGAGCTCTTAGCAGACCAAAGGGCTTTAGACAAACTCTTCTGCATTTTAATATCACATTTTTATGCAATCAAAAGCTCTTGCCCTCTGTATACAAAGTGAGCCTGAGAAGCACAAGGCATTGCTTACCAAATTGGGATTCAACTTTGGGAAATGTGCCTGTCTTTCTCTTAACAATGTACTTGATGTCAGAGTTCCCTTCCTGAAGGTGATATGTTGCTAAAAAGTACACTGAGAAACCAGTTAGCATTCTAAAACATCTACTTTCACTGAGTTGCAATATATGTGCTTTATAACAATGAAAATAAATTATTCCTGTTGGCAACTCTTTGATAATGTCTCAGTTCTATTCAAGCACATCCTGGGACCTAATCCTGGAAGAATGGGAAATGGACTGATGTGGACTAGATTGGGTTTGGTTACATAAACAATAAGGTTACATGAACTCTTTTCAAAGTATACTTTTAGGTTGATGCTTGTATTTACATCTTATATCTTTTCATAAGAGGGCATGCATATAATTAGAATTAGATACATTATGGGAAGGGCTGTACATAGCAGGGAAGTGGCTATATAATTCAATCTGTCAGTAAAAGTAGAGAACCAACCAAAGTATGCCAAAGTAACAAACTACTCCTTTCCTTGAGTCTTATAGAAAATAAGTTTCCAATAATAACTGGCAAATTTGAGTACCCTCCGTCATGTGGCCTGCTGTCACACTTTTTGTAAAGATTTTGTTATCTCTTATTTATGTATATATTTGTGTGACTGTGTGTTTTTTAACTCCTAAAAGGCCAGAAGAAGACAAGACAGGAACTGAACTTAGGTATTTTAGGAGAGAAGCAAATGTTCTTTATTTTGTTTTGTTTCTCGATAAGGATTTCTCTGTGCAACCATCCTAGCTGTCCTGGAACTAGCTCTGTAGCCCAGGCTGGCCTTGAACTCACAGGAATCCACTTGCTTTTGCCTCTGCCTCCCCAGACCTGAGTTTAAAGGCATGGGACACCACGACCTGACAAGCAGCAACTGTTCTTAACTACTGAGGCATGTCTTCAGCCTCCTGATGCTACAGTGTATTCTTTTCCAATTTATAGGATCTCTTTGCTTTGAATAGTTTTCATGTCACTATAATAATCTGTTTATACTCCTTCTAGTGCTCTGAATAAAACTCAAAGAAGCTAGAAACACACATTTGGCCCTTGCAAAAGGTTTTAAAATAACAGTAATAAGAAAATAGAGATAGCAAGAAAAGACAGCAGAGTCAGGTGTTAGAAGCAGATCTGTGAGCCTCATCTTGTTAAAGGTTCTACCTCCTAAGTAGATTAAGAATCTGAAAGCAGAGGGCACCTGTGCTGTGTACTTAGAAGGTGAGTTTGAGGATACTGGAAAATTCTAGACTAATCTCTCAACCATATTAGCATGATACAAAGAGACAAAGATTTGGTCATAGGCTTTGAGAGAGCCTGAGATGCTTGTCACATAGCTGCACTATTTCATATCCTTCACCATTAGAGAACAAATTCATATACTCACAAGCAAAATAGGAATGACTGTCAGCCTCTAAATTCTAAATAGAGGAACACACATCAATTCTTTTCACCTTTCAAAATAAGTTTTCAGTTATTCTTTGAAAATGTCGTACATAAAGAGAATGTATTTTGATCATTGCTGTAGGAATTCCTACAGCAAACAGTCTTTAAGTTATGTGCCCACTTGGTGATGGCCTTTTATACTATAAATGTCAATGTAAAGCATATGTCTGGCCTCTCTTCCAACGATGTGATTTGGTTCCTGTTCTCCATTTGTGCAGAGGATTGTGATCTGTGAGTCTACCCCTAAATAAATAACCTTTTATTATACTCAATTCTTAGCTAGTGTGGGATTTATTTTTAGTGTCTTTCTTCTTATCATGCATGATAAGTATTTTGAAAAAGTCATCATTTGTCAATAATTCATATCTAGCTGAATTAATAAAGCCAGGTTTAATAAACACAGCCAAGAAACTCCTGGGTGACTCTCAGAAAGACAGAAGAGAAAATCAGGGGTGGATAGTCTTAAGTACCCTATAGAAGTGGCCTTGATTGGCTTTGGAGTAGGAGCTGGCCCTTGTGGGATTTCTAATGAGTTGGGTACAGAATGAGAGGAGTGAGGTAGGGTTCCTAGTCAAATATTTGGGCAGAGTTTGGAGTGGGGGACTGTGAGACCAGAGCAGAGATCCCCAACAATGTCAACCCCCACTCCTCCAAGATCCCTACCACCACATCTCCCACTCAACTTCCTGTCTTCCTTTGTAAAGCATCAAGTACAATTACTGCTGATAGTATTCATAGGTATGTAGTAGGGTCATCCACAATGCATGTATGACCTACCCATGGCCACAGTCACTCACTATCAGTTCCTCCTCGTTCATCAATTTCCAACGATTCCTCTGGCCAGGGTATTAAGATATTGTTGTTGAAGACAATTCAGATTTGTGTCACAGGGCATGGAGAAAACCAAGCTGGTACTGGCTTCGGAGTTTCTTCCCTACTGTATGGCACCCAGAGAGAAGGAAGGTGTTAGTAGGAGGCCATGGGAGAAACCATCTTAACCATGGTCATCAACCATCTTAACAAGTTGTAAACCCAGAAAAGAATGTTAGCAACTTTACTGGCAAGATCCACCCATTGCCATGGTGTAATATTGGCATGTATGTTGCAGAGTACCCAACCGCTTTATTTCCTGCACAGGAAAGAACCAATGTATAATTCTGAAAACCTGGCCAAGTATCCCTTATTTATTAGGTTTTATGCTCGGAGAAAAAAAACAATATCTATTATTTTACTAAATAATAATGTGTCACACTGCATTCTAAATGCTTGGTTTTATACCCAGAGATTAATCTAGTTATCAACTCTCATCAGAGAAATATTTTCACTTTACTATCTGGTTATTTTCAAGGAGAGGTTTCTTTCTAGTACTGGAGCAATCCTCTCAAACACATAGGGTGTTTTATTAGGCTCTCTTTAAAATACTTCCAAAGGTCTCACTTTGTGGGTTTTCATTTTTCTTACTCTGTTTTCCACCTCTTCCACCATTGCTGATTCTTTCCTCCACGAACAACAAGCCAAACCATATTTGTTTGTGTTCTCTACACACAGTAAACTCAAAAGGACAGTTTTTGTTTTGTGCATGATGCAACAAAACAGCATAATTCCAGGTACAGAGTAGAATTTCAATAGATATTTTTGTCAAGGATTGGGTGATATCATTCAAACATGATAATAAAATAATGACATTTTCATAAGTATTACTGAATTCCACACAACACCAAGCAAAATAAACCATTCAGACAAAAAAACAACACAAATACATTGTGGTGATCACCCTCTTCTCATCCTAATAAATAAAAACCATTACATTCAGAAGTAGTAATAATATTCAACAACAAAACAACTTGGTTGTACTTTCATCCTCCTAAGGCAGACAGTGTAGGTTGTTCTCTGGCTTTGTCTGACCCTGAGGTTTGCTTCTGCTAACTAGAAAGTGTTGCCTCCAGGACATAATTAGGACGTAGAGTGCAGTGCCCAGCTGCACAGTGCCAAGGAGTTTGTGCGGCACTCTGTGTGTGGCCCTCTTTGCCAGCCTCCAGCAGTTCTCAGGCCATCTGTAGTGGTACTGCAAGGTTAGCTTAATAAACCTGAATTACGCTGTAAGTCTTGAATTAAATTTTGAGCATTTATCTTCACCCAGGGAGTCAAGCTTTCTGTGTAGTACAAAAGGATCCTGACACACAGAAAGAACTGGCCTTTGAAAAATAACCCATTCAGCTGTTCTCAAGGGCCTGAATGATTATTTACTTTCTCCCACAAAGATCATCTATTGCTTCTTTTACATGAACATGACAGAACCCCATAGTGGTAAAATATGTGCACCAGCCTTAAAACAACAATGGAGATCCCAATAACAAAGAAAATGAGCTGGTAAAATCAGAAAAGATGTATCCATTTTGTGATGAAAATCTGAAAAGTGAATTGAGACATAAATGTTTCTAAACAATAAGGAATGCATAATCTTTAATGAATCACTTTTAAAATGATAAAGTCCAGGTTGGTAACTTAGTTGTAGAGCAGGCATCTAAACTGAGAGGCACTGTTGTATGGAATTCCCTTCTGTATGCTGTGAATACCATTGGTTAATAAAGAAAGTGTCTTAGGTCTCTGATAGGGTAGAGTAGGCGGAGAAAACTAAACTGAATGCTGGAAAAAAGGAGGCAGAAGCAGAGAGAAGCCATGGAGCCGCCATTGAAGACAGATATGCTGGAACCTTGCCGATAGGCCACTAGCCTCATGGTTAAATATAAAATGATGGAAATGGGTTAAATTAATATGTAAAAGCTAGCCAATAAGAAGTTAGAGCTAATAGGCCAAGCAGAGATTTAATTAATACAGTTGCTGTGTGGTTATTTTGGAGGACTGGATGGCTGGGAAACAAACAAGCAGCCTCCTACTACAGCTCTGTTTAATCAACAGGAGAAGGGAGGAAACAAGCAAGAAAATCACTGATATTAATAGCTTTTTAATTAGTTACTGTAGAAAAAAAATCAATTTTTTTGAGGTTAAAATTGTCCTTTGGGTTAAAACAATTTACACCATTTAGGCTAGTAGGGCTACAAGGCCAGATGGCTCTGTGACCACCTTGCCTCACAGGCAGGAGGACCCCAGTTCATTCCTAGCACTCACATGAAGTTAAGCATCATAGCAAGCCACCTGTAACTATGGCTTTAGCTGGATGAAAACAGATGGGTACTCAGAACTTGCTAGCCAACCAAAAGTTGGTAAGCTCCATACTCAGTAAGAGACATTGTTATTACCCCTCCTATATACCTACAATGTAAGGTAGGGAGCATGATGTTTTGAAATTAATACCTGACTTCTAAATATACCTTCACATACATGTGACACAGACACATAAACACACAAACATACTTTTATACTTCTAATTTCAATTAAAATACTTATTTATCTATGTTATCTATATTACTATTATTAGGCCTTTTTTTTAAGACAGATTTTTTTTTTCTGTGTAGCCCTGGCTTTCCTGGAACTCACTTGGTAGACCAGGTTGACTTTCAAATGACAGTGATCTGTCTGCCTCTGCTGCCTGAATTCTTAAGATTTCTGAGTTTTGCTAAATTAGTTTCCAAAGGCCCTGGAGCAATAGATAACCCTTGTATCAGACAAGTTCAAATTCAAAGTGTGACTTTGACATCTCTGACTCTGTTACAAAACTGATGACACAAAAGGGTGGACAATATCTGAGGTTGACTTCTTGCACCTAAGTACATGCACACACACTTACACACAAAGTAAGTGTACAAGCTTTACAATAAGAAACAATTATTGCACAGAAACATAAAACAAGCTAAGGTTTTCAAAAGCAAGCACACTTGGCATGCAAAATAAAAAAAACATAAAAACATGAGACATGGGCTGCAAAGTAAGTCCAGTAATATTTTCAGAAAATTAAGTGATTATATCAAGAATTCTGACAAATAACTTGAAATTGTAAAATATACTGAGATAAAAAGTGCTGTGATTTAAAAATTCTCCAAATATATTTAAGAAAAGATGTGGTACAGATACAGATAGAATGTGGAAAGTGGTATTCTTTTAGAACAAAATATTTGCACCAAAGGATTAAAAAAAGTTAAAAAAAAACCCACAAAATTCACTAAAGACCCATAGCAGAGAGTGAAATATCAATATGCATTTAATTTCAGTAATAAAAATTTGAGTAAAAAATCAGATAGCTACAAAGTTTATTTTTTATTTTCAGATGCTCAATATTGATATTTAGATACATATTTATATTTATTGTGTTCATTTTTAGTGCTTCTTAAAGGAGTTAAGGACTTTGATCTGACAGAAGCTTATTTATTCTTAAATTGAAGAAAATAAGCTATTTTTAGATTAACAAATCTAAGACTATTTGTTAATAAACAATGATCAATGGAGGAAATGAGGATGAAAAATACACATGCTAAGTGAAATACACTCCTAACAAATGAGATTTTAAACTCCTTATCATTTATCCCAAGGAATAGAGTCATAGCCACACAAAAAACCTTAGACCGAATGCTTACACCTTCCATATGAACATTTGTAGTAAGTAGCTTTACTCACAATCATCCAAATTTGAAAGCAAGCTAAAGTGTATCACACTGCAATGGTATATTAACAGAATAGAATATTGTTCAACACTGCCAAAAAGTGGGCTTTCAATTCGTGGGAAAAAAAAAAACAAAAGGAGCTGATATAGACATATACATACATACATACACACATACATAAATACATACATACATACATACATACATACACACATGTTTAAGGAATAGCAAAGAGGACAGGATGGCTATGGAAGATGGTTGTAATTGCATTTTCTTGGGTATGTGCAAGAGGAATTGTTGGGTTTTGTGGCCATTCATGTTTAAATTTTTTGAAATGTGACATTCTACTATTTTATTTTCATAGAATTTCACAGTATCAAACAGAGCTCCAATTCATAAGAATCCATATGTAGTTGATATCAACCATAATGGACTGTATTTTGAGACTGAAAGCAAGGTTGTGCCATGGAGAAGGTGTGTTTTCTATGGGTTCTAAAATGATAGTCGTTTGGATCTTCACGGTAAAATGGTTTCAAAAAGGTTGCTTCATTCAATTTGTGAATATCTGCCAAAAAATACCTTTTGGTACCTCAAACACTTTTGTGAATCCTGAGTTGATTAAACATTGGTTTCTATAAACACACATTCCTCTCTGTCACTTTCTTCAGAAGCTGGAAATTCTGCAACATCAGTTGAAGTTCCTGTATTTAGGGGGAAATCCTTGGGTCAGTCATCAGAAATCCAAGATGAATGTGAATTGGCTAAATCAGCAGTATTTTACCGAGTTCCTAAAACAGAATGCTTCTATGAATTGTTTTCTTGAAACCATACATGATTTTGTTTATCCTACTCTGGACGTTGTATGTCCTTCTGAATTCCTCTATTTGATTCTATTTGGGGAAATGGAGCATCTTTCTGTGCAGGTTCTGATGAGACTCCTGAAAGCCCCTCATGTTTTGGAATATTCAGGTCAAATGTTTGCTGAACTGAGTCCTCACTAGACTCCTTCCTCTCTCTGTTTGCTTCAAATAATGAACAAAGAGATGCTAGTTCATGTGTGTTGACCATGAACGAGTGTTCTGTGTTTTCAATAATGCCCAAATTTCCTCTATCAGTAGAACTCGTATATAAAGCACATCCAAAACTCTGCTGGAAAACAAAAACCACTAGCAAAATTCAGTGCTTGTGTCCCAGTGGTGTGGTGCTTTCTCTGGAACTCAGTAAATTTTAATTTTACGTCTTTGAAATTGATGACTTCTTTTTCTTCATAGTTGAAAATCTCTTGAAAATCCCTCATGCTTTGGAATGTTCAGGTCAAATGTCTGCTGAACTGAGTCTTCACTAGACTTCTTAATCTTTCTGTTTCAAGTATTGAACAAGGAGCTCCCAGTTCATGAGTGTTGACCATGAGTGAGTGAGTGTTCTATGCTTTCAATAATGCCCAACTTTACTCTACAGTTCAACTTGTATTATCGATATTTTTTGTATATAGAGACTTATTTTGCTCCTTCAGAAGATGTTCATATCTTTTTAAGTCTAGAATGACCAGTACTAGATTATTTAAGAAATACTTTTTAACATGGGGAGTGATAAGCTTAGAGACAGAAATAAGCTGCAAAGCTATATTTGACATTATTTTCCTTTGATGTACTATTTTCTTCTTCTTGAATCTTAATTCTATTTTATATTCTGAAATATGACATAGTATAATTGGAAGCACCTGTGAATGAGAGTTTTTCTTTGCTTTGGGAGATGGACCTTTAAGACTGAGTTTGCTTTCATTGCCTGGTATCTTTCTCCTGCTTATCTGCCTTTTAATGGTAGTTGAGGCATTGAACTGTATTCATGATACTCGATTAATTACAATGAAGCCATTGGTTGTTACCCTAGTGTTTCCTTTTGTTGTAGCATAGCTTCAGTCAATGAATTTGAACTGAAGGTTAGAAATTCAGCATTCTGGAAAACATTATTTGCCCTTTAACTCAATGGTTACTCTTGTTTTGGTCATTAAAATAAACAGAATATTAGGTCTCTTTGAAATGCTCATTAGACTCTATGCCCTTGGTTGAGTCTTCTCTTTCAACAATACATGGGATATAGTTGAAATGTTGGCTTTTATCTTTGTGGTCTATTTGTTGTGACTGGAAGGAGTCTTATGTGCTGCTAGAAAGAATGTCAGTCTCATAAAATCTAGAGGCTGGAAAAACACAGGTTTGTTGCTGATTAACTCTTGGTTGTGAATAAATTGTTGGGTTTGGCTAGTCAACTGTGCTTCATGAATCAATTGATTCTGCAGAGCACTTTGGTCCCAGAAAGCATCTTGTGCTTATGCAGGAATAACCATTCTATCAGGATGTTGAGATCAGGGTGCAGACAATGAGCTTCCCTTCCTGGCATAGCTTTGGGGTTCACAGGGATTTTCTTTCTTACATTTTTTTCCATGTGTAATTTTCTTGCTAGAAAGAAATAAGTGACAGGATGGAATGGCATCACATTGAGATCCTTAGCTCCTGTAAATTTAAAATTGCTGTGAAAACTAAGAACTTCAGGAAATTTTTTTTTGACCTGCCGGTTTTAATATTGAAAATATATCATTGGAGGGAAATCGTATTGTTTGATATTCACTTTGTGGATCTTTTCTGTGAAAGGATCGTATGAAAATTTCTTTACTTCTGAGTGAAACATTGACAAGATGTCCTGGTCCCTCCTGAAGTTGAATGACTTTCACAAAGTGGCTTCCTTGATATTTACATTCATAGGATGAGAAGGTTCTTTCTCTAGTGTTACCCTACTCTCCTCAGATGGAGGACTGGTTGTTACTCTTCCTGAAAAGGTTTTAACTCTTAAGCACTCTTCCAGAAGACTGATAATTTCACCATATATTCATCCTACTTTTGTAGCAGTGTTCACATCACCCCTTCCTCTGGCATCAAAGGCATAAATGATTTTTGGGTTTGCATCCTTTGAATAAAGCCTGAATATAGTCTCACGATCAACTCCCGTGACCAGGATGACAATGAGCACCCTGTGTCCATCACACTTTGGCTAGTGGCACAGGAAGGAGATGTCCCCAGTCTCCTTCTTTGGCAGAAGACTTTGGAAATGGACAGGCTCCTCTGTCTTGGCAGTGGACATGGATGCAAGCTGGAGAATGGACTAGGAAGAGGCAAACTGACAGGGTGCTCACAGACATGGACCAGCAGAGCAAGGACACAGACGACTGTGTGCCTAAGATGAGGAGAAAGTTTAAATTTCTTTAGGAACTATCATACTGCTTTTCATAATCTATCTATCTATCTATCTATCTATCTATCTATCTATCTATCTATCTATCTATCTATCTATCTATCATCTTTCCAGCAATAGTTTATACGACTTTGGATTTCTCCATAATTTTATGCTGTATACTTTAAGTTCCTTATTTATTAAAGGTACTTTGGTCATATGAAAAATGGATTAGATGCATATTTAGAATTATTTGAAGCTAAATGGAAGGCTTATTGAGTAGCATTGTGGAGAATCTGCTATCATGTGAGTAAAAACATTAAACCATTAGTATATGATGGTTCTAATTATTTTCCAAAGATCATGATAAATATGTTAACAAATTTAAATGAAGGTATTATATGAAAACAATAAATGTATGGTATAGATTATGGATTATGAGGCCAAAATAATTTGTATGTTTACTGGAAAATTGCTCATAAATTCAAAGCAGGACTTTGTTGCTAATTGAGATGATTATAAATCCAGGTAATTGAAAAAAAATGCATGTGATTTCTTTGCAAATATATTTTTCTGTGAAAGTAGTAAATAATAATAAGGATGTTGTGAGCAGTTTTTCTTCCCCTGAGTTACTTTTCTTTCCTTTTTGTGAACCAGAGGGAAACATGTTAAAGGGGAAAATCTTATTCCAACTCACTCTTACAATAAATGCAAGGCTAGAAATAGGAGTTCCTGAGGGCATTGATGCAGCATCCAAATCAACTTTCCTTTTTTTTTTTTTTTGCTTACCAGCTTGGAAGCAGAAAATTCAAAAGTTAGTGGATCTCAGAGAGTATCCTAAGCCCTTAACCTTTCCATTGCCAAAACTTAGCCAACACAGCACAGTAAAATATATTTAAAAGATCATAGGTGATGATAAAGTGGGAACATTGTCTACAGAAAGTATAGGAGACATTGATTATATTCAGTTTGAAGATAATTGGTTTCCATTATTGCCTCCCAGAACAAAATTGGAGGCTAGGAGGAATAATGAGTGGAGAAATTCATTGCTGAGACTAGATTGGTGTTTCTCTCTCTCTCTCTCTCTCTCTCTCTCTCTCTCTCTCTCTCTCTCTCTCTCTCT
>NC_022028.1:5335876-5359673 GCF_000317375.1 Microtus ochrogaster | reverse complement strand
ACAGAGTGCTATATAAATGTATTTTTTTTAATTTTGAGAATATTCTATAGTGTTCTCCATCATATGTACTCTAAGTTACACACATATCAACAGTATATAAGAGTTCTTTGTCTCTGCATTACTTTTTCATTTTGTCATATGGACCATTCTCACTTGAGTGTGGCAACATCTTGTTAGCAATATGACTTGACTTTCCTGATACCTAATAAGCATTTTAAAGCACATTTGTTAGCTGTTTGCTTGTTCTCTTGAGACAAATATGCACTCAAATCATTTACGCTATTTCATTTGAATTATTGTCACATCTGGGTATGTACACAAAGAAAAAGAAAACTCCATACTTAAAAGATACATGTGTCTATTATTAATACAGTAAAATTAGTACATGTTGTATGCACATGTTGAAATGTCTTAATATCACACTGAATTCAACTAATATGTATGATTAATGTACATTAAATAAAAATAATATGAGCAAATATCTGAAGTCTGATAATGTTTTATACATGGGGAAATAGCTCAGCTAAGGTAAAGTCTATGGGAAAATAAGGATCAGAATTATATTACAAAGGAAGACCTATGAAGAAATCACACAGCAGCAAACCCACAGCAATGTCAACTCTGTATTGAGATTTGTCCTTGATTTCTAAAAGCTGGATATGAGTGGAAGATCCAAGACCCAGAGGGGCAGCCTAGAAAAGCTCATAGGTTCAGCATAGGCTTGAACAGTTCTTAGGAGATGCAGCCAGTTGTCCAGAGACATTGTAATAGGAAAAGAAAGATTGACCTAGAGTATGAGAAACCAGACTTGCTCCAACTATGCTCTCTTATGGAAAGGAAAGACATGTACTTCTTGTCTTTAGCATGGAAGAAATCTATTTTATGTATAACACTGAATGAAAAAGATAGATTATTAAGTAATTCAGAGCTGGAAAACTCTATTATAGTGGTAGTTGGTTACACCATTTGAAACCTGAAGAAGAAATAAAGCATTAGAGGAATCATGCCTCTCCAGTTTGTGACATAACATTACAAACCTGATGCTGCCACAACATATAGTGATAAAACTAAGTTAGTATCCAAGCATCAGTTTCCAAAGACAATATTCCATTGTATTAACCTAACTTAGTACATATATTTAGCCTTTATTTGGTCTCTCAGAAAATACCAGATACTCATACAATTTTCCTGGGAATGTTATTGGCAAAAACATAATGAACAGGAGGATAAAGCGCTTCTCTTGCTCATACATGTGTAACTGTATGTTCATAGCACCGCTAAATGTTTGTGCAGCTCTATGATGATTAAGAGGCCAGGTTGCTTAAGTCATTGTCTTCCAAGTATACTACTGTCTAATAAACAGATCAACGTGTCTGACTCCGAGGCGTAGTGTTCTGATTGCACTCTAACCCTGAGCATCTTTTATCCCATATCAAACTATACTAGCTTGTTGAGTTTTGTTTAGAGTAATCCTAACTTGCTTCTCTGAAAAGCTTTTGAAGTATCATGTATTTAGTGTATGGCTACCACGTGGAAAGAATATGGAATACCATTAGGGAAAATAATTTCTTTGAGACAAAATCTCTCTAAGTAACTCCAACTCTTTTGGAACTCTCTATATAGATTAGGCTAGCCTTCAATTCACAGATACCCACATGTTCTTGTCCCTGATATACGTAGAGAAGAGTTTTATAGAATATGTGACTGTAGAATAGGCTGCATCTACTTCTTAAAAGAGGAAGGAGATGAAATGTTTAGGATGTGTTGTGCTGCCTAAGTAAATAAGGGGGGAACATGGACCATTTATGAATAAAACTTTTAAATGGAAAGCACAAATTTTATCCTTTTGTAGTACAACCTTTGGTACTAATATGGCAGAAAAACCTCTGTTTCTGTTAAGTGTTACCTAGGAATACTTTGTTAGACAGAGAACTGGAAAGAAGAAACTCAAATAACTGAAGGGGATGGACAAGGAACACTCTGAAAATAATAGTTTTATATTATAATTTGTCTATTATCATATGTTAGGGCATGAAGTAAGAGTTTTTCAATATTTAAGAAAGTGTTTTTGTCTATTTTAACTTTTTGCCATTCATTGTAAAATAAAGAAAGTATTTCAAAGTCCCATATTTAATTGCGGCTCACATGAAAATTTGAGGACATGATAGACTTTGCCTTTTATTACAATACTAAGAAGTGAGAGGCAGGAGGATCTCTGTAAGTTTGAGGCAAGCCTGGTTCACAGAGCTAGTTCTAGGACAGCTAGAGCTCTACAGAGAAACCCTGCCTCGAATAAAAAACTAAAAAAAATGCACATATTTAATTTCTTGATTATAATATGAAAGTTTATAACTTGGATTTTCTCTTCTATTCTTTGAGAAAAAGCTTTTATGAACACACAGTCTGCATAGATTTTGAAATGTATAAAGCACACATTCCAGATTTGTATTTACTGAAAAGACCATTGTCACATTAGCGAATCATCAAAAATCTTGGAGAAGATGGAAGCATTGAAATGTATTGTAGATCATCCTGACTGTCAGAAAATGGATTAAAATGAAGAAGCTGGAAGATATTAACATCAGTGGAATATCCTCTCTGAATCAGATGTATCTTTCTCTACTTTTTAATCCACAAACTGTCTGATAAGTACATAACACTATCCACATTTTACAGATGAAATCCAGATAAGACAGAGCATTAGCACAAAGGCAAATATCTGAACTAGTGTCAATCCACTATAATCCACCAGAAGTACATGAAGGAGATGAGAAAACAGAATGAATTAGGGGTTATGCGTCTAGTATCAGAGAAGGTCTGGGAAAAGCACAGGTCAGTTTTGTTATGTGAACGGTTGTTTAAGGAAAACTCATCCTGGAGTTCTTATCTGACATAGGGGCAGACACCAGAAAGCCAGAGAGGCTTAGTATTATCTATCCTGCTTTACAGAGAGAGCTGGAGACATGAAGAGGGTAGGAATGCAGTAGACACAGCTTTTACCTGTGGGAAGAGGGATAACCATAGTGAAAGGGATATGAAGTCCATTACTCAAATAAACTAGATCAATGATAACACAAGCTCTGTGATAGCATCCATGGACATCTACTTTCCTCATCTTTAGCACAAGTGACTATATCATTGAGACAAGGTACTTTGTAGATGTGATGAAGTTACGGGTACAGAGATGGATGGCTCTAATTGTCTTGTAATGCTAAGGAATTCATTTCAGTATTTAAGAATTTCACACAGCATGTTTTGATATTTGTCCCCTCTCCTGACTATTTATAGAACCACCCCTTTTTACTATCCACACAACTTTGTGTCCTTTCTAAAAAGAATTGCATCAAGACCAACTGTGCAGCTCAAATATTATTGGATGTGTAGACTATGTGCAGACCTACAAAGGGCTACGCTCCTAGAGGAAAATGACTCTCCCTTTCTCAGCAGCTAACAATTGCTAATAGCTCCTTTACTAGGGGTGGGATTTTATGCCTGACTATTGAAATCTCGTCTGGTTCAAGTTTGCACAGGTTTTATGGGGAAGGATAAATAATCCCAAAGCATTTTTTGGTCCAGAATGTCTTCATTTATCCTTGGTCTTTTCTTTTTCTGCATATATTTTTGCATTATGGGTTTGGATTTTTACTATGCAAAGAATAGTACTGGAATTTTGATTGACATTTCACTGAATCTATGAATATTTTTCCATATGTAACTCTCCTAGTCTACAAGAATTGTCTATCTCCCCATCTTCTATTGTCTACCTCCATTTCTCTCTTTGTTAACTTACATTTTTGATTGTAGAGTTGTTTTCTTGGTTGGATTTACTCTCAGACATTTTACCTTCTTTATTGCTCTCTTGAATGGGATTATTTCTCTAATTTTTCTTTTCAGTTTATTTTAGGTTGGTAAATGGAAAGACTACTGATTTTTGTGTGTTGATATTGTGAACATATTTATCAGTTCTGGAGTCTTTTGCCAAGGATTTTGGAACCTCTTATGCATAAAAATATATCATCTGCACAAATAGATACTTTGGTCTCTGTCAGGATCATTTGATTTATGAAGTCACCTAATTCTGATTTTTCTCTATTGATGAAAGTGAGATATTGAAGTTACCCTTTGCCACTAGGTTGTGTATCTAGTAGGATTTGTTTTGTAAAATTAATTGCACCTGACTTTGAAGCTTGTATACTTAGAGTCACAAAGTTCTCTTGGTTGATTGTTTGCCTGGTAAGTGTGAAGTGACCATTTTGTTTTAGCCATAATATATCATGCGCAATTTCTTTATTATATGTTCTGTGAGCTTCTTGTACCAAGCTTGAAATATCTTTATCTACATTTGAGATTATTTTGTTATATATATGTATATATACATATGTATATATACATATATGTATATATATGTATATATATATATAAAATTTCACAGCAAACTCTCAGTTTCTCAGGCTCTTGCAATCTTTCCTCCCCTCTTCTGCAATGATTCTGAAGTACAGGAATTATGCTGTAGATATATGAGTTGGGAGTGGAATCCACAACTTTGCGTTTTGATTGCCTTTCTGTAATGGTCTCTGAGAATTCTCCCTGATGATGACTATTCTTATCTGTGGGTACAAGGACAAATATTTAGACAGTAGTTAGAAATTATTCTGGTTTAGTGAAGTGGTAGTTGTAGGTTCTCCACTAAGGCCTATGACTTCACTAGTCCTGGGTAGTTGGCTTGGCTTTCAGGAGAAGGTAGAAAAAAAAAGGAATGAAGGAAGGATTAAAAGAAGGAAAGCGGGGATAAAGGGAGGGAGGGAAAGAGAGAAAAAAGAAATAAAGAAGAGAGAATGAAAGTAAAAGGTAGAAGAAAAAAGAAACATAAAGTTGGCACTTGGTTAAGTAGGGAGGAGTGGGGATGAGAGAAGTCAGGAGAGGAGATTATGGATGAACGTGATCGGAATACACTGTATAAAATTGGAAAAGAATTAATAAAATGTTTTTAAAGAATGAAAACTCAACAACGGTGAAGAAATAGTTTTCAGAAAAATATTAGTTATAAATAAAAATTGAAGGGAAATTTTCAAAAAAAATTCCTGTGTCTTTGTCAGCTATTAAAAAACTTGCGGTTTCTTGTTTTCAGAACCCATTGCCTAGAATGCCTCTTTCCGTTCTTTCATCCTATGTCTACCTTTGGTGGAGAAATGTGCTTTTCAGCGAGAGCAGAAAAATGGGTCCTGTTATCTCATCCCGTTTCTCAACTTGTATCTTTTGGTTGGGGAATTGATATTCAAGTCCATTATTGGAAGATGTGTATTAATTCCTCTCATTTGGTGATTTTGTAGTATTTTCTTGGATTTCTTTTGATTATGAATTCTGATAATTTTTAAAGTATATCTCCCTGGTGTCTTTGATATGCTTGTCTTCATCCCCTTATAGCATGTATTTCCATACCCTGTGTAGAGCTGGATTGATGGCCATAAATTAATTCTTTAGTATTTTCATCATGGAAAATTTTTATTTCTTTTTCACTCTTAATAGGTAGTTTTACTGGGAAAACTAGTATAGATGGGCACTTGTGGGCTTTTAGAGCTGAGAATACCTTTTTCCAGGTCTTTATGACTTTAAATTCTTCTCTCAGAACATCAGATATAGTCCTGATGGGCCTGCCTGTATCAGTGACTTGAATTTTTTCTCTTGCAACTTACAATACCTATTCTTTGATCAATATTAATATGTTCTTAAGGACTTCTTTTCTTATATTATTTGGTGTTCTATACGCTTCTTGTTTATATCTTGTCTTCTCTTCCTACAGGCATGGACAATTTTCTACTATTTAGCTGAAACTGTAAGTCAAAAATATAATCTTAGGAAAGCATAGAAACATTTGATTTTGGAGAAACCTTTGTAGTCATAATACGTTTTGAGTTTAGCATGAATAAATTGCATTACATACGCTCGATATTTAGAGGTAAATTTAAGCATAAGTTCTAATAAGCAAATTATTTTCCTTTGTTTCTTTTTCATGTTACATAAGTCTATATTTATACTTTGGCCTTAGGATACTATCCTTATTCAAACATTCATATTAAACAATGCTTAACCATTTATAGATTCTTGTGCCGAGAAGAGGGATATAGGCTAGTTTGCAGTCAGCACATTATTTTTCAAATGAATATGTGTAGGGCTATAAAGGTTCTGTGTCCTGGCTGGTTTTATGTAACTTGACACCAGCCATAGAAATTTTGGAATAGGGAACCTCAACTAAGAAAATGTTCCCAATAGATTATCTTGTGGGCATGCCTGTGGTGCACTTTCTTGATTGATGAGGGATGTAGAAGGATACAGCTCACTGTGGGCTGTGACACCTTGGACTGGTGGTCTCTGTGTTATAGGAATGCGGGCTGAGCTCATTGTGAGGCAGAAGTGAGGAAATATCAGTCATTCATGGGTTCTGCTTCAATTGCTCCTCTAGGTTCCTGCCTTGTTTGAATTTCTGGCCTGATTTCTCTCAACTGATGGGCTGTCACCTGGAAATATAAGATGAGATAAATCTTTTCTTCTGAAATTTACTTTTGGTCATGGTGTTTTATTAGCGAAATAGAAATCCTAAATAAGACATGCTGATTTCTACAAAAATATAGGAAAAGGATATTTTGGTAACAATGGAACCTTTCCATAAAAGGCTAATGAAAAGCTAAAAAAACATCATGCCTGGCTTTAAAAAACATATGACTGAAATTCAAAGTTCATCAATCAAAAAAAAATTATCAGCGGAGGTTTGATGTAGACTTATGTCATCTGACTGTATTCACTCATCCTGATTGTTTATAATGAAAAACAAAAGAAAGTAAAAGATAGAAAAAGGAACTTTGTTTTTCTCAGAGTACCAAAATGCAGGAAATTTCAGGTCTCTTTTTGTAGGAGAAAACAATCAAATTATTGTTAAGGATCACCTGAAAAGTTAGCCTTATGTTTTGCCAAGATTATAATTTTGTGTCGTAAATCTGTGACCTTTCTCTCTGGAATAAATAGCCAAATTGTCTCTGTCACTTTCCTCACTCTTTTTACGTGTGCACGTAGCCTCCGGCGCTCTGAGAATGTGAAGTGTTTATTGTTTATAGAACACACAAGCATACAAACAACAGTCTTATGTGTGCCACTTTCTCCAACAAAGCACAGTATGCAGTTGTGTTTGGCAGATGGTGATGAATCGCTAATGGATCCCCTTGGGTCTAATTGCACAACTTTCACAGATACATGTAAAACATCAATTATGCAACACAGAGGTTCTCATCTCAATTGTTTTTCTCAGGAACATTAATGTAATAAAAGCACATTATACAGCAAGCTTGCCTTGAATCTCAAAAATTGTCTATTATGCTGAACAAACGTACATATTGATTGACCGTTTAGGATGCTACTGCAGCAGCATCAGGTATATGCTTGAGTTTCCATATCATAATGTTAAAATTCTTATCAGTCGTGGTCTTTGAACAAACTAGCATGCAATCTTATATATTATTTATCAACATATCATTTCTTAATATACAGTGTATTTATTTTCAAATAATGGTTTAATAAAATAATTTATCTTTTATGGAAAGCTAACATAGTACTAGCCTGTAATTTCTTGGAGATTCTGTTAGAGAATTGTTTCAAAGGACTTTAGCTTTGTACACGGAGGAGTTAAAGCATCAGCATGATAAGACAGAAACTCAAAATGCCTCCACACCCTCAATGCATAATATTTTCAATTTATTTTTACTATGTTCTTTCTGCTAACTTTCAGAGAAAGGTTGATCCTGTTTGCTTTTATCCTGTTTACCTTTCTAAGACAATGCTCAGTAGCCGTTCAATTAATACTAGTTGTGTGAATGATTATAAGAGTAACTGAATGAATCTTGTCTTTCATTATTGTGGAGGATATGTTGTAAGCTACTTTTTGTTCTATGAATCTTGTCTTGCTTTCTTGGTTTCTACCATTTTAGCATTTATACCGTTGGGAAGAGTGGTGGGGTAGGGTATACTAGAGAGGGAAAAATTTGCCTACTTATTCTTTATTTATGGCTTTCTTCTCCATCAAAATAAACACTCATGCTGGAGAGATGGAGGGATGTTTCAGCAGTTTGTAGCATTTGCTGCTCTTGGGGAGGACACAGGTTTGGTTCTCAGCACTTACATGGTTGCTTGCAGCCCTCTATAACTCCAGTTCCAGGTCATCTGGTACTGTTTCTTTTTCCTGGTTTTCCTTAGCACCAGGTGCACACACAGTGTATATATGTGCATGTAGGCAAAACATACCAACACACACCACACACACACACACACAAACACATACCCCTTTTAAAAGTTTACTAGTGTGACCTTATCTACCCCTACGATTGACTGGTTCATATCCATTTTTAACATGGTTTCTGTCTTCAATTCTCCACTGAAGTTATTCTTTCATGACCCTCAAACACTCATATCAAAGGCTTTTTAAGCTCATATACTTGATCATTTGATAGGAGTTACTGATGGGCCACTCTGCTCCATTATTTGCCATACTCCACTTAGCTCTTCGTCTCTTTTTCTTCTTCTTCACTATGTGTATAGCTAATAAAATCAAAAGCCACAGTGGAGTCCTCAGAACTCCCTTTTTGTTCATTTCTCCTGTAAGTCCTCACTTTTCTTCATGCCAGCATTGTGTAACCTTGGCACTCATGACATAATGGACCAAATGCCTTACTTAGAAAATGGAGTGGCTTCCTAAGGTATCACAGTTAATTTTGAGGCAGCTCTGACTATTTGACAAACCATTATTCATACATTCGATAAATGTTTTTTAAATGCTAAGGGCCCAAGCTCTATTCTAGACTGGAACAAAAACAATAAACAACATAAAACAATAAAGAAAAAAGAGAAAAAATGGAGTGGTTTGATTATTTCGTTTGTCTCAGGAAATGTAAATATTCTTGAACATTATTATCCTTAAGCTCTATATAGTACATGCTGATAGCAACTTTTCTCTAATTTGTGTTTTAAAAATATTAAAGACTATTTTCCACATTGCCAGTATGCCTTCAGGAACAAAATAGCCCCAATGCAGAATAACCATTATATATTATTTATGTATTATAGTTACATTCCATGTATCTTTCAGTTCTCTACAACCTGAATGCAGTTGCTGTATATCCATCCCTGGCTGCTATATTGAGTCCCTACGCTCCTGATACAACTTTAACTGCAGTATCTTACTAGCATAACCCTTATTAATCATGTAATGATTAATAAAGATGGTGGCGCACGCCTTTAATTCCAAGCACTCAGGAGGCAGAGGCAGGCAGATCTCTGTGAGTTTTAGGCTAGGCTGGTCTACAGAGCGAGTTCCAGGACAGACTCCAAAGATACACAGAGAAACCCGGTCTCTAAATATCAAAAAAGTCATGTAAAGCTCCCAGCATTAGCATTTCCTATCATCATACATATCTTTTTGTGTCTGTGAATACCACTCAAAGGCCCTTCCAAGTCTTTTAATTGGTAACATTAGATTAAGTGATCTATTGCCACCAGCCACCATTTCTACTTTTCATAATTATAAAATTTCCCTCAACTCTAACTAGTTGTGTTGTTTCTATTGACCACAGTTTAACCAAGGTGACATCTCATATAGTTAATGGCTTATTTATTTAGCTGATGATTTAATTTTATTTAGTTAATGACTCAGAGCATTTTTTATATGTAACACATCAAACACATTGAATGAAAACTAATTAAAAATAAATTTTCAAATTACTGATGACAAAAAGATTGATACATTTTCTTTCAGCAGATATTAATTTTCTGTAGTTCCTTATGTATGGATAGAACCTAGTGCAGTTTGCCCATCTACCTGGGCATGTAATCTTGTCCTGTCATCGTTAAGGTCTTATTTAGGCAACGATACTATTGACAATTAATTGGTGCAACTTCTGTGTCAAATAGCGAAGACGCTATCACATCCCTGTCAAATATTGGAGATACTATGTCCTGGTTCTTTGACTCTTCAAATTTTTTCTGCCCCTTCTTCTGTTATGTTGTTCTCTACAATGTTAAATGTACTCACCATGGGAATATATGTATATATATATATATATATATATATATATATAAAATATTCTTTATAGACTATGTATTCTTTATATTATATATGTGTATTATATATGTATATATATCATAAAGAAGAAATGATCATGAATTTGAGGTGTAGGGAATGACATAGGAGAAGCTGAAAAGAAGAAAAGGATGAAAATATTGTAACAGTTATATAAGGATAAAATCTCGATAATATATAAATATTAAATTAAAGCATCTCTGACCATTACTTAAACCATTATTAGTTTTGCCATTGCTTTCTAAAAAGGTATCAGGATCTATGTCAAAGCCTGTTGATCTGGTGCTCTGACCTCTTTATTGCACTTCCGTTTGCCTTTCTACCTCAGTTTCATTGTTTTTCTATTGAGTCCCCAGTTTAGACTGTGTCCCTTTTTGAATGAAAAGAATAGTCAGTACCATGGTTTAACCAACAACTGTGTGGGAAGCATGTTTCCAGCTTCCTAACGATTCCCAGGGTTATTTTCTAAAACTTTGAATGCACTGGATTTATGGGGGTTGAGATTGGGGAGGAAATTAAAGATACTCACCAGATGTCCTTAGGTAACAGAGATGACAAATCTTTGTTTATCCGGGTGAGCTGGCTAACCACAAGAATTCTTAACACATAGGAGGAAATGGAATGCAGATTGATAGTGAGGGCTCCATGTATCATCGTAGTAATTAAGATGGACTAATAGACTTGTAAAATACAGTCTATGAGGCTGCAAATCAAGATATATAGGCAGTCTCTAAGAATGGAAAAAGAAGGAAAGACTTTTTTTCTGCCCAGCTCTCAAAGGAATGCAGCCCTCTATGTCCTTATTCCTCAGCCATATCTGTGAACATCAGAGAACTGCACAGTGACACGTTTTTATATTTTAAGCCATTGACTTTAGCAAGTTTGATATAACATCAGTAAGAAGTTAATATCATTTACAACCAAAATACTTTTCTCACAGCCTTTGCCAATCCATGTTGACATCTTCAACAGTGGATTTGGCCAGACTACTTGCAGGTGATAAGCATTTTGTTCTTGCCTGCTGCTTTGTTTCAGTGAATGACTGAACACTCAACACATACTTGTGAAACACACAAGAGAATATTTTATTTTAGGGTCAAATTTCCCACCTTAAATTATAGTGCATCAAACCTTGTCTACTGTATTCTACAGATCTAAGGGTGTAATTACCTGCTTTCCCCCCGTTGTATTGACATCAAATGAAGAAAAACTCAGGGAATAACTTTGAAAACCTTAAAGAGTACTGTGAATTTAAGTATCATCTCTTGTTGCTAGGTAACAAAACCAAAAACTCATCTAATCTGCTTAATGACAGACAACATTAACAGTGCCTTTTGAAATAGCCAAATGAGTTAGCTCTTGGAGTTTTCGGGAGTGAAAATGAACATGATGCATAGTGCAGCCGGTTCTGTGCTGCAGACAGTCTTCCGTCATTGGGAGGGGAAGATGCATAGTGCAGCCGGTTCTGTGCTGCAAACAGTCTTCCGTCATTGGGAGGGGGAGTGAGACCAGAATGAAACGGCAAGACTAAGCTGCATTTCTTAAATACTTGCTGCTACGTGGGAAGGGCCATGAACTGTCTTTGTAGTTACTGTTAAGAACACTAGATGAGTGACAGGAGATACTTTTCTGAAAATGCTGCAGTCTCACACACAACAGCACATCCCAGTCCTTATAACATGTGTATGTTAGGGCTGGAGATACACATGAGTGGGAAAGGGCTAGATATCCACCTTAGCTTCAACCACAGAAACCATCCAAACAGAACTTGGAAGTGATCTATGTCTTTTTGGAATTAATTAAATTACTATGTGGCTAAGGTAACTCTGAAATCTTCCCCCATTTCATTGTTTGGCAGAGAAATTGCCTTAAATACTCCTGAAAATTTAGTTGGAGAACTTTATTTGATTTTCGTGGTATTTTTAATTTAGAAAAGGTTATGTGTACTTCATTGGTGTTCATATTAATAACTCTGAGAAAACTATCTGAATAGCCAGATGCTGGAACACTGGGGAGGGTATTGAGCTATGGTATGGTTTTGCTGAGGAAACTGATTCAGTTGTAGTAGCATCTACCAGGAACATTCAACCTGTGGCTCAGGAAATCCGTGAACGTGGATCAACACATTTGTAGATGACAGCACCATATTGCCAAGTACCAAGATTATGCATTCCTGATAGGCATTTAGAGAAAAACTCTTATGTGCCATCAAGTTGAAACTTAGATCCAAAATGCAAAGCCATGGCTGTTTGATGTGGGGATCTCTGAGCTGAGAGAAGATGCCCTGAGTTGTAAGACACAGACCTTTAAGCAGGTCTGGTGATCCTGGGCTGGTGTAGACCAGGAAAGGATCATAGAAAATATGGTTCTATGGATGTTAGAGCTCAGTCAGTTGCAGCCATTGCGACAAAGTACTGTTGCTGGGCTGAAGAAACCAGCTAAAGAACTCCTGATAGACACTGGACACAGACATCCTGCTCAGTTTCCCTTCTGGCCAAAGCCTAATGACACTCAACTGTGAAGGTCAAATGGTGGGGTGCAGAGTACCAGCCCCAACATCACAAAAATTGCAAAACTAAGGAAAGTCAATAAACAGCCAATTCCAGCTATAAAGGAATCTAAGAAGAAATGAGATGATTTTTTTTATACTGGTAATGTAGTTGTAATGATTGTGTTTTAAGAGTCAAAGACTTCCTTACTAACATGTACACACACACACACACACACACACACACACACACACGCACCTGTACAGACATAAATGCACACATAGCTACATCTTCATAATCATGAGACATTATGGCCAATAGTGAGAGTTCCCCATGCATGTGTCCTTACAGAGAAAATGGTTAGGAGCTTGTTTAGTTTGTCTTACAATGAATGGTGCAACATAGGCAAGTACCATGTCCAAGAGAAACTCTCAGTTTTATTAGTAAAGAATTTTTGCCTTTTATCCTTTACCCCTTCTCCTTTTTTGGTATGAAGTAATAAATATAGGGGCTAATATTTCTTAAGATTTCTAGAATATTTATTTCTACTGGGCCACATGTTTCTGTAGAATATATTAATCTCTGTTCCACTCTGGGCAAATGTTCTTATTTCATTAACCTATTATCATCTCCAGAGTCTAAGAGTTGCTGTGGATTAGTTTATCTCTAATAAAATTTCACATGTAATATTAATTATATTATGGACTATGTTTTTAAAGTTCATTACATGATAAACACCTTCATTCCAGAAGCCGTTTAATTTTGAGATAAAACTCAGAGTTTTACACTTTAAAGTGTTTAAGACTTACATTCTGTTTCTTCCATTTTATTTTTCTGTGCCTTCTCTTTCTTTTAAAACAGTTTTGGAGAGGGGTGACTGGGCAGATAGTTCTTTTAGTAAAGTGTTTTCTGGGTCCATGAGGATGTGAGTTCAGTAACCATCACCTACATAAAGATTCAGATGCAGTAGCCTATGCTTACACTCCCAGCCCTGGAGAGTAAGGGACAGGAGCATCCCTGAAGCTGAATGGCCAGGTAGCCTACACTGTTCAGAGAGCCCTGAATAGCATTGAGACTCCTTGTTTCCAAAGTCAAAGTGATTGGTTCTCAGAAAAAACACCTGGGGCAAAACTTTACCCTTGATACCCACACACATGTACACAAAGGTTTTAGGATATTTATTCAAGTAGTTATGGCTTTATCTTAATATCTTTAGTATGGGCTCAATATAAACATACTTTCAGCAAGGAGTCTATAGTTCAATATAAACATACTTTCAGCAAGGAGTCTATAGTAAGTTTAAGCTGGAACTAAGGTGGCAGACCCCTCTAACCCATTTCCAGTTACAGAGAATGATGGCCTTACTGATGTTATCGCTTTTTTTCTATATGTAACCTGTCTTCCTTTCCTGAGTCTTTCATTTCATTTTTTTGCTGTTTCTTTCTCAAAATAGGAGAATCACTCAACTGTATCCTACAGCAAATCTGTTGACCTTCACTAAAAGTACCAGCAATTTCAGCACAGATTCCCTGTTCCCCATTCTCTGTTGGTTTGTGGTTAGTGTCAAATGGTTGTATCAAAGGCTGCCCTGTGTGTTCAAATACTGTGCATTCATAAACTCTGGGAAATCCTCCCAGGAGATTCTGTGCTCGCACTGAAGGAGAAGGTCTTTTCATTTTTGTAGTTAGGGGCTGTTTCTCTCCTGAAGAAAGAAGGTCACTTCTTCAGCTGAGAAGCTCAATCAAGTGCATACATGGCAGAGTCTTCAAACATTTAAAAATTATGTTCCTAATGAAAATGCAATTATTACATACCAAAAAGAGCACATAATGAGAGCCACGCAATGCAGGACCACATCTAAATTTACTTTCTAAGTGAACATCAAATTAGATTTTCTGTATGGGAGCATGCTGGGCTTGGTAAAGTCACTGGTGCAGAGGTTTCAGTATCTGATGCTAAGTACACATGGGTTTTGTTTTCTGACACAAATTTGTTTCTTTCTTTGATAAGGTAAAATTTGATAAGGTAAAAAGTTTTGGATCCAGGAACAACACAAAAGACTCTAGCAACTGAATTGTCTACCGTCCTCACATGCTCAATGACTCATCAGCCCAAAAGAGTTAAGTGGTGGATCAGAATAGACCTGATCTCCTTTGTTCCTATCCTGGTCTATGTTTTGTGAAAGGTGGCTGCTTCCAGTTTCAATTTAATTTTTTTAAAATTAAGTACAGAGTGGTAGGATTCTTATCTTATGATGGCATGGCTTATGAAACGTCTCATTTGGGCTTTCTTGAGTTGCAGGTACACCTTTTACCAACTCTTCTTTCACAGGGTGTTAAAGCCCTTGAACAACCCGTAGCACCAAGCAATTGCATCTCTTTAGGTTTTTAGGTCACAGACTTGGGCTTTGGCCAGCTTCCCTGCAGTTTTCTTGGGGTGAGTTTCCCTGCAGGCTCACCTGGGATGATCTGACGCCAGATGCTCTTCTTCACCTTCACAGTAAGTCACAAGATAGGTTATGCATTTCCGGGGAGAGCTGAGATGCATCAGATGTTTTGGTCATGTGGAATATTCCTTGTCTTATGCTACATTACAGAAATTTCTTGTCTCGATGTTCAGTGGTTAGTTCTGTGTGGGGTTGTACCCCATTGATATTGCTCTTCCACTCCAAAAAAAAAGTTGTAAATAAAACAGCTCATGGTGATAAAGTTAAGGTTTCTGGATTAAAAGGCAGACAAACACAGAGAGAGGGTCAGGAGCTAAAAAGCCATTTCCTAAGGACAAGTTTCCTGAACAGGCAAAGAAGGGATTGAATCTTTAGGGTTCCTGTGGGAAAGGAGTGCAGTAGTTTCTTTTGTGCCTGCTCCTTTGATATTTTCCATGAATAAAACTTATTATGCTGACTGGTACTTGGAATGGCCCCATTATTTTTTGTGTTCACGACTTCTTTTCATAAAGAACCAATACTGCAGACCAGCCCCCACATGGTGTTGGGCTGATTATTAGCTTTGAATGTCACTTTAAATAGAGAACCATATTCCTCAACAATTGCCTGGCCTATTTACCTTAATGGTTTATGGAAATGTCAGCTCCAACGGGGTCAGCATTTTTGGGAACTTTATACTGTCTTGGAAATTTTTTTAGTTGTTTATTCTACAATAAAATTATAATAAAAGATAAAAATCAGGACTCAGTAAATGAAACGTCATCCTTTTAGGAAAAGAGGTGGGTGATGTTAATGAGGGAGAGGGAAGGAAAGGGGGATGCAGCCTTATTTAGAATAGATTTATCTTCAGAAACTTCATGACAAGTAACAATGGAAACTGGAAGGAAATATTACACAGTTTCTCTTCAGGTGGGGTTTCCTTTTAAAGGCAGACTGAGAAGACATTGATAATGACACTGGATTTTGATTCTACTGCATGTACTGGCTTTGTGGGAGCCTAGTATGTTTGGATGCACACCTTCCTAGGCCTGGATGGAGGGGGGCCTTGGACTTCTCACAGGGCAGGATACCCTGACTTCTCTTAGGACTGGAGAGTGAGGAGGAAGGGGAGTGGGGGGAGTGGGAGGGAAATGGAAGGAGGTGGAAATTTTTAAGAAATAAATAAACAAACAAACAAACAAACAAATAAAAAGAAGTTAAAAAAGAAGTAAAAAAAGACTTACTTATTTGACATTAAGGACCTTTAAAAATTTTTTAAATATTTATTTATTTAGTTAGTTAGTTATTCATTATGTATACAATATTCTGTCTGTATGTCTGCAGGCCAGAAGAGGGCACCAGACCTTATTACAGATGGCTGTGAGCCACCATGTGGTTGCCGGGAATTGAACTCAGGGCCTTTGGAAGAGCAGGCAGTGCTCTTAACCACTGAGCCATCTCTCCAGCCCAGGATCTTTAAATTTTATGTCTCCCCTCTTTCATTGAAGATGCACAAAGACAAGACTGAAGGATGAGTGTGACTATTATTTTTTTTCCTGCTATCATCTTCCCTTTCTTTACATGTTCACACTTCATCATGGTTTAGAACGTCCTGCTGATTCACACAAAAATTTTTCTTCATTTATTCATTCCCACATAAATGGGTGGATGTAATTAGTAAGTTATTTCCACATTCTCAGCATTACTGCTTCCAACAGATTTATAGCTCACTATGATCATTCATAGTACATTAAAAATGCATGCCACTTCTCAAGTGCTCATTCACTTTTATAGATGCCACTGGGTTTCAGTAGTGTGCCATAAAAGTTGACTCAAATAATCCCAGGCACATTGTAATTGTTGCTGCTGATAGTAAATGTGATTGCATCTTATAACCTTGTATGCTGAGATTCAAAAACATGAAAGAGAGAGCGAGACAGAGAGAGAAACACACACGCGCGCATACACACACACACACAGAGACAGAGAGAGAGACAGAGAGAGAGAGAGAGAGACAGAGAGACAGAGAGACAGAGAGACAGAGAGACAGAGAGAGAGAGAACTGTAAACCCAGAAGCAGGGGCTGAGTAAGATGTCTTTGTTCTATCAGTGAGAGTCAGTGTGTCCTGAATTGATTTCTTTCTTATACCTGGGATCTCTACAAACTGGATGATGCCTGCCTACACAGGCAAGGCCTGTCTACTCTTTTCAGTTTCCCAATTCAAATGCTATTATCTCCCAGATACACCTAGAAAGTGAATTTGACTAGCTGGCTGGACATCCCTTAAAAGGAAAGTTTAGAAGCAATATTAACCAATAAGCCAATCTAGAGTCTAGTCTTTGGATTACTGAAATAGATTCTCTCTCTCTCTCTCTCTCTCTCTCTCTCTCTCTCTCTCTCTGTCTCTCTCTCTGTCTCTCTCTCTCTCTCTCTCTCTCTCTCTCTGTCTCTCTCTGTCTCTCTCTCTCTATTTCTACCCCTAGCAAACAAAAATTGAACTCTCTACCTCTGGGATAAGTTCTATCTACTTCTGGAATAAGTTATTATCCAGACTTGAACTTCTTGGAAAGAACTGAGAGAATATTTTCCATTTGAGATTCTATCAGCCTCCAACTATAAACAACATCATATTATGTGCTTCAAAGGAAACAGTCAGCATGAGTTTCTGTGCTTCTAAAATACAAGAAAATCTTTAGCAATACTGTTAAAACAGGAGAGGTTAACATCTCAGGCTTGGAAACTGACTTATTATCAGGGTTTAGCTATTTCATAAGTTTTACTCCACTAAATTTTGTGTTAAAGTGAGATTTCACTATGTATTTTCTAAATAGTAAACAAACAAACACAATGTCAGTATATTCTTATCTCTAGGGTAGAGAGAATGATATCTTAAGAAATGGAGACCTTACAATTTCTTCTTAATACCTGTCAATTTAGAGCTAATCAAGAGATTCAGAATGCATTGATCTGTGGAAAGGACCTTACTTAAAATGTAAACTATATTAACTCTTAGGAATTAGAAGAAGTGTAAGTGAAAAAAGTACTCCAACAAATACTCAAGGCTGAGAAATAACAAGGCATGGCAGATTTGGAAGTTGAGCCCAATCCCCAAGAAGAAGTATTATCAAACTATAAGGCGGTGTAGCTCACTGAAACGTGCAGCTATAGATACTGTAGTCACTATATGAAGAACACATCAGAGTCCATCTATGAACAGGTAGCCAGGAGCAACATTTCTCTGTATAAAAAGGGCTGGTGGGGCTTCCAACAAGCCAGATCAAGTCTTCGATGCCACCAGTAGACCAGACATTCTATGAACATTTCTTTGGTTTAACCCATAAGGATGTTCTTGTATCTATAGCAATTGCCCCTGTTGCAGGCTCCACCAGCAGCAGGAGAGGTCCTTTCTCAGTGTCTTATGACAGGAATCATAGCATCATGAAATGTAATGGTGTTACAACTCCTTGTTGCCTTAAAACAGAAAATGAGGGTTGATTCTAAAGACAAGAAATAAGTTATTAACTGACATATTAATGGAACAGTTTTGTTTTCCATTTTATTTTAGAAATTTTATTATGGAATTGAATAAAATTTAAGATATAGATAGAATTGCTTCTATATGCGGAATGCTGTGGTAACTTTCTGTACACTAAACTATTCTATAGAGGAAGTGAGGTAGGAGGGATGGTCTGGTGGCTAACATGCCAGGATTAAATCTATGCTTGTCATTTCCTAGTTCTACAATATTTAATATTCCATTTTCTAACTTTGTCATGTAAGGCTGATAACAATACCTCTGTCTTAAGTTTTGTGATGATAACTGCAGCTAGCACAGTATCTGACACATGTTAAATATGAAGAAATGAATTGCCTTTCACTCCTTTAGACAAGGGTTCCTTCTATGAAGCCCTAGTGAGTTGTTTCTAATTCAATCCCTGCACTTTTTGTATTTTATTTTTTATCATTGGTCCAAGGCAGAACCAAATATTTTATAGCAAAATAGGAAAATTTTTATCTTCATTCTATTTTGTCATAATTTGAAAATCATTGCCCGCTGAATAATTTTTTTTTCTTTCTCTTTTGCTCCCATGAATCTAAGCTGTCCAGTGAAGGGGAGAACATAAAAAGCCAGGGAGAGAAAGTTTAAAATCTTCCTTGAAGATGCAGAACTGCTGAGATTCAAATACTTAGTAAAGTTAGCCATGTCTTAAGTAGTTTACCAGAGACTAAGTCCTTGAAACTGAGATGTCAGAAGTGGTTTGTGGAAGTGGTGACAAGGTCATAGATACAGTAATGTTAGTCAATGTCTGAGCAAGGATGAAAGAAAAAAATTCTTTGGGGGGGTGAGACAATCAACAAGCAATGCCTTTGGACATATATTAAATAGCTCTGGAAATTTCCCAAAGCCTAAGGGAAAAAAACTGTTAAATAGCATACACACACACACACACACACACATACACACACACACACACACACGTTTCAATGCCAGTTTTATACAATGGGGCTTCTCTTTCTCTTGTTACAACCAAATGTTTCTGGTTCCTAGGTGTGTATAGTCAACGATCTTCAGGTCCATGCACACTATGAATTTCTGTGTGTTCATACATAAATGGATTCTTGAGACTGGGGGTGATGAAAAAAAAAGAAGACAAAGAGGCAAGAAAAAGAGATGTGGTTCAGTGCAAATGACTTCACACTGGAAATGCTGCGGTAGCTGTTGCCTGTTACCGACACTATAGGAACTTAATTGGAAACAACTTCCAGAAGTATTCTAAACAAGTTCAGCACTGCTCTCTTATCTTTACTGGATAAGATTTTACCACGAATGGCAAAAATGAGCTAGTCTACTCTTTTCTCACAGAACCAATGAACGTAGAGCTCCTGTACTATGTAGTAGGAGGACAACAGAGAAAAGAGGTTGCAGACTCCTGTCAGGACACCTCCAGTTCGCACAGAAACACCACACCTTGAGGTCTCTTTTGTCTCCATGCCCTATTTTCACTGAAACAAAAACAAACCACACACACACAAAAACATCGATAGTCTTTCTTTTTCAATTTTCTTTCCAGGGGATTTGAAAGATTCCCAAACATATAAATCTTCGAGAATTCTTTTTTATTGTTTCATATGATACTGTCTTTTTGGGTAAAGAATCAATACGTGCAACCTGAGAACTGTGCTTAGGGAGACTGGGACCTCATTTTTGCAAGAGTCCTTGGTTATTGTCCATTTTCCATACTCCCATACCATAACACAATATAACTTCTCAGTGCAGATTTTCCTTAGAGATCAATAAAATAATAAACTACAGAAGTACAACCATTAAAGTATTGGCTTTACCATAAAAATACCACATTTTGCTGGCTGCCCTTCAGGTCCCTTGACTCCTATAAGGCTTATCCAAGGTGCTGGGGTTGCTACTAATGGCAAAGCAATCAGCAGACTTTGTCTGCTGCCCTTGTCCTTGCTGCACACCCTTCCCTACTGTGAGCTAAAGGCTGTCTTGAGTTATTTTGCTGTTCGAAGTTTCTTTCTATAGTGCTTGTAGAAATCCACCCCTCCTTTTCTGTGAAGGAGAACACTGTGTGAGTGGGTGGGTGACAATTATGGAGAAAGTAATTAGTCACATATTTCGAGGTACTCTTATTAAACACTACGGTCCAATGTCAGCTATTTCTAGTTTACCTCCAAGTGACTGCAGACATTTTTCTCACAGAGCTACCCTCTAAGAGTTTATACCCCAATTTAATGTTGTCTCACATTCAATAAGTTATAAAGTAGTACATTTTATTTTCTAAAGTATCTGTTTTAGTTTGCTTACTGTTGCTGTGAGCAAAAGCAAAGGGGCAAAACAGGTTTAGCTGGCTCATAGTTTTAATCTATCCCTGAGCAAAAACAAGGCAGAAACTCAAGGCAGCAAGCAACCTTGGCAGTAGGAGAAGCAGAAGTCACAGATGAACCTCTGCTCAGGAGGTTTCTCTCCAGTTCATGTTCAGTTACCATTCTAAGACCTCCCTGGACCAGATGCCAAGAAAGGTTGAAGATTCTAATCTTGTGCAAGTTAACTATGGCTGTAGAAAGTTCATGGGTGCAATGTCTATGTCATGTCTAGGAATCATCTTTCTGTAGCAACCTGGTCCTAAGCTGAGGTAGGATGAAGGCCCTCCCTGCTGCATCAAGGCTGAGCAAGGTATCCCAGCTTAGGGAATGGGCTCCAAAAAGCCAGCCCATGCACAGGAATAGATCCTTGTCCCTCTGCCAAAAGTCTCTCAAAGAGAATAACCTATATAACTGTCTCCTACATGCACAAGGCCTAGTTCAGTCGCACGCAGGCTCCATACCTCTTTTCTTCTCCCCCATTTTCACGAAGTGCCTTAAACATTGGAGACAGTAACATAGATACTACATTTGGGACTGAGCACCCCATTGCATTCTATGAGTCACTAGCTATGGGACTCTGCTTTAACCACTGTCCATTGCAGTAAGAAGCATCATTGAGGATGCCCTGAAAACACTAATGTATTGCCATAAACATGAATAGAGGTGATTTAATAACATGTTCATTTAGCAAAACAAGAGTTTTTCCATGTACAGAGGCAAATACATGATGATAAGGGCAGTGTCTACATTAGGGCCCTATGGAACTGAGGGATGGTGGAGCATTCTCTTGGGCCATCTATCAGCAGATGTCATAGAGGATAGCATCAGGGAAATCAGGACACACTAAAGATTACCAAGGGGAAACTATGAGTTTTCCTAGATCATTTTAACAGCAGAGGGATTTTAATTTACATTCTTCTGTTAAGTTGGCTAAAAGTCAAATGCTTTTAAAAATTCATTAATATGTTGATATACAGGTTAGCCTTGAAGTTTGTGTTTCAAGCTATAATTAAATATGCCATCTCTAGGCTTGTGTTAAAAAAATAATCCATATGATGACCTTGATTAATGCAATGAAATACTCAGAAAAGTTATAAAAAGCTGCTTACCTAGGCTACCAAGCAGAATTTCATACAATGAAATTAGTCAAGAAAGAGAAACCATTAAATTGTGATTAATTCTGATACAGAAGAACTACCTGTGATAATTAAGAGGGAGTTCAAATAAGTTAGGAGCATACTTACCCTGTATACTGACTTTCTCATTTTAAAATCCATAGCCCTAAAGATCTGAGAATCCTCTTAGAATTTTGGTGTTCAAAATTTATTTAAATTTTATTTCAGAAAATTGCCTGATGTATCTTCCATTATAGGAGCAAAAGAAACTAACAAATAAGCAAGCAAATCCTACAAAAGTTAAAAAAGAAAACCAAACAAACAAACAAACAAAAAAATCCAAAACCAAACCAAACCAAATCAAAAAAAAAAGCAATATGAATTTGAATATAACTTTGAGGTCCAGATTGTGAAGTATTTCAAGAACCAGATTATTATTATTTTTATTATTATCTCACAGGGACATTTTCTCTGAAATATGAACATATAAATATTATAGATTTTGTGACATAGTCTAAGTGTCTAGAATAAATAGTCAAGTGGTATGCATTTGCATTTGGAATGTAAATCTCTGGTCGAGCAATGAATCTTCAGACAAGTTCATGAGTGTCGCTTAATTTTAGTTTTCTTCTACTGGAGGGTAATAATATTTGCATTTTTATATTATATGATTAAAACATGAAATTAATACAAAGACTGAAAAATGTAACTGGTAACTGGTAGTTGCTTTGTTAGTCGCCTGTAGGATACTGTAACAAAATATTGACATGAAATAACTTACATAGGGAAGGTTTATTTTGGATCACTGTTACAGAGGCTTCTGTCCATGGTTGAGCAGCTCTGTTTCTGATTGGAATGTTGAGGCAGTGCTTCATGTGGAAAATGTTTTCCACAGGACACATAGGCAAAGGCCTGGCAGAGGAAGATGCTTGTCTCCTCATGACCAAGAAGCAAAGGGAGATAGCAAAAGATTTGTGTCTTGATTCTTTTTCCAATGACATGCCCTCTGTGGTATCACTTCTTCTACTAGACTCCACATCTTAAGTGCTTAACTGCCTCAGAGGGACACAGATTGAAATCAGACTTTGAGTGTATGAGTACTTGTATGACATGCAGTCCACAGTTGTTTAGTAAATAGTAACTTTTTTTTTTTTTTTGGTTCTTTGGTTTTTCAAGGCAGGGTTTCTCTGTAGTTTAGGACGTGTCTTGAAACTCGCTCTGTAGACCAGGCTGGCCTTGAACTGACAGAGATCCATTTGCTTCTGCCTACTGGGTGTTAGGATTAAAGATTCTGTGTCACCACCTTCTGGTCCAATAAAGAGGACCTTTTGTATCTGCTTTTGATATAGTAAAGTTCTTTGTATTCAGATAGCTATATTGTTAATGAGAGAGTCAATATCACTTTTGAAAAGAAAGTCAGTAAATGTGTATATAACAATAGCAAAAGATCCTGAATATGATGGCCAGAACTATTGATCTGACTTTAAAGGATGTGAAGAAGGCACTGGTTGAGCTTTGGCTGCCCAGAACCTGTTCATTTATAGTAATATGGTATCTACTCTTTCTTTCCCCAACACTCAGATGTAAGTTATGAATAATTTCACTACTATTTCACGTATATGCCATGCACTAATCCAGTTTTGGGATATGAGTACAATTCATTTTCTTTTCAGTGATGATGGCTCAGTACTGGTACTTAGATCAATCCTAGCAATGATCTACAGTTAAGCTTCCGGTAGAATTTATGAGCTATAAACTCTTGAA
>NC_022028.1:5318359-5330027 GCF_000317375.1 Microtus ochrogaster | reverse complement strand
GATAATACCACATTTAGCTGGCAGCTGGCATTAGTCTAATCTATGGTGATGAGACAACCCTGAAAAGCCAGGAATCAAGACCCAAGGGCTGCCTTATGATATTGGTTTGAATAAGGATCGAATCCTGATTCCAATGCTTTTGTCTGGGTGTGTTCAAATTCAAGTCTTCAGGATGTGAAGGTAGAATACAGGGTGGTGGTAAAGCCGTGAGGATAGAATCACATTAAAGGATTAACACCCTTCCCAGGAGATCCAAAGGAGCTCATTCTCCTGTTTCCACCACAAGAAGACACCATTATAAGTCATAAAATGCACCTTCCCTCAACATTCAGTCTGCTGGGAGTTTGATCTTGGATTTTCCAACTTCCAAAATTATTACAGATAAGTTTTCATTTTATAACCATTTGGATATAATATTTTGTTATAGCAACCAAAATGAACTAAGGAAAATATGACTTTTGTTTTTTTTTAAATATCTCAACTTCTTTATCATTTGTATATAGGAGGTCTACTATTTTTTTCAGTTGATTTTGTATTCTGTAGGAAATCCCTGGCAGAATTCTTGGGGTCTCTTAGGTATACTACCATATCATCTATGAATAGGGAAAGTTTGACTTCTTCCTTTTCAATTTGTATCCCCTTGATCTCACTAAGTCCACTTCATCTTTGTTTTTACAGATAAAATCTATTTTATTATTATTATTAATTGTTATTATTGCTGTGATTGTTTTTATGCTGTCATCTTCCTTTGTCCCATTATGAGCCAAGTTCATGTCCTTCCCACTACTTTATTATTTCTTTCTCTGTTTGATAATGACTTCGGTCCTGTGTATGTATGTATATACCACCTTGATCTTCCCTATATCAGAGCTCCCATTTGTTTGCCCTCTGCTCAAGTGCGTTGTCTTATACATTCTGTTGCTAGACACAGTGATGGCCTTACTGGACTCTCAATACTTGCCCTTCTCAGCTTATCTTTGTTAGCCTGCTTAGTGGGGCTCTCCTTGGCTCGTGTGTCCTTAGCATTTTTTCATGAAGCTCTTCTCAAATTTTATGTTCTTTTCCCTTCTCGCCAGAGTTCATAACACTCATCTTTAAGTGACTCATCCTGACTGTTGGAAGGCTGCAGTGGTTTTGGCACCTTAGAATTGGCCCTAGCCATCATTACAGTGCAGCCTAAGGATGCTCTCCTTACTACATCGATTTGATTTATGACGAGCATTTATTTCACTCTTGTCAAACAAGAACTCATTTGTTTAAAATAAAAGGATGCTCTGAGGCAGAAGACAGAAGGTATACTTGGCAAATGGGATGCCTCTGTGTTCGCTTGCATCAGCAAAAATTGTTCTTTATGTACCTGGTATGGATGTCTATGGTGCATTTTCTGATTGTCTTGTGGGTAAATGGGTAGAATAACTAGATTGCTATGTTCTATATTAGACTTAAATTACTAATTATCAGTAATTGTTATGGATTATTTCTAGGAGAAAATAAATCTGTGAATTTCATTGTCACATGAGGAAATTATTTGTAGGAAATTTCTTTCTGAGAATTCATCTGCTCCCTTTGCTTTTCATGAGAATATCTTAGATGGAAATTAAGCTATTTGTATCTTTTATTCAACCCAGAGTTCACTTAAACAGAGGCAGTTTTCACTATAGAGAGAATGTGAAGAGAGAATGGCTGTTTCATCTGAGACAGTTTGAACATCTATTTGTTCGTGGGCTCTGTTTATCACCACCTGTAACTCACTACATAGGTCAGGCTCTTCTCAAACTTGTCATCTTGCAAGGAGGAACATCTGAACCAGATCTAGTGTGATATCATGGAACTAGTGCGTGGAATCTGGAGATGACCGGCATCATTTAAAAGGAAAGACTGTTCCCTGTAAACACAGGTGTCTTGTGCTTCACCTGTATTCTTTGCAGGCCTTCACATGCCTATTCTTCATAGGCAGTTTTGCCATGTCTCTGGCTCCAAATCCCTTGTCAGTAGGCAACTGATGCTATTTTACCAATTTCTATCTACTACCCATGACCCACAGACCAGCCTCTACTCAGCACTGTCTTCCTTCTCATGGTTATGATCACAGAAGTCTGACCTTCCTTCCAGTGTCCTAAACAATTTAGCAACTACCCCATATTTATTTTCATCCTTATTAGCATACTAATACCTTATTTTTCTTAAATGATATTCTTGTTGGTTAATTATGCTTTTTATCTTATACTTGTAATCATACAACACTTTCAATACAGTCAATACCCTGAGTTTTTAGGGATAGTAGTTAAATTTGACAGATAATTAGAAAGAATTCATCTCTTTCTTGACTTGTTCAGTACAAATACAACGTAAAGGCGTAGCCAGTACTTTCTGTTCAAGGACAGCATGCAAAGCCAGCTGATAAAATTAATTGCCCTCAGATATGAGCAAGAGTAGACAGCTAATTCTTTATTTCTTGGAGTTATTAGAGAAATATTCAATCCTAGTGTCATTGCCAGGCCATTAAAAAGTTGAACCAGTTGGTTTGTTGGCCCTTGTTATTGCCTGAGAGGTTCATGTAGTTCCCTAGAGACAGTCAGTAAAAGGAATAAAATAAGAAATTACAGGTTAGATGTATATCAAATATTTACACGGAGTGAAGGCTTAGTCATCTTATCACAGATTTTCTATTTTATAGTTCCAACATTTACTAAAATGATTAAATGATGTTATTATATGCCAAAAATGTATAATGACAATAATATTTTGTTTTGCAATTGCCCCTTTGGCAATAATGAGTAGCTAAGCTTGAGCCTCACAGTAAAGGGGACTTTGTATAAATTGATAGAACATAGCTAATACACATGGAAAATGTGTCATAATGAAATTCTGTTAAGCACAAGAAAGTAAATAAATTCACCAGGAGAGAGTTTATGGGAAAGTACTACTCTAGGTTGGAGGAGGCTGGGAGAAGCTCTTCTTTCCTGAAGTGCTCCTGAAGCTGGTGCTGCCAGGTGGGATGCTGAAGAGAGGTGGGATGCTGAGAGGTGGGATGCTGAGAGGGAAGCAGGGGCTCTGGCTACCACTCTTCATGCCACTCTTCAGACGCCCTTACATCCCTTCTGGGGCCCATATGCACACTCTCTCATGGTTCCCCTTGCTTCATCTGAAATCTCCTGTCAGCCTGAGATAGAGAAAACATGTTTCTGTCATTTGACAGCAATCTTAATTATGACACACTGTCAAACATTAAATTGGTGCTGAAATGAATCTTAATGTGATAGTAAATATAAAAATACATTATTTCTGACATTTAACTGACTCTTTAATGGATACTCCACCAGATAGAATGCTAACTAATGGAAAACATGTTCAATACGCGCATACTCTTATTTGTATCCCCTCCTCAAAAACATCTTGTTTAAACCATTGGCTTTGTGTTGGTTCTAAATTTGTAGAAATTTTGTATCAAAATGGCATTTTTTCCCTCAATTTAAAGATAAGATGTAGGACAAGGAATAAAGGGGAGTTTAGGACTAACTACAACAGCAGAACTAATCCAGCACAAGAATGACATGTGGAAATATGTCACCCGTAATTAAAGGCTTTCCCCGAAAGTAGTAACCACACTATTCTCTATATCCTAATTGACATACCTAAAAATTACAGTTGTTTTTAAAATGTCCCACTGTTTTCTGAGATAAAGGAAAATCTGTCACAGAATAAAACCTGTGATAACAAAGACTTTTTTTTTTTTTGGTTTTTCGAGACAGGGTTTCTCTGTGGCTTTGGAGCCTGTCCTGGAACTAGCTCTGTAGACCAGGCTGGTCTCGAACTCACAGAGATCCGCCTGCCTCTGCCTCCCGAGTGCTGGGATTAAAGGCATGCACCACCACCACCCGGATAACAAAGACTTTTGAGGGGAAACATGTGAATGGCAACAAGATCAAAAAGAGTCCTTTCAACTACTCAAGACTAATTATTTTCATCTAATCTCCCCCTTTATAGATGAATGGCTGCAGATAAATTTGAATCAGATAAGGTAAGTCTAGTCTGAGAATCTCAGAAACTATTAATTAGGTCACATTAACATTGGGCAAGAGAGCAGTGTTTTCACAGGCCCACCCACCATACCTAAAATATAGCATGGGTATGGGGAGCCCAAATAATGACACCAAATATATCACAGCATTTACTAACAAAAAATAAAGGCCAGGAAATCACTGTAGCCATGCACTTAGTTTACTAGACCAGAACTGATGTCTTAATTTTTTTAGGGTTATGGGAAAAGACAATTTTAGAAAAACATAAGACAATAAAATATTGGCTTACAGAGAAAATGAAGATTTAGTAACACATCATTACTGTGGGGAAAACAGCTATGTGCGAATTTGTGAATGATTTCAGAGTTCATTATTTAAGAGTTAAGTGTGTATTGGTTAAAAAGTTAAGCCTATTAAACCCAGGGAAAAACTAGTTTGAACCAGGTGTTATATACAATGGATAAACTTTCAGTGAAGAAAACAGTGATTTCCGATATTAAAAATATAACGCAGAAATGGCTACCATTCTCTGCCAATAAGTTTCTGTGGGACCCTAAGTAAGATTCCAAATCAAGAAAATTGAGGCAAAAAAGCTCATACAAAAACAAAAAATTATCTTGTTGAGTCATGACCACTTCTCAGGTGAAACTGAACAAATCAGTCTCCTTTGTAATTTTTGAACTCTGACCATGAATTAGTGATTTTTAATGGAAATTTCATATTCTAGAGCTTTCCATGTGATCATAGTTCAAAACAGCACTCTTGTTTCTCACTTTGCTTTGTGTTTTCTAACAAATGTAACAAGTCCTTTGCTTTGCAAACATAATACACAGATACAGTCACAGACACACAGGCACACACACACACACACACACACACACACACACACACACACAAAGACAGAGAGAGGGAGGGGGGACATGCAATTACATCCCAATTCCTCAGGTAGAAAAATCAATTCTAATATAATCTACCATGCATGCCTTAGGCTGTTAATTAGGTTTAGTAAATGGAGCAAATATAAAATGGTTCTATAAGTATTTTCTATAAGTGCTTTATTTTTAAATGGTCATATTAAACTATTCAAAGATTAAAAAACACTACTGTTTTTAAGCGAATAAAGTTCTCGTGTTCTTGAAATGTATACCTTTCCTGAGACTCTTAAAATATTTTGATTTCTGTCAGTCATTCAAGAATCCTGAGCTCTGGAGAAGGAGCTGGACCATCATCCTAGATGTCAGTCCCCCCTTGAAGAGCATTAGCTAAAATCAATAATACATACTTGCAAATCCCCAAATAGATGTATGTTTGTATTTTTAATTTATTTCAATTGGAATTACGTAAAAGTATATATTTTCAACATAAAATTTACCCATTTTCAAAACTATGGCTATATCTTAGCTTACTTTAAAACAATTGGCTGGGCCATGGTGGTGCACTCCTTTAATTCCAGCACTTGGGAGGCAGAGGCAGGCAGATCTCTCTGTGAGTTGGAGGCCAGCCAGGTCAATGAGAGCTAGTTCAAGGATAGGTGCCAACACTACAGAGAAACCCTGTCTCAGAAGACAAAACAAAACAAGCAATTATTTAGATAATAAATCTGTATACATAGGTTTACTTTCACTTATAAAGTTATTTTGTTTTCTATTACAAGAAACTTCATATACATATAACATATACATTATAATATGTTATCATGCATAGATATATATTTCATACAAAAAATATGTATGCAAATAACTTTTGAAATAGAAGAGTATGCCCATTTTATCTTCCTCAGAAGCACCTATAAGCTAAGTAATTTAAAGGTTTATATATAAATTCATTCAAATGGTGCATAGAAACATAAAATTAGACCCATTAAATGGTACCCTGTGATATTCAAATATACATTTACACAAATAAAATAATCTCTTTAAATGTTCAACATTTATGATGAAAACAACTTTTTCCATTTAACATACTGTTTTTTCCCCCTGAATTGAAAAACCTGAGATAGGAGGGAGACTCATAAAAACTAAGAAACTTTAAAATTCAAAAGAGATACAATTTCCTTCATCAAGGTTATAGAACTACTAACCATTACTGTGGGGAGGAAACTGTCTGCCCTGGTGAGCTGCCAGAAAATTATGCAGGGAACTTTAGGAACGCAGTTTTTATGAGTCATACCCCGGCTGGGGTGGGCTTTTCAGTGATGTAGCTCCTTTTGAGTCACTATGCTAAGTAATCCTTCATTTCTGCTTCTTTAATACCAGGAGCTCACTGCTTTACCAAGCCAGTGGTGAGTGAAATTGCTTCTGGAGTCTCCTGCTGGCACTCTTTTTGAGATGGACATAGTTTGGTCACATCTTCCCAGGTTAATACATGAGGTGACACAAATTGTGTTCAGGATAGAACTAGCCACTCAGTAATCCCTTTCTTAGGATGGTTTTTAGGCATTAACACTAACTAGGAATTTCTCACTAATCTTAGTATTTCAAAATCCAATCCATCTGACAACTCAGCTCACAATTAATACACCCCATGTCAACTTGGTACTCAAACACATCAATTGAAACCAGAGCATCTCATTACCATAAACTCCTCAAAGCTCATATCCATCTCATAACTAGTCAAAGCCTCCTCTGAGATTCAAGGCAACACCTATTGTTATAAAATATTGTTTTATTCTCATAAAAACAAGATATAAACTCTGATATTCAATGCTATTATAAAGACATTCCATTCCAAATTGGAGGGATAACGGCCTAAAGGGATGATGAACAAGGTTAATGGAAGACTGAATTCGAGCAGGCAAGCAGTAAAATCCATGTTTTCACGTCTGACACTAAGATTTGGGCATGTCCACACCTATGTCCTATCTTTTTCAGAATAAGTGACATCTGGCTTGAGCTAGCACCATTTGATGATTGGGGCTTTCCTGGGTGGAAGTTCTACCATCTAGGATTCTTCATCACCTTGGGATTTTGAGTGCACCTTAAACTTCACCTTCTCAGCTTCATCAGTTGTCTTGTGAGGTCTCTCTACAGAGACTCTCGCACTGTTATGCTTTGTCTGAGCTCTCCGACCTTCTTTGGGGGAGATTCAAGATCCATAACTATTGAATTGCACATGTCTGTAAAACTGGCATGCAGTCTGACCACCGAGTCTTGGTGCAAACTCGGGAAGTAGCCATATATTTCTAGAACTTAGATGTAGGAACTTGAGGGCCTATGTTTTTTAATCTAGGAAAACACTTCTGCAAATGGCTTTATAAGAACAAGATATTCTGGGAATTCACTTTTCTCAAAAGAAAGTCTTCAAATGAGATTTTATAACTATTATCTCTGGAGTCTGTAAGGAAGATGGTCTCAATAATTTCAGAGATATTTCCAGAGGATCTTTGCTTACTGTTCCATTGAAAATCCATCTTTGTAACAGCACAAATTTTATTGACAACCATGCCTCTCTTATCCACAATTTCCAATTTTCTCTTTTTTTGACAGGGTTGCATCTTTTGGGAGACTTTCACTTTGTTATTTTGTCCAAGATTCTCACTGTAACGCTGGCTGGAAGAATCACTGAATAGCTACACCTCAGACTGCACATTGTACCTGGCTAAAATTATGTCTAACAAATCAATTAATTCAACACCTTTAAACTCAGCCTTCTACAGTTTTAGGGCATGGATGAAATATAGGCAATAATTTTGCCAGAATGAAACATGAATGACCTCAAGTTCAATTCTCAGTGGTCCTTATTCCACCACAAATCTTATGTCAACAGGTTTCAAGTCTCTGCTAACCTAATTCTATCCGAATTCTGATCTTATAAGCTCCCCACAGGTAACCCATCATTTCTACTTGAAGAATTCTGTAGATTCTCTAGGCAGCATCTCCAAATTCTTTCAAATAGCTCAACAAAAGAATTAAAAGTTTAAGGACTTTATGCTCCAATTTATTCACAACAACAGCCCCATTTCTGTGGTGTTCATTTTCTACAACAACTACTTTGGTGTCATTGACCAAATAATTGAGAACAGTAGCTTAGAGGAAAAAACAAAGATCAGGTTTCCAGTTAGAGAGGATTCAGATAATCGTGGTGGAAAGAGTTGGGTGGAGGATGGAGAGCAACAACAAAAGATTCAAAAAGTAAATAAAATAAAACATTCTAATAGTAAGCTGACTTTTTCCTTTTCCTTCCTGCCATGCCTTCCATCCAGAGCATAGTCCCACCCCATTCAATGCAGGTCTCCTCTGCTCAATAAACCCTTCCTGGGATGCATACTCAGAACTGTAGGTCACTAGCCTCCTAAGAAAACCCAAACAAGTTAACAATCCAAAGTAAATTGTCACAGACAGTGGACTCCAGAGCTAATAGACCATAAGTTCTCTCCACAGTTTTTGATTCTGTTAATCAGTGAGAAAAACGCTGAATTATACTATTCATAATAAAAAACAGCTTTGTTTTCAAAATTGTACAACTGTTGGTAGGTGAAGAGCCAACTCAGATTGACCAACCTGATGACTCTCTTTTCTGCCCATGGTATTAAGAGCATCACAGTTATTTAAAGCTACCATCTTCTGATCACACTGCTAACACCCTATTGTCCAAACAGCATTGAGAGTAGATTTTCATCAGAAGTTTAATTAAGGAAAAGACCTCAAATTCTCATTAGATTGAAATTTTAAATTTCTTTGAATTTACAGACACTTGTATAGTTTGCACACTCAAAAATGTGCATAAACTTATTATAAATACTGAATGGACAAAAATCACAATATGTGTTGGAAATGGAAGTGGTCTTTACAAATCATAAAGAGCTGTGAACAATTTAGCTGCTCAGTTTTCAAAGTAAGAAACTTGCAGAAGGAGAGCAGATATTAAAGTACTGGTGTGTTTCATGTAAAATATCATTTTAGTGAAGGGTTTTTAAAGTACCATTTCACAGTATTAAGCATAATCTGTCTCAAATTCATAGTAATAACTCTGCTGTCTAACTTAAATTATTGCCTTGAAGCAGAGTGACTGCCACTGTACCCAATATCCAGGTCACTGAAAAACATACTGTTTGTGAAAACTGCAGGTTACTAAAGAATGTTTAAAAAAACTAAATTGCCTGCCACCCCAAAGGAATGAACCTACAGAATCAAATAGGGCCTATTCAATAAAATCAAAATAACATGCTAATCCCTGTAAGTGTCAAAGATTTGTATGTAGTTTTTATGTCTTCATTTAAATATATATAAGTATATATACACGGGAGGAAATAAGTAGAATTAGTGTTTAGTTCATTTTTGTTGATTCAATAACTTAAATAATTTCTTCTTATACTATTATAGGAAATTAAAAGAAATAAACATACACCCATTATATAGTGTTCACTTTCATTTATACTCCAACCCAGAGACAATATTAAAATTCTTGAAATAATTAAACTATATTGATTAGGAAGATTGCACCAAAAAGTTTCCTGTTTATCTTTATTGAAATATAGACCAATGGTTATCAAGTTTCCTAATGCTGTAACACTTCAATGCAGTTCATCATGCTATGGTGACCCTCAATCATAAAATTATTTTTAATGTTATTTTGTAATTATAATTTTGCTACTGATTTGAATTATAATACAAATATCTGATATGCAGGGTATCTGATACGAGACCCCTGTGAAAGTGTCATTTGAACCCTAAGGGTTTGTGGCCTGCAGATTCTGAACTACCGGCCTGTACTTACAACCTGGAAGAAGATGAAGCGTGAATCCATGGGTGAGTAGCATAGGCTTCCTCTCCCAGTTTTAGGGGCTACTCATTTCATTATACAGAGGTCCAGTGAACTAAACCTGTTTAATGTTTATTTCACCTCTTTCCTTGAATATTTCTTTTCTATCTAACTTATTCTAAAATTGAGATTTGAGTAATTTATCTGAAAACTGAGTCCTATTATTGCAAAAAGGATATTATCCATGAAGCTCTAACATGTATTTAGATCAAGATTTTCTGCATGGCTAGTTTGTTGTTTGGGGTGGTAGAGTTTAGAGACTGAGCTTCCAAACATCAAAAATCTGTTAAATTGCAATGTATCTTTGTCTTATTTTCATCTACTTCCAAATGTAAACCAATTCCAAATTTCATTCTTGATGTTTTCAGATTTGTTTATTTTTATTTTATGTTTTGTCTGCATGTGTAAGTCTGCATCATGAACATGGCTTGCATCCACACAGGTCAGAGTGGGTTTCAGAGCCCCTGGAACTAGAGTTGGAGATAATTGTGAGACAGCATGTGGGTGCTGGGAGCCAAACCCAGGTCCTCTGCAAGAGCAACAGGTGTTATGAACCACTGAGCCCCCTCCTTAGTCCCTGATTTTTGATTTCTGAATCTTAGGATGAATATTAACAGAATATACATGGTTCCTCTTTTAAGCCCACATTCACTTTTACATTAAGTTAGCTTTCAAATTCAGAATTTAGTATGTTAATGCTTAACTTTTTTAAAGGTACTTAACCAATAGTGCTTCTTCTTCCATAGAAACAATTTGTTTATACAAACAGACAAACAAAAACACTGAAAAAAAATGAGAACAATTATCTGTTGTGCAAGTGTGTCTGATGAGTGAAAATAATCTCGTAATCAAAAAAGATATTTGGTTTCTCTGCTGAAAATTGGTTAATGGCTGACAAGTGAGACGAGTTTGGACCAACTTTACTGAACTAATTTTTACCATGTAGATAAAGCAAATTTTGACCAATGTGTGTTAAATGACCTTAAATATCCCTAAAACCTTAAAAGCCGGTAAGTGAACATCTGTGTGAGTAATGGCATAAGATATTGTTGTTCTTAATATATTCATTCTCACTATGTGAATGCAAAGGAGATAACAGGCAGCTGGTGAAAAAGTGTACAAAAGAATAAAGTGTACAAAGTGTGAAATGATTCAAATAATAACTTAGGTTTTTTATTGGATAAAGGAAGTTAATGGGCACATTTGAACTGCTGTCACTCTGTGAGATTATTCTTGTCTTTTATGTTTGAAAACATCTAATATAACAGCCTTTTAATGTACCAATTTTTGCAAGAACCACAGGAAGTACTGCACAGAGAACCAGTTTTTACAGTCTGGCATTGTTGAATCACTGCTCTCAGATTTACTTACGTAATACTGCTGCATCTAGCTTTGCTTTGAATAATACATTGTGCCTCATTCCAAAAATTCAGGAAGACTTTGACAACTTCCTTCAATGAAGATATATAATATATGTGCATATACATATATACATGAATTTGCAGATACACATAAGCACACATATATCACAAAGAGTACTATTTCTCAAAACACTTAGGTTTGTTTTGTAATATGTACCTTCACAGTAGGAACTCACTGACATTTCTTTTATGTATAATGATTAATGATGTATAACATATAAAAAATTCACATAGAGTTTATCAGCTCTTCCCGAATTGCTGAACTGAGTACCAGATCTAGAAATGGCTCAAATGTGCCTAGGTGCTTTATTGTGACCCTTTTCAAGCTATGACCAAAGTCAAACAAAACAACCATACTATAGCAAGACTATCTCTCCTTTGGAGATGTCAAATATTTTATTTATTTATTTTTTTATTGAGAAAAGGAAAGAAAACAAGTTTCCGCCTCCTCCCAGCCTCCCATTT
>NC_022028.1:5311131-5318114 GCF_000317375.1 Microtus ochrogaster | reverse complement strand
GTTTTATCCCATGCTTTTTCAGTCACAGTCCAGCTGGCCTTGGTGAGCTCCCAATAGAATTTTTGAATTAATGCATCAAAATAAATATTTCAAGGTTTTTGTGTATTTTCTCTTGAAAGATTTGAAAGACGAGCGCTAGGCTTTGAAGCCTCCCTTTATCAGTGAGACATTGTACAATCACAGCCAAGTTACTAAACACATTTGCCTTTGTCAATGGTATAAATGCTAACTGTTTTAATTACTGTTCTATTACTGTGAAAAGCATGACCAAGGCAGTTCTTACAGAAGAAAACATTTAATCAGGGGCCTTGCTTACAGTTTCAGAAGCTTAGTCTATTATTATCATGGTGGGGAGCACTGCAGCAGGCATGGCAGACATGGTGCTGGAGAAGTAATTAAGAGTTACATCCTGATCCACAGACAGAAACAGCAAGCCTAGGCTTGGCATGGCTACCGAAACCCCGAGACCCACCCCCAGTGAAACAGTTTATTCAAACTCTTTTAATCTTTCCAATCCTTTCAAATAGTGCCACTATCTAGTGACTAAGCATTCAAATATATGAGCCTATGGGGGCATTCTTATTCAAACTACTACACTAACAACAGCTCACATATCATGGGGCCACTTGCAATGATAGATTAATTAATGAAAATACATTTTTATAATAGCATATGTCTTCTTTAGTGTCATCACTATTACTCCCATCCCCACTATTACTGCTGGATTCTTGGTGCCTTCTTGACCCTGGGCAGGTATGTTGGTATTAAGAAGGACAAATCAATATATGTATTTCAATAAACTATAACCAGGGATTTGTTGTTTTAAGGGCTTTAATATTCCATCCATTAAATATTCAAAATTCAGGTCTCAAAAATTTATCCATACCTCAAAATGGAGTCATGTTTTGATGGTAGAAAATAAAATAGTTTCAGATAGGAATAATGAGTACTGGTAAAACAAGCACCCACTTGTTTCAATTGAGCAAACTCCTGGCATTGAAAAGATGCTTTCTCGCTACTTTATGCTTTGTCATTTTTTGATATTCTTAAAATTTTAATTTCTAAGCCTTCAATTATATCCTATCAAATGTACTCTACCTATCCACACAATGTAGAGAAAGCACTCTCAAGGGTTATCATTTATCTGTATAAACAACAAGCATAAAATTTATGTATGCTATTTATTTAAATTAATTGGATGAATAAGAGCCACCCTATAAATTCCTCGTGATGTTTCTGACTGTAATGTAAAATGAATATGGGAAGGATGGTTCCCATAGTAACCTTATCAAAGAAAAGATGCTCACAGGAGGGCAGCCAGTTTGTTGGAGATTTAAGAAAACTCTGGAATCTTGAAGGTAAAAGATATGACATCGAGGAGTTGTTTCCAGAGAACAGAACATCTCCTGCCAAGGTTCTTTTCTTCCAGGCCATTAGATGCTTCCTGGCACACAATATGACTCAACACCAATTTGCTACACTCAGTTGCCTGTTGATTTCCACATTCATGTTCCTCCTTCAGCATTCCTCTTTGGCACTTTTAAAATTCTTCCGTGTTCTATACTATGATTCAACACATGCATTCCTTTTCCCTAGTATTGTATAATCTTTTTTGGGGGGGGGGTTCTATACATTATTTAATTTTACACAGTTCTCATTTAAAACAATCAGATCTTAAAATCAACAAGACCTATGATTCACACCCTTCCATCCATAACTATACTTAACTACTTCTGAGCGTTCATGAGAAAAAGATAATGTTTTTAAAGAAATCCTGACAGTTGTCATAAACATAAACCAATTTTAGAATAGGCATAATTACTAAATTCAACTGTGAGCTTTTCATTTTAATTTAGAAAAAAAAATGTATCTTATCTGCTTTTTTCTCAGACAATGGCAAATTTGTGTGCATATTTTATATAGAAAAAATTCATGTAATGTTGTATAATCTTAAAATATTTATAGAGCAACCTGCTCCAAACATTTACTATTAGTAGCACATGTACTCATTTTCAAGATATATTTACATCTCTCTCTAAAATAAAAGGAAAGGACACTCGCCACCAAGCTTTGTTAACTGAATTTGATCACCAGAATCTACTGACAGGAGAGAGGCAGCTCCTGTATGTTGTTTTCTGACCTCCATATGCATGCCATGGTGCGCATGTGCAAGTGCCTGTGCTCACCCACACCCCCCCACATCTCCCCCACAGTAAATAAATAAATGTAAGAAAATACTAAAAATAAACAAATAAACAAATAAGTAAATTAAAGCATGAGAGAAAGGAAACCTGCTTGAACCTTAAGTACTTCTGTTCTTCTGGGAAGAAGAAAAATGCTTTGTCTCTTGAAATATAAATGGCCTAATTCTCCCCATGTGTCCTTTCCCTGTGAGGCCTGGCTTGGTCTCAGTAAACACTGAATAGGTGTAGATTCATTGTTCCTGTCCTCCTCTGAAGTCTGTGCTATAATCCTTTTGAGGACTTACTTGCTTTTTCTGAATACCATTTTGTGTTGACAGTTTGCTAACTTATTTCACAGCTTTGCTCTTTCTCCCAGAAATCCAAACACTCTTAATCTATGGTGTTTCTACTAAGATGTTAACAGATCTAAATGTTTAAAGTTGAACATGTTCAAAAGCAGACACTGTTATCTTATCCCATTGTTCTGTTTCAGGTATTTCCTGAATCTGATAAAAACCAAATCCTTTCTCAACTAGGCCAGCTCAAAAGTGTTTGTTTCTTTTGCTGACATGTGTTTACTATGTCAGTCAGTAGACTAGCTTCAATTCATGCCCAGGATGATTGTCAAAGTTCTTTCTCCTCCATTCATCCTAATTCTCTAGTATGATTACATCATCTCTAATATGATTACATCATTTCTAGTCTTATTACTAAAATAGACACTGCGATGTCCTTTTGACTTTACCTTTCTATTCTCAAAATATCCTATAAATGTGGACTAGACTATATTACTAACATCCTTAAGAAAGTCCTACCAGTGGTGGTACCTATTTTCTCTTTTTATTTGTTTGTTTCTTTTTTTTTTTTACATAACCCAAACTAACCTCAAATTCATTATGTACTTCAGACTGAATTCAAATTCAGGGAAAATCTCTTGGATATGAGACAGCAGATATGCATCATCATATCTGGCAACACTTGTTTTATTTTTCTAAGGAAAAGTTTAATTCAAGCAATCATAATGATGTCACAGACATAATATCCCTATCACTTGTGTTGTTTAGCTTTCTTATTGGCACCTTGACACAACCTAGAATCAATTACCTAGAAAGAGAGAACTTCATTTGGGGAATGGTCCAGGTTTGATTGCCAAGTGCCATCTCTGGGTGGGATGGTTTTGACTGATACGGAAATGCTCAGACTACCATGATACAGGTGGGTGTGGCTATATAAGAAAGCTTGCTGAGCAGATAAGCAGCATCCCTCCATCCTTTCTGACTCTGGTTCCTGTCTTTATTTCCTACCCTGATTTACCTCCATGAAAAATTGTGACCTAGAAGTATAAGCCAAATAAACCCTTTCTGCACCATATTCCTGTTGGTCAGAGTGTTATTTTCACAACCATAAGATGAAACTCAAACATTCTGTCTCCCAGAATCTGCATAATCTTTGTTGCTCTTTCATCTTGCCAGTACTGGCCAATCCTGGAGCTTGAAACCACGTTCTCTCTGTTCGAAATATCATCAAACCTCTCTTCAGGGTTTACTTCCTCTGATGTTCTATTTCTGATTTATTTCACTTTCTTATTTTAATCTCGTTTTGTATTTTGCTGTGCTGGGGAGCAAGCTCAGCGCCTTTAGATTGCTGAGCAAGTTCTCTACCAGTCCCTGCTGCTTACTTTCTTTGCTCTGACATCAAATTTCCATAATGCTGCCTGGTAGAGGACATATATGACTCTCCCAACACCATGATTTCTGGTCATATTTTCTCCAGGGTTTATCTCTCTTTATGTGCTGTGCCATGACATCTTTAGTAGTGAATGTTAATTAGACCAAACATTTTGTGCATGTAAATAGGATACTTTGGTCATATTAATTCTTTGTTTCTTGCTGGCCTCCTCTTCCCTCTCATATAGGCTGCCCTTCCCCCACACTGGCCTCCTGTACTTTGACATTTTGTATATTAAACATAATAATTAAAAATTCTGGTATTTATCTGTATTTGGCTTATTTTTCTTAATATCCACCATTTTTTTTTCTTGCAGAAGACATGATTTCATTTTTATTTTTCTTGGGGAGATAGGTGTTATATGCATATGTATGTATATTGTAGTTTTCTTTATCTATTTATCTATTGACAGACTCCAAAATTCACATCATGGTGATTGTAGTTTTTCAATGAACATAAGTGTCTAGATATGCTTGTTGCTTGCTGGCTTGAGCAAATATGTAATGGGTGATGAGAATGAAGCTGTAAGGAAAGCCCAAGGACTCATTACTAAATTCTACCAGACATGTAAAGAACTCTCAAAAGCCTACAATTTCTTTTTAATTAGCCCCCAAATTACGTTATCTTTGCAGAAGCAGGTTTTCCTAACCTCGTGGATATATTATTTTTGATCTTCCAAACAGGTCTTGGCTTCTAGTCGAGTCACAAAAAATGCCATTAATTGAATGAGTGATCTGACAAATGAACACCATAATTTGACCCCCATTTTGCTACAGTGATGAGATGGGAACCATTACCTGAGATATAACAACAGCTAAAAATAGTAGCCAGAAGTACGTGGCATACAGAAGGTAAAATTGTCCTCATACCATATATACCACTTCTTTATTTTCCTTCAAATCATCCTATATATTTGACAATAATGTAAATTTGAAAGGTAAAGTGTGAAATAGCAGAGCAAGCATATTTACAGCTGTAAATTTGTAACATATATCTGCTTTTTACTTCACAATAATGATTTAATAATCTAGTACTTTGCAACTTATAGAACAAATAAGCAACCCAAAATTCCTAAATAAGACAACATGGTCACTGCTGTCTGAACCCACTCTTCAGTAAATGCTTGCGACCTAAAGCCCTCTGTCCAATTTGCGGCTTCAGAAAGAACTAGACTCCCCGAGTCTCTTCCCACCAGCAAGGTGTTCTGAATTTTTCAACAGAAAGGTTTGCCCTAATGAAAGCAAGCTATATTCCCTGGGTGGTTCATTTGGCAGGGCAATTGGGCTGTTTTCAGCAATTCTCTAAACTCAGATTTTACATTTTAACTCTGAAGAAAAAAAGGAAAAGAAAGTAAAAAGAAAAAAAAGAATTAACTGAAGTTTTCAAAAACAAGTCACAAAATACTATAGCATAAAGTGGCTACAGACAGGATTCTAAGAGCTCTTTTATGCTCATCCAGACAAATCACCCAATATAGCACTTGGGTTCCACACAGGCTGAGAGCTTCCTGCTTGCAGTAAGGTTGAGACAACCTTCAAGTGTCCCTATTTTTAGCTTAACCTTAATGCAGGCTTATTTTTGAAGAGTCTTTTTTTATTATTATCTAGACTTTTTCAGTCAAGAAGAAACTAGGTGTCTTCATGATACTGCTGGCACCGTTTAAGATATTTCTTGAGAATTATTTTCCCATTTTTGACTTTATTTCAAAATTCTTTCAAAGAAATTTGAAGAAGAGTGATGTTAGGGTTTTCTTCTTCTTTTCCTTTCTCTCTCTCTTTTGCTTTTTTTTTGTGAAAACACTCTTATTTAATAGTCATCAAAATTACTTCTCAGTGAAATGGGCAGTGTGTGCAGTAAGGAGGGACAGGAGAACACATCCAGGCACAATTCAGTGTGAGGAGAACTGAAGAGAACGATGGATGGAAAACAAGAGAAGCAAGTGCTCTTGATGAAAATGGGGAGCTACCAAACCTACAACCTCTAACAGGGTATTAGAAAGCTTAGGGACATCAGCATCCTGGAAAAATTATGCTAGTTTACAAACTGAAATTTCTAATAAAGATATGAGTAGATAACACTGCTTATGTCTTCAATCGACTTATTTGCCTCTTATCATTTGAAACGAGCATACCTGAAACCAAGCAGATAAGGAAGATATAATGAAGCCAATATCCTAAGAGAGTTAACGTCTTTGATAGGATCATATATCTGAAAAGTCTTAAAAACTAATGCTACTTAGAGTGTTGTTCCTTAAAGGAATCACTCCAGCTTTGGCATCTTTAGCATGCAATATTGATTAGAGCTAGATATTTCGGGAGTCGCTTCCTGTTTCCAGATGATACTAAGAAAATGTGGGGGTCCTCTTGTAGATCTTGGTCTCATTAGGGATATAATCTTGAGGATAGTTTTATTAGAATTCAAATAAAAAATAAAGGGAGGGGAGGCTCTCATGAGGATGTACTGTATGAGAGAAGAATAAATAAAAAGATGAGAAAAGAAAAACAATCTCTTGGCAGCCGAGCTCTAAAAGAACACCAACTTCTCAGCAGAAGAGAATGGAAGCAAGAAGGAAAAAAACAAAAACAAAACCAGAACAAAACAAACCAGCAAAGTATAACCTTTAGGTTAAGCCATCATTGGAATCAGTCAGCTGGCAGCAGGCCGACCAGGCTTGAAAGGGTGGGACTTTAGAGAAAAAGAAAGGGAATGCAAAGTATGGGGGTGGGTGGGAGCAGGCTTAGACAGAGAGAAAAATAAGAAAAGTCGAAGTTACACTTTTCTGAGAGACACGTGAGCATTTTTACAAAGACACATGGCTGTGGCTCCTTAAGTCTCTGCCCTAGGGAATGAAATTCTGGGAGGAAAATGTGTATTGTGTTATTAAGGCCTCAGTTTCCCACTTAAGTTTTTAGCAGCGCTTTGATGTGGGAGTGTCATATATCAATCTGTTGATTTCATTGGTTAAGCAATAAAGAAACTGCTTGTTTGGGAGGCAGAGGCAGGCGGATCTCTGTGAGTTCCAGACCAGCCTGGTCTACAGAGCTAGTTCCAGGACAGGCTCCAAAGCCACAG
>NC_022028.1:5303920-5310811 GCF_000317375.1 Microtus ochrogaster | reverse complement strand
GGGATGCAGCCCACCACTCCTATTACAACAGGGCTTGAAGTGAGGTTGCCTTCCCAGAGGCGGCCACTCCGTCCTTGGCAGTGTTCCCTTGACTCACTCTCTAGCTGGAATGTTAGGTTCACTTTCCATGACCTTTATCAGAAGGAAATCATGTTCCCTTAATGGCCTTACTGTTTCTTTGTCATCAAGGAAAGAAAGATCAGGGGGCAAGTCTTCAAATGATCACTCTTTATTTGATTTCATTTTATTTTGTCGAATGCTTTCTGTAGCTCAGATAACACTTACTGACGGAAATGATAATGCAGGCATAGTCCAACAATAAGACTTCATTGCTATGTATTCCTCAAGAATTTCTATGTCAACACCTGCCACTTTACAGTATAGGAAGGCGGCATTTCTACTAAGAAAAATGATAATCACTTTCTCAGAGGAGCAGCTTATATCTATGGAAACAATCTGTGGAAAGGAAGAAGGAATGATTTATTGGTCTCGCTGAACTTGTTGGACACATGCTCTCATGTTTGCTGTTTCCTTCTGCGGGATTGAAGCCTTGCTATTTTTGCCCTTCTCACTTCTTTGCACCAACTTCTACACTAGGTAGTGGGTTAGCTTCCCTGACTGGTGAAGCATTTTAGATAAAGCTGACCTTTCTAAGGAAGTATGGCTTTTAGCTTTTGTTTCTTGTGAGCTAAGTACTACTGCTCAAGGAATTCATTTCTCATGTATTGAATTATGGTGAAGTAAGTACTTTCCTCTATTCTTAGGAGGGGAGGATTTTCTGATTCAGCATTGCCTAATCTTGGCTAGGAGAATAACATAACATCAAAGATTAAGGTTTAGAACAATCTTGGAAATTCAAATGAGTCTTTTATCTGTATTTTATGGAATATTTTCACCAGCTCTATAACAAAATGTACAAGTACATATAAAACAAAATATATAATGACTGCTGACAGACATAGGCTGTTGTTGAACCAACACACTCACAATATAGAATATTGCATTAATCACAAAATTCCCATCGTGCCCCTCAGCAATCAGTAGCCTTCCAGTAACTTGGCTCCTGGCAGTGACGAATCTATTTTTCCTTCTATTATTGGCAATTAAAGATTTTCATACAAGTGATTCATGCAGTGCAGAGCTATTGCATTTGATCAACTCCATGTACTCTAAGGGTTTTGAGATAGACCTATGCTGTAGCTTTTATCTGTATTTCCTTCTCTTCCGTTTGTCAAAATACCAGTTGTTGAATTCCTCGATGTTCCAGGTTTTAACTTTTGTGAGTAAAGTCACTACAAACAGCCAAGAACGGAACTATTTTTAACCTTTTTTTTTTCTTTTTTTTTTTGTTCAATATAAACAAGTGATATTAGTGAGCCTGTGGGTGGATTTACATTTTACTCTACTAATATCTGTCAAACTTTCTCAAATGTTTGTCCCATTTTGTTTTTTCATAAGCTATATATGAATTTTCATATCTATATTCACACTTAGTCTTAATTTTAACGTATCAATTAACATTTCAGTGTTAGTTCTGTAGTGAATATTAATGTTGAATTTAGCTTCATATAATTATTCATAATTAGTACTTTATTTGTGAAAGAATTGTCTATTGAAAATTTCTTCCACCGATTTCACAGTTTCTGTGTTTAATCTGTGATTGAATTATAAGATTTTTAATGCATTCTGAGTATAATTCTATCTTCATATATGTTATCCAAATATTGTCGTTCTTAGCTCCCATAATTTCTTGCCCATTAGTTAATTAATAGTTATTTTTTAAATATCAAGTCGTTTTCATTTTCTGTGAATTTCAGTTTAGGGATGTTTTTTGTTTTTGTTTTTTTTTTTATTTTTTTTGTTTGGTTTTTCGAGACAGGGTTTCTCTGTGGTTTTGGAGCCTGTCCTGGAACTAGCTCTTGTAGACCAGGCTGGTCTCAAACTCACTGAAATCCGCCTGTTTCTGCCTCCCAAGTGCTGGGATTAAAGGTGTGCTCCACCACCGCCCAGCGGATGTTTTAAATAATTGATAATTATTGTATTCTAATAACTTCCCGCCTAAGCAAAAGTCACAATGATTTTCTTCTGTGTTTCCTTTTGGAAACTTTATCATTACAACTGGTTTATGTAAGCCTATGACTCTATTCATGCTACTTTCATGCCCTAAGAGACAGACGTGAAGTTCTTGTTCACCCATATGTAATGGTGCACAGGACACTCTCTGAAAAGTTACTTTAGTCCCATAGATTTGTTTCAGTATTTTCACTGGGAAAATAGTTAAATGTGTAATTTTATAGCCATTGCCGGTATAGTTGCAATTCTATGTTTATTACATACCCCACTTTCATAACGCATATATACAACTGAGAAGAATTGACATATTTTTATTATTAATTATTCTACAAATGATATTCTGAATTTCAGTTGGGCGTTTCTTTCATCACATTTGCTTGTGGCCTTGTCTCCAAGTCATCCTTTTAAATGCTGGTTGTTATAGGTAGGCCAAATCTATTCTAGGCTGTGCCATTCCTAGGCAGGTGGACCTGGGCTGCATACGACAGGCAGAAAGAGCAAACCAGTCGGCAGTATTCTTCCTTGGCCTCTCTTTCAGCTCCTGTCCTAAAGTTCCTTCTCTGTTCATTATTCATAGACTGTACCCTCTAGTTAAAATAAAGCTCCACCTCACCATGTTTCTTTCGGTGATAGTGTTTATTATGGCAACAGAAACCAAACCAGGACACACATATATCCCCCAGATTTAACCACAACTCTTTTATTTCTCAGTCACAACTGAGAATGTTTCTTTAAAAGTCAAGTTCCAGGTCTTTATGGATAATTTATCAAAATGCATATAATTACCAGTTGCAAACCTGCCAACACAGTATGCTAAAGTGCTTTTGTAGTTCCTTTAAAAATCTTTTAGGAACAATCAGATCATCTGTGAATGAAAACAGGTTTTTATTAGAAAGGGAATATATTCTGAATAATATTATCTTGTTTTACTACTCGGGACACCAAAACACTGAATAACAAGTATGAAATCCATTTTCCTATGACACTGGAAAGTTTTCTTTCCATTAGAAGTTTAATGATGGTTGCATCTGAGTAGTTGATGGATTTAGCTAATGTCTTTTCCATATTGACTAAGACAGCTGCTAGACCTTCCTTTTACATTGTATTTATTTGTTTGTTTAGAGACAGGTTCTGCTGTAACAAAGGCTGACGTGGGACTCCTAGTCTCCCTGCCTCTCCCTCCTGAGTGATGACATTGCTGGTGTGAGCCATTATGCCTAGGCTCAGCCTTTAACCATTTTGTTAACATTAAAAACTGTATTTCCTGGTATTTTCAAAGGCAAACGTCTTTAATTTCCTGGAATGGCTCCATTTGTTTTTTATCACATCTATTTTACATCTGGTTGATTTAATTGGCTAAGAATTAGTGTACATTTAGGATATTTGGGTTATAGCAGATATGGGATGATTGTTTTTGTAGATTCTAATTTATTCTTTGAGAATTTGATACATGTAAGCAATGTGCTTGGATCACCCCTAATCCTGAGTCCCTTTTATCCAATTCCTCCCATATACTCTATTTTATGTCCCACTCACCTGTATATACTTTTTCTTTTCCTTGAGTGACTCCAATTGCTGTTGCATATATATATATATATATATATATATATATATATATATATATATATATATATATATATATATAGATATAGATATAGATATAGATATAGGGCCATACAGTGAGACATAGGTAATGTACCTGAGGCAATATCTCTGAATAAAACTATTGTTTATTCCCCCTGAAGCTCTCAACTATTAAGATCATTGCAGCTAGAGGTAGAACTTTGTAAACCCTTCCCTCTCCATATTGAAATTTTGGCTAACTTGATCTTGTATAAATCTTGTGCATGCAGTCACAAATGTTGCGATTTCAAGTGTCATGTCATGTCATGTCGTGTCAAGGGGCGTGCTATATCATCAAACCACAGTTTTCCAGTCTTCTCCCTCTTCTGAGTCTTACAGTTGTCCAGCTCTCTTCTCCAATGATTCCGGAGTGTTGGGAAAAGGTGTGTTACAGATATACTATTAAAAAGTTTAATTCGTGCTTCCTATCCTTATTTGAATTTTTATGCTAGAGTAATAATAGTAACATTAGAAAAAAAGGGTAGTGTCCAAGTGTTATTTCTTCCTTAAAGATTTGTGCAATTCTTCAGTGAACCTTCAGTGAACTAAGAATTATCTTTTTGTAGTTATATAGCTACCCAGTATCTATTACTTCTATAACAGCATAAGATAGCTCAGAAGCAAAAGGAATCAGAGAGACTGCATCTCCCAATCCTCATTCTGAGTATGCTCCCAGTGAACTGAGGACTGTCCTCTTGAAAGTGGACATCTTTCTGTTAAAGCTCCTACTACTTCCCACAAGTGCTGTGTAACTTGCAAACCTCTGGGGGAACATCCAGTAAAAAGCCACGAAAAATGTTTCTTTTGTTTGTTATTCTCTTTTCATTATTTTGTCCTACTTTTTTTAATGATAGGGCTGGTATGCTTATCTTCAGTAAAAGTGCTGAGTCTTGATTGATAACAGGGTTTCTCTGTGTCACAGCCCTAGCTATGTAGACCAGGCTGGTCTTGAACTCAGAGAGATTCACCTGCTTCTGAGTCCTGAGTGCTGGGATTAAAGGCATATGTCACCCAGTACGTGTTATGAATTCACAATTATTCAAGTCAGCTGTCCAACCATCCTATATATGTTTCCCTTCTATATTAAAATTATGAATTTTCAGTAGAAAATTCAATTTGTGTCCCAAATGTCTTCCATTTCTTCACAGTGTTTGCGAAGTTTACTCCTGTGAGCATGAGGGACATGTTTATCTATGTTCTTCAGCTTTTCTTGCATAATTCTGTTTTATTTCTACAATAGTTTGTGTTGAGTCTTCTTTTTTTCTGCTTTTTATAAGTTATATTTTCCTGAATTACTGAAAATTTTTTTAATGGAAGCTGTATCCTAATCTTAGCAAATTCAGTTCTCCATTGTTAGACTTTGTGTTGGAATGTTGTTAAATCACTCACACATTTGTATTTCATTGTTATTTTTATTACATTTGTGTATGTGTGTGTGTTTGTGTGCACATGAGTGCAGGTGCCTGTAGAAGCCATAGTTGTCATAGCCCCATGAAGCTAGAATCACAGACAAATGTAAGCCACTTAACGCGAGTGCTGGCAATGCATCTCAGGCCCTCTGTCTTACATCAATCCATAAGACATTTCTCCAGACCCCAATTTTTTATCAGTGATCCAAAGAAGCCCCTTACCTAAGATTAATAAATCATGCTATTTGAACAACAAAATTCTCTAGGCCTTACTGGATAGACCAGATGTTGTCGTATTTTCTTGGCTGTCTGAAGGAAAAATAAACTCTTCTCACTATTTTTAAAGGCAGTGGATTGCTTCTGCTCCTTTCTGCAGATGTTTGTCTGACATATCTGATTGCAATTAGTTACTTTTCATGTATGGTTGGGACAGTGCTCTGCTTCCAGTTTGCAGTAACACCCCTTTCTGGGGCTCTTTCTTTCAGCTCTTCTCTAATTTAGGGTACTACTTTTGAAAACCCAAATTTCCTCCAACTCTGACCTCTTGGCCTTCCATTTCAGGAGCCTGCAGGGCTCAGCCTTGGCGTCAATCTTGAATGCTCCTCATGAAAGCAAGTGGGGACTTGGAAAAGCCCACTTCACTTATTTCTCTCCTAAGAATCATGTCCTAACTCCTTGTACTCAGCATCAGATCACTGCTATTTCACACATTTTCCAAGTACATTTTAGATGTTTAAAACTAGAGGGCGGGTCTTGCTCTGGTATGCCTTTGTGCATGAATGCATGAGCAACATCTTACAAAATAAAGTCACCTCCCTGATGTTTTTCTCCTCCCTAAAAAAGCAAACATCTCAGAAGTACGTGACAGACAGTGTTAGTGTGGGTTCCATTCAAAGAACCAAGTGACATCTGCTTATCTAAAGAGTACATTCAAGGTTTCAAAAAATTCCCACCAGAATGTTAGCTAAAACCTTACAGGCCTTAATCTGGAGTGTCAATCTGTGATAACTGATCCTCTGGGAGGATAAGTATAGTGGTTGCTTTTCAGTGGGAAACAGTCACTTAACAGAAAGTATTCTTTGTTTTCCTTCAGAAACATGCTTTGTGCCTCCAAATAGTTTGGATTGAAGCAAATAGTCTAGATAAATACAGAAAGGTATAGGTTAATGTACATTTTAAATGTGTGACCACATTTCAGATATTGACTTGTATTAAATTCACTGATGTGCCTCTGATTAAAAAATAAATTTTTAAAGAAGAAAAAGAAAGGATATCATAATACTTGCTATAGAATAATGCAGCCATTTTGTGCCATTTCCATAATCTCTACATTCCTTCTTTTGAAGTTCTTCATTGGCCTCCATCTTCTCCAGAGGGAAGACCAAGCCCTTTATATCACACCCAAGGCTGTCTGTGCCAGTCTCACTGACATTTACCCTCCGACACAAGCACAAGATCCTAGATCATTTTCATATCAATCATAACTGAAGGAAGAAGTGTGATATTAGAAACACTCATCTCAGAGATTACACTTAAGCTTAAAGTGCAGCCACTCGTAAGACCGGCAACTTTATCAACCCTTTCAGAGTTCAATATGTTATTAGCTGCACACACTAGTCTTAAGCCTCAGACACTTTAAATCTGAGAGATAAATAAAATCTGATGTTTCAGAAAATTATTTCCACAGCTGCCTAATTGCTTCTAAATCTATCCCCATATCCTGGGGAGTTGGCCTAAAATGAGTGATGAATATTTACATCTGAAAATGTTGTATTAGGAGCGGCGG
>NC_022028.1:5289880-5302365 GCF_000317375.1 Microtus ochrogaster | reverse complement strand
TCTTTCATGGTATAACCTGTGTGCCAGGGTCATTTTTGTCTCTGGGCCATTGCTACAATTATCAGACTATTCTTAGTGTATTGAGCATTGTGTTAAGTATAGTATGATTTAGTTCACCAATGTTCATAAAAGGCACAAAGTCTGAGCATTGTATTTCTGAGTTACACACGAAGAAAAAGGATTAGAGACAGCTATTGTGTTCATGTTATCACCCTCCCTTCCTCACCAGATAGGTGAGGTGGTGGGAGCCTCTTTGGTGAAATTTAGATTCCAGAGAGTTATATCCCCCCAAAGAGTATTTGGGACCCTGATTGATTCTTGTCTCTTTTCATTTCCTGGGTACAACGTGAGGATCAGTTCCTTCGACTTATGATATCACTGAAATATAATTCAAAGCTTGATGGGCTGTGGCAGATTTTGACATTTTAATCTGAGATTACCAATCTTTTACAGGTAGATATCACCCTGACCCCAATACTGCCTCTGCGACTCCCTTGAAACAGGACAGCTTACAACATTCCAGGGTAGCAGAAGCTTATCTTCAGAAGCTCCGTTGTTTAGGGGAAAACATAGCTGATTGTGTCAGGATAATCATGCAGGATGAACCCCTCTGATTAACTCAAAGTTGATCTGCTAGAGCTTATAACTATGTCTGTAAAGGCCTTGCAGCCACATTCTTAAAATATAATGGAAATAAAGTTATTGTTTTTTACAGTTTCCTTCAGAGTTAGTGATAGGGAATCAGAAAAGAACATTTATCCTTGTGGATCATCTGAAAATTCCTCTCTCCACATAGGTCATGTCTTCAAGCACAACTGATGATGCATACCAGTAAAACATACCTTCCAATGGTTACCTGTGGGGATGAATAAAATCTGCTGTCTTCTCCCAATCCTTTCTTTGTCTTATATAAATACAAACATATATCTGTCTTTGTAATATACCATTTAGATAGGTGAGTGGATCTGGGGGAGGGGAGAAATGTCCAAGGGAGCTGGGAGGAGTGTAGGGAAAGAAAACTGTAGTCAGGACAAACTGTATAAATCTATATTCAATTAAAAAAGATTCATAATATTAGTTTTTCTAAATAAGAAGAATATTGGTCTGGAGAGATGGCTTAGTGGTTAAGAGCACTGGGGGTTCGTCCAGAAGTTCCAGATTCTATTCACAGTGCTACATGGTAGCTCACAAGCATCTGCAACTCCAGTTCTAGTGGATGCACACCCTCTTCTGGTCTCCATGGGTACTGCACACATGTGGAACACAGACACACAGGCAAAAATTCCACTCATGCATATATAATAAAAATAAAAACCTGAAAATAATTAAAACACAAAAGAATGAAGGGAATGAATAGTGGGAAAATTCTGAGAAAGATTGACCACATTTGGGGTAAAATATCTGGGGATTAAGCAGCACATTCCACACAAAGGAAACTTTCAACCTAAAATCATCACTTCGAAGCAAAATGTTTAAATCATCAATAGAAATGGTTCATACAATGCAAAAAGTAATCCTCTATAAATCAGTCTGCTACTATAGCTGTTATGATCAAATTCCTGAGAAAAGACTTAGAAAAAATTCATTTTGGTTCTTGATTTCAAAGGCCTCAGTCATAGTTGCTTAAATCCATTACTCACGAGATTGGCTAGGCAGAGCCTCGTGGCAGAGAAAACAGAGATAGACTGAACTTCTCATTACATAATAGGCTGGAAGACAACATCATATCCCCTGGAACTGAAATGAGATGTGGTTGTGAGCGCCCACGTGAGTGCTGGAAATCAAATGCCGGTCCTCTGGAAGAGCAGCCAGTGCTCTTAATAGCTGCTGTACTATCATCCTGGTTTTCTATGATAAGACTAAGAAGTCTCAGCCACCAAAAATTAAGGCAAATAATTGTCATAAATAGTTATTTACTGCTTTAAGATATGTAATAGCTAAAGACAAGATTAAAGAAATAAACGAAGAACAATGATGTCTAGAATAGGCAAAACAGCATGTCAAAATATACAAACAAGTAACTTTGTATGGACTGAGCAGGTTGTACTTAGTTATTTAGGAGTGTGTGTGTGTGTGTGTGTGTGTGTGTGTGTATAAAACAATAATTAGTAAAAAGAGAGACTGATTTTGAAAGAAAGCAAAAGAAAGGATTGTAAGAGGGTTTGGAGGGAGGAAAAAGAGGAAGGAAATGATATAGTTATATTACAATGTCAAAAAGTAAGTAACAAATCTATATTGCTGCATTCATTAGCATTAACTTTTAAAATAATATATATTACAGAATTTTTGCAGAGATAAAAGAAAAGAAATTGTATTTTTAAAAGATTAATGTATATTTGGATGGAACACACAGTGATGGACATAGTACTGGACAGGCAGAAGAATATTAATATTTGTGTAATTAATTTGGTGGATCTTCTTGTTCTATACAGAAGTTATCACAAGAGAATCAGAATGACTTCTGAAGGTGACTTTTAAGGCAGTTTTGAGAGAAGTGTAGAGTTGTGGAGTCCAGTACTGATGACTACGTTTCCAAAATTCTCCCACAGATATGGGAGCTTAGAAAGGCTTAGAAAACACTGCAGGAGAAGAAAGATCGTAAGAGCCAGAGGGAGGAGTTTGAGTGAGACTGTGTTTCTAATAATGTCCATCTGCCTTTTAAACTATTTGGGTAGTGGTGCCATAGCTAAATCTCTGAGAACAGTGTGTTGGAGTTCTGGGAAATTCTGGCCCTCCTTGATAAAAACTACAAATAAAAATCTACTTTCCTGCTAATTGCATAGTCAGAGAAAATTGGCAATCAGTATGAATGTGCCATGGCTCCCAGTGCAGTCATTTCCTTCCCAGCACCTGAGGGACTGCTGATTCTGTGGCTGTTATCTCTGTTCAAGTTGTGCTTTAGGGAGCTCTTAGGTAAACACAGGAGCTTCTGGGCTTCATTAGGTCCAAGTAAGCACACAGATGCTGTGTACATGCCTTTGTGAGATTGGAGAAGTGGAAGACAATGTATCCAACTTTTGCTAAGTGCTACAAATAAAGTAAAATGCAATGGAAAACCCACGAGGAGCCTGCTTTCAACATGCACTTACTGCATAATTATAAGAACAAGCAAATTCAACTATAGTGGTTTGTTAATAGAGTCTTAAAACTAATGTTCAACGGATTCAAGTAAGTATTCACAAACACCCTTAAAAGCCATGCTGAGATCTAGATGTGACAAAATTCTTTATATAACAACGTGCAGATATTTCAGTCATCTAAAGTGATTTTATATAGCAAATATCAAATTCAGGGAATTTACTCTTTGATAAAATTCAAAAGTATAAACCTGGCTATTAAGCCATATTCCAAAGTCTCAGAGCAGTGAGACATGTCAGGCAGTATCTATCTCTTCACAAAGTCTTATTGTTTTAGTGTTTGCTGACTCTCTGCTCCTGAGACTGCCTTGTGAACTAAAACATAGCTTCTTGTCTTTTAAGGGGAGACATCTTAATGCAATAATATAGCCACACATTCAATGCGAGCTTCTCAGCTTCTATAAAATCTCTTAAGAACATTTATTTAAAGTCATGATTAATCATCACAGATGCAATTGATGAAAGATGGCCTAAATTCTTTGCTTCCTTCTGCAGCAAGAATCAGAGTCAAATTCCTTCTCTTTAGCATTGGACTAGGAGTAACTTACATCTGTAGTGGAAATGACATTGGGTGCTACCAAGGCTATTTCTTTTGAAGCTTACAAGTTCCACATAAGCACATTGGGCTAATAAAACCCCTGGAAGCCATGCAAGAGATCTAGGAACTTCAGCAGAAGGGTGCTAGAGAGGCCCATTGAGGATCTCCCATTAACAGTAACAATGCCATCTTGCTTTGTGGTCATCTCTACCTGGTACCTGACATCTGCATGAAGCCATGGTGGGTCTCCAAGTCAGCCTATCAATCAGTTTAACACATCTGTGTGTCTTCAACTAATGCACTCACATCTTGCCCAACTTTCCAGGTCATCAGATCTTGTGATAAAACACATGGCTTATTTTTAAGCATTGGAATCTGAGATATTTACACACATTGTAACACATAACTTGGGTAATGTCTGTAACATCTATGTGTGATCCTAGCTATTAATTTAATCATGAAGTTTATATGACTAATCAGGTAACTGAGGACTATTGGAAAGTAAACCAGAGTTAGCTGTGTGTTTCTGCCTGTGTTTGCCTCTGTGTGTATGTGTGTGTGTGTCTGTACAACTATTTGTAATGTGTTGAAGTTTGGAAAAAGAGAGAGCATGTATTCTGGAAAGACATAAAGAGGAACAATGGCTGTGTTGACTTCATTTTCTAATGCTCATATTTTTTAGGATACAGGATATGACTCACTTGCTCACAACATCTGTGATGCTACCTAGTTCATAAAATATAATAAAGAATCAGAGCTATTTCTGCAAGAGGTACTCACCTTTTGAGATAAAATTCGATCTGTGAATAGAACTCACTGTTTCACATAAAGGAAATACTATTGCTAAGAAAGAAATTTTCATGCAATTGTCTACTCTGTATTTATGAGAAAACTTTGCTACCTGTGAGTTGCATTGTAACACATCTCCATTTCCTGGGAGATTTATTCAATTTGGTATGACAATGCACTTCCCCAGGTTGTACCCTGTTTCCTTTCTTTATAGTTCCATTCACTTGTCTTTTATTTTTATTGGTCCTATTTTCAGATTTGTCTGTAGTCTTTTCAGCTAGAAACATTTGCTTCACAATAGCACAAGCAAATCATGAGGAGCATATTCAGAAAGAGCAAAAGCAAAGTGAACTACAGCAACATGACGTCCACTGTGTAAAAGGTAACATCAAGTCCTCCTTGGAATTGACATTTAGAGCTCCTTGGGTGATCATGTGTTTCTCTTTGATCTTCTGCCTTGATCAGTTTCTTGGGTCTAGAATAGTTGGTTCATACCTATTCAGCAGTCTATCAACAATTAGTGCTTTGTTTCCATAGAGATCCTCATCTTTTACCTCAAATTCTCCAGCACAGTGCTGTCCCTTTGATTTCCAATATTTGAGAACTGCATGAAAACTAGAACTCTCAAGAATGATGCTTTAACAATTATGGAATCAGTGATAAGTTAAATGCTACCATTTACTATTCATTGTGTGAACAACTCTGGGTGCTATTCTGTGACAGGCCCACATTTCTCTGTATCTTACTGCCATTTTAGCCTTTTCTTCTCTTGATTCTTTCCTAATCTATTTAGTGTGTGTGTGTGTGTGTGTGTGTGTGTGTGTGTGTGTGTATTACACATATGGGTAATAAACAAAGAGTTCAGATTGCTTTGGAACTTGGAGTTATGGTGGTTGTAAGCCACCATGTGGGATCTGAGCAGTGAACCTGTGTCCCCAACAAGACCAACAGCAGCTCTTAACAACTGAACAACCTCTCTAAGCTCTTTTATAGTTTCCTAATTTTGTATTTCTCACTCTTGTTTCATAGACCTCATCCAAATAGACTTTCTGCGCCCAGCTTTATTTTAGGGAAAACAACCTAACTTATCATTGAATGAACTCATTTGGAAGATATTCTGTGTGGTAGGAGCTAAAACCTAATTATTGTTCTAATGTAACATTCCCAAGGATTAGTTCCTTTTAAGATAAAAGAGTGATTTTCATGTGATTTTAAATAATTCTATCTTATTTATAAGGAGGAGACAGCTGTATTTTGAACTTATAGCTTAGGTTGAGAACAGTAATATACACATTTAGACTTTAGTGGAATAAATATATCAGCCTCATAAATATTTTATTGCAAATACTGTTCTAAGAATCTTGATAGAAGCATGCTGTTAGGGTGCAAGGTGTAGTCTATTTTACTAGGGTCATTTTTGAATCTGATATAAATTACAGTCAATGCTTTTCAATGTCAGTGGGAACTCAAGCTTCAGTGACAGAAGATAACACTCCAAAACTTAATTAAAAATAATGAACCAATAATGAAACATTGCATAATTACATTTGGCAACAAAAATATCAATACTGAACCCTTGTACATATAATTTTAAATGTTTCTCTCTTCAGCCAAGAACTGAACTGTGTGCTATTTAGTCAGACTCAATTAAATCCACCTACTCATTTACAGCCACTGTCCTAAATTAATGAAAAAAGCAAAGCAATAATTATAACACGAAAATTAGCTAAATAAATGATAAAATTTGTACCATTAGTAAACTTTATTAAAATAGGAAAAATAGTGAAATATTGTTCTTTATGATTTGTAGGGTTAATGCCTGTCTACCAAATGTAGATGGGTGTTCTCCAACTCTCATCTGGCAGAAAATGTGTTAAGATTTACATGTTCATAATAAAGCATGTGAAGTGCAAAACATCAACTCATATTTGATTCCATTAAAATATTTACTACTAAAAAAGAACTAAAGGTGCATTTGACTAAAGATTTATGAAGTCAACATGATAGCGAAGTTATGACAAACAAAAGCATGAATGGTCTGACTACATGGACTCAATAGTCAGGTAGCAGAGAAATGAAATCTGGTGGTCGACTTGCCTTCTCTTTAAGGTTGACTTGAGCTGGTAGAATCGAGGCACCCACCATTTAGGGAAGATTTTCTTTCTCCAGTTAAGCCTTCCTGGAAAGTTTATGCCCCCATAGACTTACTCAAAGGTGTATTTTCAAGGTAACTATAAATCTTCTCCAGCTGTCCATCAAGTTTTACTACCATCACAACTGACTAGCTGCTTAGTAGCTTCAAACATGCTATTCTGTGGTTTCTGGGTTGTCGTTGTATCCACTGCTTAACTTGGCTCTGTACTCTAATGGAGTTGCAGTTGAGCTGTTACAAGCCTGCTGTCTCATTTGAAGACTCATCAGTTCACATAGGACTTGGTAGAATTTGGTTCTTTACAGAGTAAACTAAGGATGCCAGTTAAGTTCTCACTTGGCTCTTATTTCAAAGATGATCTCAAGAACATTCCACATAGAGCTAGTCAGCTGAACAGTGGTTTTGTGACTGGAAGCAGAGAAAACCATAGACAGAAATCAGTTAGTAATATGGCAATACAAGATGGGTGATGATTGACTGATGTGGGATTTCCCTTAGTTTGCTGTGCATGCCATCAGTGAATAAAGAAACTGCCTTGGTCTGTTGATAGGGCAGAACTTAGGTAGGCAGGGAAAACAAAACTGAATGCTGGGAGAAAAAATGAGTGGAGTCAGAGAGAAGCCATATAGACCCACTGGAACCAGATGAAACTTTACCAGGTAAGCTACAGCCACATGACAATACACAGATGACAGGAAATGGGTAAAATTAATATGTAAAAGTTAGTCAATAAAAAGCTAGAGCTAATGAGCTAAGCAGTGTTTTAAATAATATAATTTCTGTGTAATTATTTTGGGGCTCAGCAGTCAGAAACCAACAAGTGGCCTCCTTCAACAACTGGCGCTAATGTGGCTGACTAAAATCCACTTAAAACCTGAGAGGGCTTGAAAAGAAATTCTAGATACAAAAACATGGAGTTTAACAGCTTCTTGCTGTTTGCTGGCAGTATGCTGCAGCTCCTTTAAGAGAGGTTTTCCTGATTCAGCAGTAGCAGAAAAAAAATCAGTACTGTTTTGAAATGCCCACTTTCTGGGTGTGTAGGCAGCATATTACAAACTGCTTAATGGCTCGACACAGACCCTCTGCATACTTGGAGCTGAGGCAATGTGCACAGCTTGCAGAGGTGGTGAATGGACTTCCACCTACTTGGACTAGACAGGGCAAGCAGGCAGTACCATATATACCCTAGTAATGCTTAAGTTTTTAAGAAGTGCTTAACATTTTAAGAAGCACTCCTACACAGTAAAGAATTACAAATACACAATAGGACATATTCAGACATAAACGACCTCTAAATGAGTCAGTTTGTTTAAAAATGTACGTAGGCTTGGGAGAAAGAGAAAAAGAGTATAGAGAGTTATAAAAAGAAATAAATTGTTTTTTAAAAGATAAAGCAAAGTCTTTAAAGAGACAGAGTACAGATAGTCATAGATTAAAGAAGTAAAGATAATAAAATAAATATGAAAAAGTAATAGATTTAAAACAAATAATCCATGTAAAGATAGATAATATGCAGATAGTCTGGATTATGCATATTATTATTGTGGTTCTTTGAATTTTTGGACTGTTAAAGAGTTACATAATGAGAGATATTTCATTGTATGAATTGCTAAGTTAAACCAACATAAAGGTATTTTGATTTCGGAATTTGAGTCTACAGATATGTTGTTTTGGAAAAGAGGTTCTTCTTTTGTTTCCACAGAAGATGAGCATCCGTGGATTAATTCCAGATTTATGTGGTTTAATGGACCAAGATCCCCTGAAATTTCAGCTTGAACACCCCTCAAAAATTACTTCACCAACTAAACAGTTTGGAGAGAGAGAATTATGCTCAAATTCCCAAATATTCTTTATAAAATTTTGTTTACACATAAAGGGGGATATGATATAGATATGAATACTTTGTGTTGATATGGATCCTGGTTTATTAATACAAATTTAACATCAATTTTCTTATGCTCTGTATATGTATTGTATTTCTGATCTTGATTAAGGTATTGTGTGTGCAGCTCATTTAAAATGTAATGTATATTTAATAAATATATGTTAATAGAGAGTCATCTATATAATAAAACTCATAGTCATGTTAGTTAGGTTTTCTAGATATATAGAGATGTATTTTAGATAGGTACTCTTCAAATCTTTCAGAGACCTTTAGAATGTGGCATTTAAAATGTTTCAAAAATTTAGGACTTATCATGACAATGAGACACATCTGCTCCTGGCTGCACCAATTACTTCAAGAGGAAGATGGGCATCAAAGAGGCTCCTCATGGAGTTGGTTAGCCATTTGGGCCAGAAACTTCTCTTTCTTGGACTGCTTTATGAACTGGACATTTGGGACAGAGAAATGACTGCTGAACTTGCCTAATGGTGAGATTGCTTTGGGGTTCCTGCTTCACGAAAGAGTCTGCCAGACATTCTGCAGGACACAGAAGAAAGCAATTGATGAACTTTGCCATTTCAAGGCATAACAGATTTTCAAATTTCCTGCTTCATGGAAAAGTCCTGGATACTATGGGCCTGTAGGCTGAAATGGATGCCCCAACAGTACAGAAGAACTTTGGGTGACTGTCCAGGCAGTGAGATGTCTCTGTCAATTCTATAGTTCTAGAAGTATCTTACAATGCACTTCTTGTTTACTTAGGTAATATTATATCCGTCTAGAGTTTTGATGGAGTTGAAGAATAGATAGTTATAGTTTTCCTTAGTTATGATAAAAGATAAAGTAGATAGAAATATTGTAACTATAATTCTTGCTTAATACCTATTTTGTTTTTATGTAATTTTACTATGTTAAAGTTAAAACCTTCCTTTTCCTTTAAACGGAAAAGAGGAGGTGATATGGGATTCCCCTCTGTATGCTGTGAATGCCATTGGTGATAAAGAAATTGCTTTGGCCTGTTGATAGGGCAGAACTTAGGTAGGCAGGGAAAACTAAACTGAATGCTGGGAGAAGGAAGGATGGAGTCAGAGAGAAACCATGTTGTCCCACTGGAGCCAGATAGAACTTTACCCAGTAAGCCACAACCATGTGGCAATACATAGATTAATAAAGATGGGCTAAATTAATATGTAAGAGTTAGACACTAAGAAGCTAGATCTAATGGGGCAAGCAGTGTATTAATAATATAGTTTCTATTATTTCTGGGCTGAGCATCTGGGAACCAATAAGTGGCCTCCTTCAACTATTGACAATAGACAGGAAGATGAAAATACAAGATAGGTGATGATTGACCATAGACAGGATCTGTTAAGAAGATGTAAATACAAGATGACTTATGACTGTACTAGTTACATTTTTTGTTATTGCAATAAAAGAGTGACAAAAGCAGTTGTAGGAAAAAGTAATTAATTTTGACTTATGGGTCAAAGTTATAGTCTATCATGTGGAGAAGACGTGGTTGCAGAAAATTGAAGAAGCTTATTATGTTGTATAATTAATAAGGTAGCAGAGAGAATTGAATGCTGGTGTTCAGCTCATTTTCTCCTTTTTATTCGGTCTAAGACCCCAGCCCATGAATGAAATATCATGATTTTATTTACAATTGGTCATTTCACTTCAAGTAACATTATGTAAGTACTTCCTCACACACTCCCAGTGGAATATCTCCTCAGAAATTAAAGTTTCTATTGTGTTGACAACAAAGAGTAACCATCATGGTGACATATGCCAGAAGTGTAGTATATGTCCATATACTTCATGATCACAATGCCAAACAAAAGAGCAGGGGTTTTGTTATTCAGAGAATGTTGTCAATTGAATGTGAGTCTTTAATCTGGCACTGAAAAACATAACCAGGTATACTGATGAAGGACTATAATCTCTGTACTTGGAAAGAAGAAACAAGAGAATTGTAAGTTCAATGTCGTTTTTAAATATATGAGCAGTTCAAGGCCATCCTGGGTTATATAAGACTGCTTAAAAAATCAAAATATAGCAAAACAAAACACATATAACTAAGCAGAAGAAGGAAAGAATACACTAACATTCCACTAGAAGAAGCAGTAAAGATGAAAATATCTTTGTATTAATTCAGAAAAAAAGGGAAAGTGCTGGGCTACTGGACGAAGATGCTTATTTTGGGAGCCAGTAGTAGTTGGTTATATAGAGAGAATTTTCTGCATTCAGTATAGTACTCTAAAGCATTTATGTACATTAACATACTGGTATTCATTACTTTTATGATTCTTGGGACCAAACATATAATAAGCAACTTAAAGGGAGGAAAGGTTGTTGAGTCTCCAGGGACAGAATCCATAATGGAAAAGAAAAGTGAGATAGCAAGAGTATCTTATGGCAGGGAGCAATGAGATCTTATTCACATGTGGCTGGATCAGGAAGCAGAGAGAGCTTCCATATTCAATGTGTTTTCTCATTTCCCCCCTCTCTATTTTCGTGGCTATAAGTCAACAGTGTATGGTGCTACCCATCTTCAAGATAGATCTTTACTCCCCATTTAAACATCTCTGGAAATGCACTCACAGACAGAACTAGAGGTATGTTTTCTAGAGAATTCCAATCCAGTTGAATTTACAATGAAGAAAAAAACACCACGGCATCACTTCTTTTTGCCCAGGCATATCATTTTACATTATAACATTCCAACCATAGTTCCCACAGTCTCATAATCATCTTTTAAGAAAAAATGCACCTAGTTTGGTTTAAAAGGTTCTCATAATCTTAGCCATTTCATCACTGTTCAATGTCCAAATTCTTAATACTCTTTGATTCAAGGCAATCTTTTATTCATGAGTTACTACAAAGTAAAAACTAAGCTGCAAACTCTCAACACACGGTAGCACAGCAAGATTCTCATTCCAGATAGGAGGAATGGTTGACTACCCACAAAAATTTGCTGTGGAAGAAGTTCAAAATCCAGGAAGGCAAGAATCAAATCCTATATTTCCATTCCCAATATCCGAAAATCATGATTTATCTTCTGGGCTCTAAGAGCCTTAGGTATCTTTGCTCTACTAATTCTGCCTCCTTCAGCATAGTAGCCTTTCTTTGGGGTTGGAGCCACTTTCTGTGTGCAGGTTTCTTCCTAGATCTTCCCAGAGCACCAGCATCTCCAATAGGCTGCTGTCTTCACTACAACTTAGGCTTCCCCTCCACACCTTCATACAAGACTCCTAATGGCTAGATACTAACCCCAAGATTTTGGAATATTGATTCAATTCCCACGATTCTTTCTTTATGCATTCCTGCAAACCCAGAATATGTGAAAGTCTTCAACTTTAAACTCATTCTCCTTTGTCTACCAAGTTGCACATTTTCTTTTCATTACTTTTGTTTCCCTCACTGTATATCTGACTAAAAGCAGTGAGTCATATATGTCAGTCTCCATTTTGAGTTTTCTTGTTAAACAACCTAGTTAGGTTTGAATTTAACTTCACTAACAATTTCAAGTTACAGACAGAATAAAGACAAAGTCTTGGTCAGAGTGTGACATGAATACCCTGGATGCCAGATAGCAATAGACTCCTCATTCTCCTTGGAAACCTTATTGCTTCAATTTACTAATCTGCACTTATATTTATATTCTGATCTATTGAATTCATATGAGAAAGACCCATAACATTCTAGTCTTTTCTCATTCTAGGATCACAGATAATTAGAGGTGTGGTTGTTACACATATTAGATGAATCTTCCTTTTTAAATTAAATATCTCTTTAAATAACCCCTTCTCCAATTTACACAGGGTTGAATCCTCTTAATTACTCTAAATATGAAAAATTAAGCAATGAAGATTAAGCTTCACAATACACAATTCTTAAAGTATATTTTAGAGGAAGACAATATTGTTCAGAGTCTCACTCACAAAAAAATAAAAGATATTTCTGGTAACATAATTGTCAAATGTG